>NC_090814.1:140098949-140445199 GCF_000390325.3 Nicotiana tomentosiformis
CTTTTACATCCCTTCACAAATTTATCACCTTCATAATTGTATACGGTCGAAACTGATTTCGCCCTTCGTACGATTGATCGAGATGGGAACATAATGAACTGGAGAAAGTCTTCATAATATCAAAATGAGATCCGAAGAAGGCACAAACGAGCTTCAAATTTTGGGGACAAGTCAAATACCGAGCTCAAATACAGATCATTATCGAGCTCGGGTCCGAACTAAATGATGATGAGATGGAATCGAGCTTAAGGGCCAGAGGTCAACCAATACCGAGCCCCAGTCATTACCGGACCCCGAGTCGGCATCGGCCTCAAACCCGCATCGAGCTCCAAAACTGAAAACCAACTGATACCGACCAATACCGAGTCCGATCAAAATCGAGCTTACATGCAAGAGCAGTTGCAACCGCACTAAAGGAGAAAATCTCGCTGGGAATTAGGAAAAAGCTGATTTATCATGGGTTCTCCACTATGTATTTTTTGTTATATCTAAAGTAGGATCCCCCACTATAAAAAGGATGGCTATATTTCTGTAAAGGACACATTTTGGCATACATTGTAACTGAGATATTATACACTCATATATTGAAGAATTATCCTTTTTAGCTTCATAGATTAATTTATCTTGCTTCTCCATAAATCATCTTCTTTCCAACCTTGTTTATTTTTCATTCTTTACAGTCATCACTCGATATTTATATTTATTCTTATGATTTGTGTTAAGTTATACTACATACCCTTAGAACTACGTACAAATTCAATTCTATCCATTTTTCGGGTAAACAGTTTGGCGCCCATCGTGGGGCTAAGGATAATAGTGATTATTTGATTCGAATCTGCAAACACACACCATTTTACGCTTATTTTCAGAAGTGCCTTTGATTTCGGGTTAGCAACGACGAACTCTAAAATTAAATGGCATTACCTATCGACAACGAAGCTGGCCTTCAAGGTGAGAACAACAACTTGACGCCCAGGGCCGGAATGACGCTTGTTGACGCCGTTGGAGCTCAAGTTGAAGTGCCATTAGACATTAATTCGCACGTGGCCATTGAAGCAAACCTACATTCTAAACCTAAAAAGAACATTCACGGTGGCACTCGATCTGCAACTCGAGATACCCATAACGTCGAGGAAAACAGCGTCAACTTGCGTATGATTTTCAAAATGTTGCAAGCTCAACATGCAACAATAGTTCAGTTGCAGAGTCAAACGCAGATATCGAGCAGGCCGGAGCCTAGTCTACCCCGAGAAATTACTCGCAGAACGGAACCAGCTATAGTAAGGTCAAATGAGCAAGAGTCGGGGACTAATCTTGAAATTGCTAAGATGTTCGTAGAACTAACCAAACGAATAGAATCAGGAGAAAGGAGGATCGAAGCAAACGACAAAAAAAGTGGAAACATATAACTTCAAGGTTGATCAGATCCCGGGAGCACCACTAATATTGAAGGGCTTAGATTCCAAAAAATTCGTACAAAAGCCTTTTCCCCCAAGCGCGGCTCCTACACCGATCCCAAAGAAATTCCTCATGCCCTAGATTCCTAAATATAACGGAACTACCGACCCCAACGAACATGTCACCTCTTACACATGTGCCATTAAAGGGAACGACCTAGAAGATGATGAAATCGAATCCGTATTACTGAAGAAATTCGGTGAAATCCTATCAAAGGGAGCAATGATATGGTATCATAATTTACCATCTAATTCTATCGATTCTTTTGTTATGCTTGCAGATTCCTTCGTAAAAGCACACATTAGGGGCCATAAAGGTCGAGACCAGGAAGTCGGACTTGTTCAAGGTAAGACAAAAGGATAACGAGATGCTAAGGAGTTCGTATCTCGTTTTCAAATGGAACGAATGGATCTGCCACCAATCATAGATGATTGGGCTGTTACGACTTTCACTCAAGATTTGAACGAATAAAATTCGACGGCTTCATAGCGGTTGAAGCATAACCTGATCGAGTATCCAGCTATTACTTGGGCCGACGTGCATAATCGATACCAGTCAAATACTAGAGTCGAAGACGGTCAGTTGGGTTCTCAACCCGTTGCTAGAAGGGACATCAATAGAGAAGAATGTCCGATCAGGGACCGATACCGACCATATAGTAGAAACCACATGATCAATGAATCGAGACGTAACCCTGGACAAGGCAATAAAAGGAGTGATTGAGGTCAAAGGTCTCGGGGACTGATGAACAGAAATGGGTTCGACAGGTCTACCAGACCTAAAGAAGCACCATGGTTATCTGAGTATAACTTCAGCATCGATGCATCCGCCAACGTATCGGCTATGGGACGCATCAAAGACACTAAATGTCCCCGACCCATGTAGACCGATCCTTCTTAGAGAAACCCCAATCAAATGTGCGAATATCATGGCACCCATGGCCACAGAACGGAAGATTGCAGGAAACTAAGAGAGGAGGTAGCCCGGTTATTCAATAAAGGGCACCTTCGAGAATTTTTAAGCGACAGGGCCAAAAACCATTTCAAAAACAGGGATTTCGGTAAACAAAACGAACAGGAAGAACCACAGTACATCATCCACATGATCTTCGGTGGCGTCGATACCCCTCAGGGTCGGTGCTTAAACGCACTAAGACATCAGTTATGAGAGAAAAGCGACCTCAAACTCAGGATTACGCACCCATAAAAACCTTGTCCTTTAATGATGAAGATGCAGAAGGAGTCATGCAACCTCACAATGATGCACTAGTAATATCCGTACTTATGAATAAAACTAAAGTTAAGCGTGTGTTAATTGATCCAGGTAGCTTGGCCAACATTATTAGATCGAAGATGGTAGAACAGCTCGGTCTATGGACCAGGTCATACCCGTGACCCTGGTTCTAAACGGATTCAATATGGCATGTGAAATTACCAAAGGCGAGATAATTCTGCCGATAAACATGGCCGGTACCATCCAGGAAACAAAGTTCCACGTAATCGAAGGCGACATGAGGTGCAATTCCCTCTTTGGAAGGCCATGGATCCACAATATGAGAGCTGTACCTTCGACCATCCACCAGGTTCTTAAATTCCCAACTTCGGAGGGAGTCAAAATAGTGTACGAAGAACAACCGGCCGCAAAAGAAATGTTTGCCGTCGAAGAAGCAATTCTGATATCCTCACCTTCGTCAACAAAGGGGTCGAACTGAAAAGGGGAACGAGATGCCAAATAGCAATCACAGACGTTAGCTTTAACCCAACTAGAAAATCAAAAGATTGATGAAGATGATGATCAAAGGATCCCTCGATCCTTCGTAGTCCCCGATGATTCCGACGCTACCCAATCAACGATTGAAGAACTGGAGCAAGTCATACTGATCAAGCATTTGCCCGAACGAAAGGTATATCTGAGAATGGGATTAATCCCCGAACTCAGGAAAAGGCTTATTCGATTTCTTATCGATAACATAGAATGTTTTGCTTGTTCCCATTTAGATATAACATGGATCCCGCCGGATATATCGACGCATCGGCTAAGCCTGGATCCTAGGTTCAAACTGGTGAAGCAAAAGAGAAATCCCAGTCATAGATAAAGCACGCATTCTCAAAATAGGGTCCATTCGGGAGGTGAAATACCCTGAATGGTTAGCCAATGTAGTTGTAGTCCCTAAAAAAGAGAACAAGCTTAGAATGTGTGTAGATTATAAGGATTTAAACAAGGCGTGCCCCAAAGATTCTTTTCCGCTGCCCAACATCGATCGCATGATCGATGCCACGACCGACCACGAGACCCTTACTTTTCTCGATGCCTATTCCGGGTATAATCAAATCCAAATGAATCCGGAAGACCCAGAAAAAACTTCATTTATCACCAAGTATGGAACATATTGTTATAATGTAATGCCCTTGGGGCTAAAAAAAATGCAGGAGTTACTTACCAACGCCTAGTAAATAAAATGTTCGAAGAACAAATAAGTAAATCGATGGAAGTTTATATTGATGACATGCTAGTTAAGTCCCTGTACGCAGAGGACCATTTAACTCATTTACAGGAAACATTCGAAATCTTAAGGAAATACAACATGAAGCTCAACCCCGAGAAATGTGCTTTCGGGGTCGGTTCGGGCAAGTTCCTTGGCTTTATGGTATCGAATCGGGGGATTGAGATCAACCCCTATAAAATCAAGGCCATCGAAGACATCTCCATCGTGGACAGTGTAAAAACCGTGCAAAGGCTAACAGGACGGATTACTACCTTAGGCCGATTCATTTCAAGGTCGTCAGATCGAAATCACAGATTTTTCTCTTTACTAAAAAAGAAGAACGATTTCTCCTGGACCCCAGAATGCCAACATGCATTAGAGGAATTAAAGCAATAGCTATCGAGCCCACCGCTGCTTCATACTCCGAAGGCAGATGAGATGCTTTACTTGTACTTGGCGGTATCGGAAATATCGGTAAGTGGTGTCCTTGTTCGAAAAGTGTAAGGTACGCAATGTTCTATTTATTATGTAAGTTGAACCTTAGGGGAAGCAGAAACTAGATATCCACACTTAGAGAAATTGGCATTAGTACTGATAAGCGCCTCTAGAAAGTTAAGACTATGCTTTCAATGTCACCCCATATGCATATTAACCACTTACCCACTTCGTAATATTTTACACAAGCCCGAACTATCAGACCGATTGGCCAAATGGGCCATCGAACTCAGTAGGTACGATATCGAATATCAACCCCGGACGACGATCAAGTCTCAAATTTTAGTGGACTCCGTGGCTGATTTCACGCCCACCCTCGTACCCAAAGTTGAAATAGAACTCTTATTGAAATCGAGTACATCATCGAGGGTATGGACCCTTTTCACGGATGAGGCTTCAAATGTGAAGGGGTCCGGGCTAGGCATCATTTTAAAGCCGCCCACGGGTAACACTATTAATCAATATATCAAAACTACTAGGTTGACTAACAACGAGGCCGAGTATGAGACCATGATTGCAGGTCTCGAGCTAGCTAAAAGCTTGGGAACGGAAGTCATTGAAGCAAAGTGTGACTCTTTGCTGGTGGTAATTCAAGTAAACAAAACCTTCGAAGTTAGAGAGGATAGAATGGAAAGGTATTTGGACAAACTACATGTAACTTTGCACCGTTTCAAAGAATGGACCTTACAACATGTACATCGAGAACAAAACAGCGAGGCCGATGCACTTGCAAATTTGGGGTCATCGGTCGGGGAAGATGCGATTAGCTCCGGGACAGTCGTTCAACTCTCGAGATCCGTGATCGAGGAAGGTCATGCCGAGATAAATTCTACAAGCTTAACCTGGGATTGGAGGAATAAGTATATTGAATACTTGTAGAACGGAAAACTCCCATTGGATCCTAAATATTTGAGGGCCCTACGAACCAAAGCTGCTCGGTTCACATTGACTGCAGATGAAATATTATACCGAAGGACATTCGATGGACCATTGGCAGTATTCTTAGGACCAGGAGACACCGACTACATCCTACGTGAGATTCACGAGGGTACTTGTGAAAATCATTCTGGTACTGATTCATTAGTCGGAAAAATAATTAGAGCAGGATATTATTGGATCGATATGGACAAAGATGCAAAGGAATTTGTTCGAAAATATGATAAATGTCAAAGGTTTGCACCAATGATCCATCAGCCCGGAGAGCAACCTCACTCAGTCCTATCCCCATAGCCATTCATGAAATGGGAAATGAATATCGTCGGCCCTTTGTCATCGGCCTCAGGTAAAGCTAAGTTTATTTTATTTATGACTGACTATTTATCTAAATGGGTTGAAGCACATTCGTTCGAGAAAGTAAGAGAGAAAGAGGTTATAGACTTCGTCTCGGATCACATCATATGTCGATTTGGGATACCCACCGAAATAGTGTGTGACAATGGGAAACAATTTATCAGCAGAAAAGTGACAGAATTCCTCAAAGATCACAAGATAAAAAAGATATTATCAACACCGTATCACCCTAGTGGGAACGGACAGGCCGAATCGATGAACAAAACTACCATTCAAAATCTTAGGAAAAGTTTGAATGACGTTAAGGGGAAATGGAAAGAAATCCTACCCGAGGTTCTTTGGGCGTATCGAACAATATCAAAGTCCAGTACGAGGGCAACCCCATTCTCCTTAGTATATGGCTTCGAAGCCTTGAATCTAGTCGAAGTCGGGGAACTCAGTGCCAAGTTTTAATATACAACAGAAGAGTCAAATCACGAGGCTATGAATACTAGCCTCGAATTATTGGATGAAAAAGGAGAAGCCGCTCTCGTCTAATTGCCTCCCAAAAGTAGCGAATCGAAAGATATAATAATCGAAGAACCAATCTTCGCCATTTTAAAATTGGGGACTTAGTGCTAAGGAAAGTCACCCTCAGCACCCGAAATTCGAATGAAGAAAAACTGGGTCCAAACTGGGAAAGACCGTATCAGGTACTCGAAAACGTCGGTAAAGGATCCTACAAGCTCGGTATTATGAACGACAAATAACTAACAAGCAATTGGAATATGTTGCACCTAAAACGATACTACTACTAAGGTACAAACCTCCCATGTTCATTTATAATTCGAAACTAACCCTTCCAGGAGTTCGATCATGAACAAGGATGGATCATTCAACACGAAGCTTGAAAGCATGCGTTGCACTCTTTTTCCCTTAGACCAGTTTTATCCTAAAATGGGTTTTTTCGGCAAGGTTTTTAATGAGGCAACCATTGATCGTGGTAACTTAGAACAATTCAATAGTTTCCGAGGCTTCCTTACAATCAACCTCGAATACTGGGGGGGGGTTACCCTCAAATATATCAAGTTTGATTTAAGAAAGTTACTTTATAACAACAGGGTTTCGATTGGAAAAATTGTAAGAGCCAAATGGTCCAAACGAACCATGCTCATGTAGTTTGCTCGATCCCTGGTATAGAACATAAACACATGTATAATGACATAAAGAGAATTTCTTACCGATATCTCAGAATCCATCCTCTATTTTGTGATCTATTTCGCAAGCAGGCTTAAGGGCCGACCATTTCCCTATAAATCGGGGACTACAAACCGAAAAATCAACGAGATCGAGTCCCATTAAGCCTACGGGCTACTCTTATTTCGAGTTCGAGCAATCACTCACTCGACCATTAAGCCTACGGGCTATATTACTTCGAGTTCGAATCATTCACTCGACTAATAAGCCTACGGGCTATATCACTTCGAGTTCGAGCAAGCACTCACCCGACTACTAAGCCTACGGGCTACTTTTATTTCGAGTTCGAGCAATCACTCACTCGACCATTAAGCCTACGGGCTACATCACTTTGAGTTCGAGCAAGCACTCACTCCACTACTAAGCCTACAAAATACTCTTATTTCGAGTTCGAGCAATCACTCACTCGACCATTAAGCCTACGGGTTACATTACTTCGAGTTCGAATCACTCACTTAACTAATAAGCCTACGGGCTACATCACTTCGAGTTCGAGCAAACACTTACTCGACTACTAAGCCTACGGGCTACTCTTATTTAGAGTTCGAGAAATCACTCATTCAACCACTAATCCTACGGGCTACATTACTTCGAGTTCGAATCTCGATTAATAAGCCTACGGGCCACATCACTTCGAGTTCGAGCAAGCACTCACTCGACTACTAAGCCTACGGGCTACTCTTATTTCTAGTTCGAGCAATCATTCACTTGACCATTAAGCCTATGGGCTACATTACTTCGAGTTCGAATCACTCACTCGACTAATAAGCCTACAGGCTACATCAGTTCGAGTTCAAGCAAGCACTCACTCGACTACTAAGCTTACGGGCTACTCTTACTTCGAGTTCGAGCAGTCACTCACTCGGCCATTAAGCCTACGAGCTGAATTACTTCGAGTTCGAATAATTCACTCGACTAATAAGCCTACGGGCTACATCACTTTGAGTTTGAGCAAGCACTCACTCGACTACTAAACCTACGGGTTACTCTTATTCCGAGTTTGAGCAATCACTCACTCGGTTATAAAGGCTACAAGGTCCAAATTCGATCAAAATGCCTAAAGCCTTATGAAAACCTTCATAAGGCATAAATGAAACGAAATCTTCGCAAGGCAGTGAATAAAACAGAGGCAAGCCGGGGAAAGAAAAGATTTTTATATATATACAAGAATGTTTACATCATCCGAACAGGACCCTACACAAAAAAAACAAAATGGAAACTAAGGGCTACGTTTCTTGGTTATCTTCGGGGGAGGTCTCTTCTCCATCAGTATCCTCCCCGCTCTCGGACCCACTCTTACTCCCATCATCATCATCATCATCATCATCGGAAGCCAAGGCTTCAGCATCAACTTCGAGCTCTTTAGCCATTTTTATCTCTCCGGAGAGATCTAAACTTAGAGCATGGATCTCCTCGAGGGTCTCCCTATAAGATCAATATTTAGCAAGTTCAGCAACCTAATATGATCGAGTGTTGACAGTCCCGGCTGCGTCTCTTGCTTGTACCTGAGCAGCTTCAGCATCGGCCTGATAGATGGCCACATATGCATCTGTATCGGCCTTTTCCTTTTCAGCGTCACATTTGGCCTTGGGAAAGTTCGGAGGCCAACCGAGCCTCGAGCTTCTCTATTCTTCTTGCTTGAACCGAGCTTTTCTCCTTCATGCTTTGAAGTTGGTTTTCGGTCGATGATAATTGGGCTCGAGCAGTTTCTTTTTCTGGGGCAAAACGGTCCATGCCATCTTTCCATCCCGAGGCCTCCGCCCTTATCATATCGACCTCCTCACGAAGCTTCCTAATAACCTCGAGCTTTTGCTGCAGCTGTGAAATCGAATTATTAGCCACCATTCCAGAATCGAGCCCATGGGTTTTTAAGATTACCATTACCTGCTCGGTCAGGTCGATTTGGTCTTGTTGAGCCTTAGCCAATTCAGCTCGGAGGTCCTTGATTTTTTCTTCCCTTTGTCCGAAGAGCAGTCTAAGGGCATTCCTCTCCTCCGTGACCCATCAGAGGTTGACTTCATACCGACATAACTCAGCTCGAGACCGAGAACATGCTTCTCGATGAACGGTTGCGGCCTACAAAGAAAGAAGAAAAGAAGTTAGAAAAGAATAGCAAACATGAAAGTGGTATCAACGAAGAGAGTTTAGAGCTTACTCGATTTAGAGCTTGTTGTACTTCACAGAAAAGGCATGACACATCACTAAGGCCAGCAACATCCTCGATACCACTAAACAAATCACAGAAGGGGTCCTTTTCTTCATGAGATTAGTTTATCTCGAGGGCCCCCAAAGCTTGGGCTTCCCGAATCGCCCCTTCGAAAAAGGCATGGAGAGTGGGCAAGTCCCCGATTACTATTGCCTCAAGCGACTCGCTTGGGGCGTTCTCCTCAGTTCAGAAAACTTTAGGCCCGACCCCTTTTGATATACCCACCGTTTGTTGACTTCGGTGGGAAGCATCCTCGATCTCTAATGATTCTGGGACTCTGCCTGAACCTTCCTTCGATATCTCCTCAGTCCGAGGCGGAGCTTTTTAAATCACCATCGATTCAGCTTCCTTTTGGGCATCGATAGTTTTCTTCATTCAGGCCACCAGTATGGACCCGTTGTTTTCTTCTTCTTTGTCTTCATCCCTTAGACACATAACTGATTGTACGGTCAAAATGATGGTATTTTTCCTCGGCTTACGAGCCATCCTCATCTTTGGTTTTGGATCTTCGGAAGCGAAGGTCCTTTTTCTCTTATTATCTTTCACCGATTTTGGAACAGAGGCTGAAGCCTCTTCCTCGACGGACGGGGCCCTCAAAACTGCATCTTTTCCCATACCTACATACATGAAAATTTATTTAAGTATATGGAAAGCATCTCGTTCGAACTACTAAAGATACGAGAAAGCGGCTTACCATGATTTTTGGCCTCCCATCGGCCCTTTGACAAATCATGCCATGAGCGCTCGACATATGTGGAGGTCGAACTTAGATCCCGTACCCAGTTCTTGAGGTCGGGAACTACACCGGGCATCCAAGGAACTGCTGCATCACAAAAAGGGGATATCTGTGAGAAAAGAAATGCAAGGGCAAAATAGTAGGAGATAACAACAGAATTACACTTGCGCTTTATGTTTCACTCCTCGAGAAAAGGCATTTTTTCAGTCGGAATCAGGTCCGAAGTCTTTACTCGAATGAACCTGCCCATCCAGCCTCGATCCTTGTCCTCGTCTATGCTCGAGAACAAAACCTTGGTAGCCCATCACTGGAGTTTTGTTAACCCGCCTCGAAAGAGGCGAGGGCAGTACAATCGAATGAGATGGTCGAGGGTGAAAGGCATCCCGTCGATTTTTTTCACGAAGTAACGGATCAAAACAACGATCCGCCCAAAAGAAGGATGGATCTGGCCTAAGGTTATTTTGGTATTGATGACAGAAATCAATAATAACAGGGTCGGGGGGACCTAATGTGAAAGGGTAAGTATACACACTTAAAAACCCTTTCACGCAAGTGGTGATATCTTCTTAAGAAGACGAGATTACTATTTGTTTGTTCTCCCAATTGCAATCTTTCTTTAGCTGTTTGAGGTGCCTCTCGGTTATCGAACACATATACCTTGATACTGGATCATATTGGTCGGGAACCGACGAGCTTTTGTCGACCTTAAAATCAGAGGTAAGAACACACGTCCCAGGAATGTACTCCTCAGGCCGTGGCTCCACTGGTGTTTTGTCTGCGGCAGGCTATGAAGAAAGAAAATTTTTCTTTCTGAGGAATGGTTTTTGATGTTTTCACCATTTTTGGATTTAAAGATCGAGAATAGAAGGAGGTAACAAAGATTTAGTATTTTTGAATAAAGATTTTGCAGAGAAGAATCACAGATTTGTGAATAAACTGAGAAGATACGAAAATGAACTTGGAAAATATGGAAGATTGAAAATGTAAAAGTGATAAATGGTAAAAAGAGGGGATATTTATAGATTGAGCAATGGCGGTTCAATATCAACGGTGGTCGACCACCGTCTGACACGCATTAAATGCCTTGGTAAACTGAACCGACGCGACAACTATCACGTACGTCATGGTCAGGCTCGATGCAAACGTCATTGCATACCCAATCGAGCCGTTGGGAAATCATATCGTTTCTCGCCGCATCCTTCCCGAGAAACGAGGGGACTATCTATATACGGTCGAAAGTGATTTCGACCTTCGTACGATTGATCGAGATGGAAACATAATGGACCGGAGAAAGTCTTCATAATATCGAAATGAGATCCGAAGAAGGAACAAATGAGCTTCAAATTTCGGTGACAAGTCAAATACCGAGCTCGAATATAGATCATTATCGAGATCGGGTCCGAACCAAATGATGATGAGATGGAATTGAGCTTAAGGGCCAGAGGCCAACCAATACCGAGCCCCAGTCATTACCGGACCCCGAGTCGGCATAGGCCTCAAATACGCATCGAGCTCCAAAACTGGAAACCAACCGATACCGACCAATACCGAGTCCGATCAAGATTGTGCTCACAGACAAGAGCCGTTGCAGCCGCACTAAGGGAGAGAATCTCTGCGGGAATTAGGGAAAAACTGATTTATCATGGGTTCCCCACTATATATTTTTATTATATCTAAAGTAGGATCCCCCATTATAAAAAGTATGGCTATATTTCTGTAAAGGACATGTTTTGGCATACATTATAACTGAGATATCATACACTCCTATATTGAAGAATTACCCTTTTTAGCTTCATAGATTGATATATCTTGCTTAATCCATAAATCATCTTCTTTCCAACCTTGTTTATTTTTCATTCTCTACAGTCACCACTCGATATTTTTATTTATTCTTATGACTTGTGTCAAGTTATACCATATATCCTTAGAACTACGTACAAATTCAACACTATCTGTTTTTCGGGTAAACAATAATCATCCCTTCCCACTTTGTTCAACACTCACCAAGGGAGAAAAAGATGGGGGGGGGATACTGCTTTTGTTGTTCAACAGACTATAACCCTTGCTAGGTTTCTTTGCAATGTTAAATTTCCTCCTAGACTTCAACAATCAACAAAGAGGGATTATATACTTATAATTTAACAACATATCTAGAGTGCGGTCTCACAAGTGGGGTCTGGGGAGAATAATGTATATACAAACTTTATCCTTACTTTGTGAAGGTAGACAAGTTATTTCCAAATACTTATAATTTAAGAAAGAAGTTTTAAGTTCAGCTTTTTTACTTTATGGAATTATTAGGTTTATTAACGATATTAAAGCGCGAGTTTTATGAACACTGCCAATAAATTAAAGAAGTCTGTATGGGTCAAAATCTATCTCTAGAATACTTAAGTCACGATGGCATTAGCGAAACACTCCTAGGCTGCCACATGTCGAAGTGGCTTATGGAACAATGAAGGTCGTGGTTGAAGAGTCGTCAAGGATTGGAGTCAAGGAGTCGTCAAAGATCGAGACCGAGGTCGAATACCCTTGAGGTAGTTATAACGACTAGTTTCAAGATAGGACATTAAAGAGAATATTCTAGTGGATATTCCCTTAGAGACACAAATGATATGGGACATGAAATATTCATTTGTAAAATATACTTTGACTTTATTGAGAGGATCTCGCCTTATTACATGCATACAAATATAACCTTTTTACTAAGATTCTGATCCACACTTCTCCACTGGATCCGAAAATAACTCTAATATTCAAAGGTTAGTCTATCATTCATCATTGTCACAAAGAATATCTACTAATTTCATCCTTTCTCGGGTGACCCATACGTTTTATTTACATAAATACCATTTATTGCTATTCATCACTATTTAATGCTATATTTCTTCTTTTTGGGTCTTTGAAGATTATAATTATTGTGCACCATCATAACCTTTGGAATAGATATATGTGTTATTTATCACCATACCAAGAATTTTATCTTTTAGATATTATTATTAGCTCAGATTAACCCCTATTTGTATAAATTTAATTAGTCAAACCAAGATTTATATTTTTGGTCAAACAATTTGGCTCCGTATGTGGGAATTTCTTAGTTAATGTTTTAGTTTCCTTTAGATCTACAGCTAACGCAAGTCACTAACCTCACAAACTCCAAGAACTTCTTCTTTCTTTGTACGTATAAAAACCTACGTGGTAGGTAACCAAGGAGAAAGGACAAAAGTAACATGCGATTTCCCTAGCAACCTCATGAACACTATCAACGAGAGCTGTAAAACAGTAGGTGAGGACGTGACGCCCGCCGGTTCCCCTAAGCGTGAGAGGTCGCCTCCCCACTGTAGCATAACAAAACCCACCGAAAAAGGGGGCCTCCACGTCCGCAGAAGAAGGGATTCCCCCAACTATGAAAAAGCTCCTCGAAGCATGGCTGACCTATACGCTAGTGAGCGTGCTTAATAAACCTGCTCCAGGCACGACTACAGAAACCGCAAGAGATTGCATGATACAACGAGTAGACGAATAGTGCAACCAATCAAATCCTCCGACAACAGGTAAATCTCATAATATTACTAACAGTGTAGGTGAAAACGCCCTCGCTGCTGTTCTAAGGAGGATAGAGGAAATGGAGAATGAAAATAAAGCACTCTGAGACCAGATGAAAGAACACAAAGAACGAATCGACAAAATACCGGGAGCTCCTAAGCTGTTGCCAAAAAAGGACACCGGCATGTTCGTAGAGCAACCGTACAACAACGAAGCAGCCCCACATGCCATACCTAAGACCTTCAAAATGCCGCCTTACCTCAGGATATACGACGGAATGACTGATCCTGAAGATCATGTGACCCATTACGTCACTGCCATGAAAGGCAACGACCTCGCCAAGGAACATGTGTCCTCTATTATAATGAAGAAATTTGGCGAAACTTACGGGAGGGGCATTAACATGGTACTCCCAGCTACCAGCCCATTCCACAGAAACTTTCGAGGAAATGTCCGATAAGTTTGTAACTTCACATGCTGGAGCCAAAAAGGCCGAAGCAAGAGTAAACAACATATTCACTATTAAGCAGTCCTTGGGAGAGGGATTGATGGACTTCCTCACCTGATTCAACAGAGTAAGGATGACTCTGTCGAATGTATCCGAAGGGATGGCGGTCGATGCTTTCCAGAATGGGTTGAATTGAGATGGTTCAAGAGCAAATAGAAAACTGTTTAGCCGATTGATGAAATATCCTCCTACCACTTGGAACGAAATCCATAATGCTTATTGTGCCGAAGTCCAAGCAGATGAGGACGACCTCAACGGACCAACTCATCGACTAATCTCGGTACATATAGAATCTTGAAAAGAATGAAGAGACAACATCAAGAGGGATTACCCAATCTCGCGACCCAACAAAGAACGACACCAGCCATACGTCAGGGCGCCCGCCACACCTTCCTTCCGCTATGAAGAAGGCCTATCAAGACCGTGAATAGGGACTCACCGGAATGAGAGAGGTATTCCCCCTTATTATCTGCTCACAATATTTGTGTGTCACCTACAAAAATAGTCTATGCTCTTGAGAAACTCGGAACAAAGGTAAAATGGCTGCCAAAGATGAGATTCGATCCGAACATCAGAAAATCTGACTCCCTCTGTGAGTTCCATCAAGAACGTGGACACAAAACAGAAGATTGCATTGCCCTCAGGCAAAAAGTCTTAAACATGTTGCGGCAGGGACACCTCAAAGAGCTGCTAAGCGACAGGGGGAGAAATAACTTCGCCAGAGGATGTGAACACCAAGGCCTGCCATCACCAGTTCGTACTATCAACATGATCATCAGCAGAGGTGACAATGCCTTTATAAATGACGTGAAGTTGGCCACCACTCACAAGCTCAAGCGGTCTATCACATGCGAATGGTACGACGAACTCGAAAAAAGTATCATCTTCGATGAGTCAGATGCCGACGATTTGACTTTCCCTCAAAATGATGCCCTCGTCATTACTTTACATATTTTAGATACTGATGTCAAACATATCATGGTGGACGATGGAAGTGGAGAGTGTATTATCCATCCCCGAGTCCTCATCCAAATGAAACTTGAGGACAAGATAGTGTCACTCTGCATCACGCTAACCGGTTTTAATAATGCAATTGAGCGGACATCAGAGGAAATAATGCTCCCCGTCTTGGCTGACGGCATGACTCTGGAGACGACATTCCACATCATGGACCAGGCCACCGTGTACAATGCCATAGTAGTACGACCATGGATACATCCCATGAGAGCCATCCCCTCTAGCCTATACTAAGTAATTAAATTCCCAATCTCCAAAATCACTGCCTGCAATCATAAAAAGGAAAGAAAAGAAAGAAGTTAGAACCAAGGATGCCTTGAAAAATGGGGAAAAAGGTCGAAGCACAGACACCCACCCTAAGAGCAAGGCCAGCAATGCTCCTTGACAAAGCACCATCATTTATTTCTTTAAGGGTCTTACCCTCTATTTCAGAACAGAGAGGGCCAAGGAAAGGGACTACCTCCTCGGTATTTACCAATATATCACGATCCATAGGGATCACGATAGTCCTCGCAGACCCCTCCAACCTTACCTCAAGCTGGGTAACCCCTTCTTAGATCATCCTCAGGTCGTTCACATCGACATTAGAACCTGACTCATCGCCCTCCTCAGCGATGCTTTTGCCTCTCTCGTTGGCAGGCAAGGAGGTATATGCGGTTGTCCAAGAAGTCGATGCCTCCTCTTGCCACGAACGGTAGAGAATGTCAGCAGTTGTCCCTTCAGTCTACACCACCGCAGAATGAAGAGATATATCTATATCAGCTCTCACCGAATTCGAAGCCTCGGGACTCAAATCGACATCATCTCCCACAAGTCCCCTTCCATCGCATCAACGGCCAGGGTGACTCTATCAAGGGCATCCACGGACCTCCTCTTTAGAGGTTGGAGATCTCCATCACTAGGGAAAGGTTCATTGTCCTCGTCGATGAGACGATGAGAGTGTATAGAGGAGGAGCTGAAATCTCCACGGCCTAAGTGGAAACAAAGTCGGGCGCGGCGACAAGAGGAGTTGGAACAGAGATAGGATCAGTCGCAGTTAAAATAGGGGTGGAAACTAAGGGCGTAGTGGCTTTCCTCTTTCGAAACGAGGGTGTAGGAGCTCTCGACCTCCTTATAGACCCCCTGGCCGAAGTTAAGGAAAATCGGGAAAGGGGGAAATCAGTGAAGGAAAAAGGGCAATGAAATCAAGGTATTGATGGTAGAAAAAAAGGTACATGCCGAGGTAGGAGACGGCTGAAATATCTGTGAAAAGCTCGACCAATTAGCGATGTGGGTTATCATCTAAATAGGCCGAATAGTAGCTGAAAAAAGGAGATAGCCGGTTAACCGACCAGCAACAAGGAGAACATTAGAAACATAAAGTATGTAATATGATATGAGCACTCATGAGTAAGGTTTCAAGCCTCGAGGAAGTTTGCAGCGGTGGACACTACATTTTCGGTCGTGACATAGAAGTAGTCGAGCCAGAAAAGCCAACTAGATTTGTCATCCATCCCCACCACCAAGCATTTTCCTCTATAGTGGCGAATATTCAGTAAGGTCTCTCGGTAAAACTGAGGGGCGAAGAGATGGACCAAGTGGCGCACTGTAATGTCGACGCCAGCCGATTCGGCGAATTTCGTCAACATCATGGCCACCTTAAATATATAAGGGCGGGCTGCGTCGGGCATACGTTGTAGTACCAACATAAGTCTTCTATCAACGACGGTAAAGGAAACGAGTACCCAATCATAAACGGGTGTGCGTAAAGGGCACAGAAGCCTGGACGGTGAAAACGAACCTCATCATCATCCGCTGGGATTAAGTCTACGTGACCAGGTAGGTCGAGTCTAACCTTGAGCTCGGCTAATTTCTCTGCCATCATTGCAGATTTGAACCGCTCCGTCACCACTTTCGGTGCCTTATGGAAGTTCGGTTTGGCATCTGGATATCGGGGTACAATATCCTCTATAGTGGGTAAACTTTCCTCCTCAGCGACAATTTCGCCATCTTCCCCCTTATCTGGAAAAACAATGTTGAAGGAACGGAGTGATCTTCCATATGAATATATGATGATTGCTAGTACATTGTTGCAAGAAAAAAAGATTGTGAAGCAAAATGAAACGACTTTAAAAAACAATAGAAAGTTGCAAGGATTATGCGAAGAAGATGAAGGAGAAGCTCTTGCTTAAGAAGGAGTTTGGAAAAAGTTTCAAAATCAACAAACCATCCCCTATTTATAAGATTTTGGGGCAACAGAATCGAAACGGTAGGCCATGATTAGCACGAAGATCAAACCGGAAGATCTAATCAAGGGTCACACTTGAATCGATGTGACACATCGGGAAACGACATCATTATGACGTCATGACGTCACCTTTTCTCTTGGACCAGATGGCTCTAACGAACTTCCCTGGAAATTCAAAGAATTCTAAATATGCGGGCTTCAGAAGGCCATGTTGCCCTGTTTCCACGACCACAACCTATATAGCCAGCTCGATGAAATTGTATCACAAATAACATTGTCCACTCATTGACCTCGTCCTCGGGGACGACCTCGATGAGCGGAGAGACTAACTGTATGGGTCAAAATCTGTCTCTAGAATACTTAAGTCAAGATGGTATTAGTGAAACACTCTGAGGCCACCACGTGTTGAAGTGGCTTAAGGAACAATGACGGTCGTGGTCAAAGAGTTAGCAAGGACTGAGGTCAAAGAGTCTGCAAGGTTTGAGGACGAGGAGTCGTCAAGGATCGAGGCCGAGGTCGAATACCTTTGACAAAGTATAACGGCTGGTTTCAAGATATGACATTAAAGAGAAAATTCTAGTGTATATTTTTTGGACTTGTACTGTTAGGGTTTCTAGGAACACATTCCCTATAAATAGAAAATGACACAATGATAGCGGACATGAAATATTCATTTGTAAAATACACTTTGACTTTATTGAGAGAATCTTACCTTATTACATGCATACAAAAATAATCTTTTTACTAAGATTCTAATCCACACTTCTCCACGGATCAGAGAATAACTCAGTATTCAAAGGCTGATTTATCATTCATCATTGTCAGAAAAAATATCTATTGATTTCATTCTTTCTCGGGTGACCCATACGTTTTATTTACATAAATATCATTTATTGTTATTTATCACTATTTAATGCTATATTTCTTCTTTTTGGATCTTTGAAGATTGTCATTATTGTGCATATCATAACCTTTGGAATGGATATAGTGTTATTTATCACCATATCGAGAATTTCATCTTTTGGATATTATTATTAACTCAGATTAATCCTTATTTGTATAAATTTAATTAGTTGAACCAAAATTTATATTTTTGGTCAAACAAAGAAAATTACTGTTAACTCGTTCAATGAAGGCAAATAATGATTAATTCATATGAAAAGAATATGATGAAGGCAATCAATAATGAAACAGCTATTGAAATCAGTTTTGAATTCCATTGTCAACAATATGAATTAAGGAATGCTTCCATGCAAGAATATATATATATTAGTGGTAGATTGAAGTCTCAACTTTTCAAAGCATTGAAATGGTAAGCAGCCTTTGGGTATCATTAATAGTCTATGTATGCTTAGGGTCAATTTATATATTATATCATGGTTAAAGACGGAGAAAGAGCCTTTCTTTCTCCAAAAAATCAAAATAAAAAAATTGCAACGAATTTGCACTAGATGTCAGCTGCCTGCAAATTGAAATACTATATTATTCGTATTGAGAGTAACATGAAATAGAAGCAAGCAGTTTTGAAAATATATGGGATTACTGATGTAATAATGGCAACGCGAATTAATTAGTAATGCTTGTCTTATGCAAGTTCAACCTCATATTTTTCTTGTTGTATTTGTCAGTAATACTTAACTGACGTGTTAGAATATTTTGTTTTTGTAGAGCTAACAATAATACAGTTCATTATCATAGAGAGCGCTACATAGCTATTTTATGTACAAACTAAAAAAATAATCAAACGGTAATCAATGAAAATACAAGGTTATCAAAATATCAAAGAAAAATATAATTGAGACAATTTCATTAACAGTCACTCAAACTTTCACTTTATTATACTTGGGGGAGTAGGGGGAAAAGGTAAAGCAAATGTAGGGTCAGCTCAGCTCCAGGAAAATAGGATAAGAATGGGATGAGGAAAACCAGAGTCGTAGTTCAAAGGGCGCCCACAGTCCAGCTTATTAAAACCAGCGTACGGTATTCCATAAAACCGGGAGTTCTCCTTTGGGAATTGGGGGCCACTTTTTGACTTTACCTCCTCCGCTTCCCCCACGCGCTTCATTATGTGTGCTAAACTTTTTATCCTTTTTTTCTCCTGTGCTTCTTCTTACCGCACTTTTTCCACACTTTCTTTCTCACAAAAATGCATCACCAGTTTTTTTAATCATCTATTATTTCTGTTACAGTTTATATGAAGTAATTTGATTCATTTTTTTAGTTTATAATCTAAAATATACTATAATATTTATGTGAATATACTGTATTTGAAACCTAATTCCTTACTTGTGGTCTTAACTATTTTATAATTATTTGCGTGATTATAAAAAATCTCATTAAGGATAATATAAATTATAAAAATTAAAATAAAATTATTTTTAAGTATAATAAAGAAAGAAATTATTGTCACATAAGTTGAAATGTATAAAATATACTCATAACAAAGGGGGGTAGTTTAATTTTTGCATAGCAATCTAGCTTGTTTGCATGCAAAATTTACAAGAGAGGTGTTTACCCTCAAAATTGGATAACAATTGAATTGTAAGTGGTTTTAAGGATACCTGATCTAACTTGATACAAAATGATAAATCAGATTGCAATTGAAATAAGTAATGAAAAAGTAAATGCAAACCAGGCATAATTAAAATAATCTACGGAGAACAGCCAACAACAAATGAGATGTTCGCGGTCGAATAGGCGACTCCGATATCCATACTTGCAACGACAAAAGGGCCCATTTCGGTCACAAGGCTAGAAACTTAATAGAAATTACCGACATCAGCTCTGACCCAACTGGAGAAACAGGGGACTGATGAAGACGATGATAATGACTACGGGGTACCCGGGTCTTTTATTACCCCAGATGATTCCGACGCCACTAAATCGACGATCGAGGAGCTGGAACAAGTCATATTGGTCGAACATCTACCCGATCGAAAGGTATACCTTGGCACGGGGTTAAATTTCGAGCTTAGAAAAAAACTTATTTAGTTTCTTATGGCTAACATAGATTATTTCGCTTGGTCCCAACTTGACATGACAGGGATCTCGCTAGAAATAACCACTCATAAATTAAGCCCGAGCCCGAAGTATCATCCGGTGAAGCAGAAGAGGAGACCCCAGTCAGAGATCAAACATATTTTCATCAAGAACGAGGTATCTAAACTCTTTAAAATAGGTTCCATTCGGGAAGTTACGCACTCGTACTAGTTAGCGAACGTAGTGGTAATCCCTTAAAAAGGGAATAAATTAAGAATATGTGTAGACTATAAGGACGTGAATAAGGCATGTCCCAAGGACATTTTCCCTTTACCCAACTCGATCGCATGATCGATGCCACGTCCGGTCCCGAGATCCTTAGCTTTCTCGATACCTACTCCGGGTAATACCATATACGGATGGACCCGCGTGACCAGGATAAAACCAATTGCTATAATGTGATACCATTCGGGCTAAACGCCTGTGCCACTTATCAATGCCTAGTAAATCGAAGTTCGATGAAAAAATAGGAAAATCAATGGAGGTTTATATTGACGATATGTTGGTTAAGTCCCTGCGAGCAGAGGACTATTTAAAACATTTGTAGGAAACCTTCAACATATTGAAGAAATACAATATGAAGCTGAACCTGGAGAAATATGCATTTGGAGTTGGGTCAGGTAAATTCCTCGAATTCATGGTATCCAAACGGGGAATCGAGATCAACCCCGACAAGATCAAAGCCATTGAAGATATCATAGTTGTGGACAATGTGAAGGTCGTGCAAAGATTAACCGAGCGCATAACCGCCCTGGGTGATTCATCTCGAGGTCTTCCGACAAGAGCTACCGGTTCTTCACACTATTGAAGAAGAAGAATCACTTCTCATGGACCTCGGAGTGCCAACGGGCCTTGGAGGAACTCAAGCAGTATTTACCGAGCCCACCGCTGCTCCACATGCCGAAGGAAAACGAACAACTATATTTGTACTTAGCAGTATTATAGATAGCGGTAAGTGGATTCATGGTCCGAGAAAAGCAAGGTACACAATTTCTAATTTACTATGTTAGGAGGACCCTAGGTGAGGCCGAAAGTAGATATCCTCACCTAGAAAAGCTGGCGCTCGCTTTGCTAAGCACTTCTAGAAAGTAAAAACCATACTTCCAGTGTCACCCCATATGTGTCTTGACTACTTACCCATTAAGGAATGTTATGCATAAGCCCGAGATCTCGGGCCAGTTGGCCAAATATGCCGTGGAAATCAGTGGGTACGATATTGAATATCGACCCCGAACCGCCATTAAGTCTCAAATTTTAGCGGACTTTGTGGTCGATTGTACGCCAGCCCTAATACCCGAGGTCGCAAGAGAGTTATTAATCAACTTAGGAACCTCCTCAGGGATTTGGACACTCTTTACGGACGATGGCTAGAACGCAAAAGGGTCCGGACTTGGCATCATATTGAAGCCACCAACATGCAATGTAGTCAGACAATCTATTAGGACTGTGAAATTGACTAACAACGAGGCCATGATTGCAGGTATCGAACTATCCAAAAGCATGGGGAAGAGGTAATTGAAGCTAAGTGCGATTCCCTCATTGTGGTAAACTAAGTTAATGAGACGTTCGAGGTCCGAGAAGAACGAATGCAAAGATACATGGATAAATTGCAGATAACATTACATCTATTCAAAGAATGGACTTTACAACACGTACCTCGGGATCAAAATAGTGAGGGCGATTGTACCTCCCCGCAAATTTCCTGACCAAAATTTTCACCTAAAGGGCTGCGAGCCGAGCCAAACTTGGCTTTCAAAGACCAGAAAGTCTTTGCACATGGAGGCAACAATCCCACAGGCTGTCAGGGCCCTCATGGAGGCCACACTCTGCCAGCAATATCACATCCTGCACAGCTGGGTAGTACCCCAGCCTTCCAGGACAATCATGGAGGCAACTATCTGCCAGCAAAGGCATGTGCTGCACAGCTAGGTAGGATCACAGCCTGCCAGGACAATCAGGGAGGCAACACTTTTCCAGCAAGAACTGGGGCACAACAGCGGGACAAGACCATTGGCAGAAAGGCTGCCAACACAATCATGGAGATCACATGATGCCAGCAGAAAGCTATGCAACACATCTTGACGGGTTTACTGCCAGCAAATCTGCAGTGTACATTCATTGTATATATAAAAATGTATATGCCTTGTTAGAAGGCAGATATCATACACTTATATTTCTCTTTTGTATATTAAGTAAATTCGAAAATTGCCCCTGGCCTCCCAATCCTCGTGTGTCTTTCAGTTCATTATCTTCCTAACCTTTTGATTTTGTGTGATTGCCTTGGTTCAAGCACGACATTGTGCTTATTTCTTGGTTAGGACTGAAGCTAGAGTAGCAGTCAGCTATCTTGCTGTCCGCACGGAGCCCTTAGAAAATGATCCCGTGACAAGTGGTATCAGAGCAAAAGGTTATTATCATGGCAACAGATGGGGATAGTGTTATCTTAGGCAACATTCGTGGGAGAGACGAATCACCAACACGGAAACAGAAACCAAAGAAGAGAAAGACGAGCAAAGTGCGAGATCCCACCATAGCCATAACATGTAAGGTGCCAGCTTTTTGAGCTACCCTCACAACAGATTGGACGTGGCAAAGATTGTGAGGGTTCTGCCTCAAATCTAATAGACGTGAGAATGGATCTCACCGAAGCTAGTTTAGCTGCTTTAAACCGGCGTATTGAAGTTGTTGAACACAACTTCTGCTCACTTAAGTCTACTGCCCTAGAAGGGCTAGGTGACGTCAAAGAGACTTTAGATCAAGTGTTCAAGTAGTATTGGGTTGGACTGACCGACCTTGAGCTTAAACTGGCCGAGGTTATATCATAGTTGTACGGGGAAGTTGAAGCCCTAAAGAAACAATTGTAGGCAACAAGGTTAGCTGGTGGCACTGGTCATGTAACAATGCGCGAAACCCAAATCGAGGGCCCAAAACCGAAGAAGTTTAGGGGCAAACGAAACGCTCAAGATGTAGATAAATTCATCTAGAATATGGAGGACTACTTTGAGCACCTCAACATCGTTGATGAGGCTGCCAAAATCCGGGCAGCAACGATGTATCTAGCTGACACCGCTATGCTATGGTGGAGGAGGAAGAAAGCTGACATGGAGAAGGGAACTTGATCCATCAAGAGCTGGGAACAGTTCAAGTTCGAACTGAAGCGCCAGTTCTACCCCCAAAACGTTGTCAATGAGGCACATAGGAAGTTAAGAGAGCTCAGGCAAATAACTTCCATTCACGAGTACGCGTAGGAGTTCACTAAACTCATTCTGTAGATTCCCAACATAGTAGGCGATGACTTGTTATTCTATTTCATATATGTCCTTCAAAACTGGGCCAAACAGGAACTACAACAGTGTTAAGTCCAAGACGTCGATGAAGCTATCGCGATGGCTGAGTCCTTTTAGGATAGAAACCACAAAAGCAAAGGACACCAACTTCCAACCTGGTGGAGACCATGGATATCGGGATAAGGGCAAGCAAGTTTCTGCCCCAGACCGTCATTACAAAGAGGAGGGCAACAAGACATCTCATTGGCGTGATCGGTATAACCAAAGGAAGAAGGATGTTGGTCCCCGCAACGGTTGTTAATCTGCAAGGACACTAGACATGTCTACAAGGATTGCCCTTCTTTGAAGAAATTTGGCGCCTTAATTGTGGCCGAGCGGAAGCAAATCGAGGAGAAAGTCCAAGCTGATGAACAAGCCGAAGAAGCAGTTCAACAACAGCTGAACATAACTTATCTTGGCAACATGGTACTGGGCGTGGTAGTAGCCAAAGAGCCTGCTTTGAAGCAGACTGCTCATGGGAAGCATGACATTGCCAAATTGGTTCACTCGTTAGGCAACACTGTGATAGGCAAGGAGCCCCGAGCGAGGGAGACAAGATCCATGTTCGTGGATGCAAGATTGAACGAACAGTTTGTCCGTATCATAGTGGACACCGGCGCGACACACAACTTTGTGTCCGAAGCAAAGGCTAAGTCACTTGGCCTTGTAGATGGTTCTAGCTGTTCCGTGTTAAAAACGGTAAACGCCAACCCCAGACATGTATTGGCAGGGAAGCGTGAGTTTCTTTGTCTCTCCCATGGATGTGTTCGGTCTGTTATTGGGGCTGGACTATGGGATAAAGTGAAGGTCTTCATCTGCCCAAATCTCAACCAGATTTAGATTTATGACCCGAAGGGTCCATGTGTGGTACCGACAGTTCAGGTGCCGCAAGTTGTTAGTCAGCTGTCCGCGACGCACATCATGAAAGGCTTTAAGAAAAAGAAGCCACAGTTTTGGTAGTCGGGACAGAGACTAAGGAGGACAAGTTGACGAAGCCTTGCCTCCAGGTGAACAACGAGTCCTTAAGAAGAATAAGGACTCCATACAGGGAGAAAAGCCACCTGTCATGGGTCCGTATCGCATGGCGCCTCCAAAGTTGGATGATTCAAGGAAGAAACCCAAAGAGTTTCTTGAGTCGGGGCATGCTAGTCAGTCAGAGGCACCCTTTGGAAACAAAGGTGATGTGGAACGGAGGCAATCCAGCCAACCAAATGTTTTTATAACCCCTTCGGTCGTCGACAAGGAAGTCGAGGCCATTATCAACCATCAGTTGGTACAAGGCGTAGGTTGGGGCAATTCAAGCGTCCAATTTCTTGTCCATTGGAAGGGACAACCACCCGAGAAGGCATCATGGGAAGGATATGTGGAGCTATGGCCGTTCAAAGATCTAGTTCATAATTACTTGAACCTTTGTGGCGCCACGGTCGTCGCCATTTCAAGTGGGGGAGAGTGTATCGTCTCGCAAATTTCCTGACCAAATTTGCGGCCTAAAGGGATGCAAGCCGAGCCAAACTTGGCTTCCAATGACTAGAAAGTCTTTGCACATGGAGGCAACAATCCCACAAGCTATCAGGGCCCTCATGGAGGCCACATTCTGCCAGCAATATCACATGATGCACAGCTGGGTAGGACCCCAGCTTGCTAGGACAATCATAGAGGCAATTATCTGCCAGCAAAGGCATGTGTTGCACATCTAGGTAGGACCACAGCCTGCCAGGACAATCAGGGAGACAACACTTTGCCAGCAAGAACTGGGGCACAACAGGTGGACATAACCATTGGCACAAAGGCTGCCAACACAATCATGGCGATCACATGATGCCAGCAGAAAGCTGTGCAACACAGCTGGACGGGTCCACTGCCAGCAAATCTGTAGTGGACACTCATTGTATATATAGACATGTATATGCCTTGTTAGAAGGAATATCTCATACACTTGTATTTCTCTTTTGTATATCAAGTAAATCCGAAAATGGCTTTGGCCTCCCGATCCTTGTGTGTCTTTCAGTTCATTATCTTCCCAACCTTTTGAGTTTGTATGATTGCCTTGGTTCAAGCACGACATTGTGCTTATTTCTTGGTTAGGACAAAAGCTAGAGTAACAATCAGGCTATCTTGCTGTCCGCATGGAGCCCTTAGAAAACGGTCACGTGACACGATTCCCTCGCTAACCTACGGTCATCGGTCGAGGACGACGAGTTCAACTCGGGGGCAATCATGCAACTTATGAGATCGGTAGTGGACGAAGGTCATGCTGAGATTAACTCTACGAGCCTAACTTGGGACTGGAGAAATAAATATATAGAATACTTGAAGACTGAAAACTACCGTCGAATCAAAAGTAATCGAGGGCCCAACGTACAAAGGCAGCCCAGTTTAGCATATCCGAAGATGGAACCCTATTCAGAAAAATATTCGATGGCCCACTCAAAATATGTCTAGGACCTGGAGACACCGAGTACGTTTTACGGAAAATCCACGAAGGCACATCTGGAAATCATTCAGGCGCTGAATCATTGGTTCAAAAAGTAATCAGAGTCGGCTATTGCTAGATCGATATAGAAAAGGACGTGAGGGAGTTTTCGTACAAAAATGTGATGAATGTCAAATATACGCTCTGAGGATTCATCAGCCCGGGGAGCTGTTGCATTCGGTTTTGTCACCATGGTCGTTCATGAAGTGGGGGATGGATTTTGTTGGGGCCCTTCCATGGGCACCCGGTAAGGCTCAATTTATATTGTTTATGACCGACTATTTTTCTAAGTGGGTGGAAGCCCAGGCATACGAGAAGGTCTGGGAGAAAGAAGTCATCGATTTCATTTAAGACCATATCATATGCCGCTCCAGAATGCCGGCCGTGATCGTGTGTGACAACAGAAAATAATTCATCGGTAGCAAAGTAAGTAAGTTTCTCGAAGATTATAGGATCAAAAGGATCCTGTCGACACCCTACCACCCTAGTGGGAATGGACAGGCAGAATCGACCAACAAAACAATACTACAAAACCTCAAAAAGAGGTTAGTTGATGCCAAAGGAAAATGGAAGGAAATCCTACCCGAAGTCTTATGGGTATACTAAGCGACCTCGAAGTCCAATACCGGGGCCACCCCGTTCTCACTGATCTACGGCACCGAAGATATAGTACTGGTCGAAGTCGGAGAACCAAGTCTCAGGTTCCGATATGCTACCAAGGAATCAAACGACAAGACGTTTCAACTGTTTTGTCGTTTCTGCCATGTGGTACCGAAGAAAGAATCAAAAGGTCACTTCGTTTCTCGTCGTCTACTATTCGAAAAACGAGGGAACTATCTGTATATGGTCAGAATTGAGCTCGCCTACGACATGGCAGGTTAGGCTCGGAACATGACAACCAAATACTAAAGATCGACTCCGAATCCCACCGAGCTACACCCGAGGCCAGAACGCCTGTCTTCGAGAACATTAAGTTAGTAATCTCGGAGTCGACCTTAGCCCCGATCGAGCTCGGAGAAACATTGTCAGCATAACCAACATAAGACCGAAATATCCGTGACCGGTCGGATATTACGGCGGGAATCTCGGCACGAAACAATTATGAACCAGCAATCAGCGAATCAAGAGATCTTTTACCTTTTATATAATTGTACCTAAAGTAGGACTCCTCTACTATATAAATGGTGGTCTGATTATTCATTGGATACATTGTAACACGCATCCCAAAGCAATATATTATTCTATTTAAGTTCCTATTATTCTCTTGTTGTTCTGTTCTGATATCAACAAATTCCCTTCTGGCTCGAGGGTGGCTAACCTTCCAAGGCTAAGACTGTTTAACTTGTGTGGTTTGTATTTACTTTTTCATTACTTATTTTAATTGCAATCTGATTTATCATTTTGTATCAAGTTATATCACGTATCATTAAAACTATTTATAAATTCAATTGTTATCCGATTTTTAGGGTAAATAAGATATTATTGAACTATTATATGCTTGACCTTAATAATGGATACTTAGTTTCTTACCGTCACCTTTTTCCCAAAGACTGAATTAGTAAATATGGGATCATAAATTTCTACATTTTGTTAAAAGGAAATCTCTTTTATCGTTAGTGTGACAAGTGAACAATACAGAGAAATACACTACGCATTCACCCCCTAGCAGTAATCTTTGTGGAGCGCGTGCAATGAACACGCTTATAATGAAGAAGTATGTGGCGAGCCGCCATGAGTCTGGGACTGTGAAAGCAGGCTTTACACGTGTTGCTTTGATACAATCCCTGGTTTTGGACCAACTTGCATGTCCCGCCTTATCCTTTTTCATTTTGGAAGAATATTGTTCGCCATAAGTTATGAAATGACTATAGTACCCTCACGAGTCTGTTTTTCTTTTAGGTTGTTCTATACCTTCATTCCCAATTTAAATGATCGAATTTGTCTTGCACAAACTTTAAGAAATTCTTTTTAAAAGTTGAAACTTCTAATTTTTAGTTTTTTTAATACTTTGTGTATAGATATGGAGTACAAAATTTTGCATTAGACAACAACAAAATCAAGATTTCAATATAAGTTAACTTTAGAAGATTACATACTCTCTCCCCGTTCCAATTTATACGAACCTATTTTTTTTTTTGGTCTATTCAAAAAAGATAGAATACAATTCTAATCATGGATCACCGAATAAACCAACATAACAACATATAAGTATCCTATTTATAAAAAGATTATGAACAGTATGAAAAAAAAAATTAAAATTTGTTATTTAAGTAAAGCATAGTCAGTTTCAAGCTCAAATAAAAAAAAAAGAAGTATTCCCCGTATCAGTATATGTGGTGGGATTTTGTATAAGATTAAAAAAATAAATTTTTAAATTTATAATCTAAAATAAATCATAAATTTATGCACTGTAAATCGTTTCATTAAGAATACAATTATTATTTTAAATTAAAATATTATTAAATATAGAAAGCTAATATTTTCTTTTCTATTGGTTAAAAAGGGAAGATATAAAATGTGATGGGGGAGTATGATAAATGGGCAATCAACGTAAAGATAATTTAAATAGTAATGTCTGGATATGAGGGTAAATCGGAGATTACAAAAGTAGGTGAATGAGCTTTTCCCAAAGTCTTGAAACAGCCAAAGAGACTTGAGATTTCCCAGGATACCACTATTTGTGAAACCACTTGCAGCGCCCCTTATAAACTACAACTCCCTCTTACATGGAAAACTCAATTCATTCTTCTCCTTCCCATATAAAAACTCTTTCTCTTTCAATTCCCAAAAACCACAATACAACTCCATTCAAATCCTATAGCAAAAGACATAAACAGAGAGTGATATTAAACTATGCGTTTAAGCTGTAATGGATGCCGGGTTCTCCGAAAAGGCTGCAACGAAAAATGCTCCATTAAACCCTGTCTTCAATGGATTAAATCCCCTGAAGCACAATCCAACGCTACCCTTTTTCTCGCTAAGTTCTACGGCCGTGCTGGTCTACTCAATCTCATCAATTCTGGGCCTGACCATTTGCGTCCTGCTATTTTCAGTTCTTTGTTGTATGAAGCATGTGGCCGTATTGTAAATCCCATTTACGGTTCCACTGGTTTGTTAACCTCCGGTAACTGGCAACTTTGTCAAGCTGCTGTTGATGCCGTTCTAAGCGGCGCGTCGATTGAAAAACTTTCTCCCGACTCGGCTGCAAATACCGTTTGCCCGTCGCTCAAAGTATGTGACATCCGCCACGTGTCCAAGGAAAACGATTTAACTCCCGATCTGCACAAAGTGAAGATGCGAACTAAGTTTAAGCGCGTGTCGGCTAAGCCGCAGCAGAGGAATCAGTCGCCTGAGGTTGACTATGCGGCTCGGGTCATGTGGAGTTGGTCTCATAAGGAGGAGGAAGTAATCGGGTCGCCGAGCCGAGACTCGGGTCTGAGTCAACAACGGGAAGGAGAGAGCGGCGACGCTGACAGCGGCTCGGTGGAGACTGTTGAAGCCTCGTTGGCTAAGTTAGATGAGAGTGATGTTGGATTGGAACTGACACTGGGGTTGCAGCCGTTGATGAAGTCGCCAGAATGTGGGTCCACCAGAAGTTGATGAAGAAATTAATGGTCTGGATTAAGACACGTATACAATATAACGGTAGATCAGCTCGAGCTTGTTTTGATTGGCTGCTTTAAAAAGATGATTAGATTAGTAGGTTTCTATTTCTTTAAAATTCTTTGTGCGGCATGTGGAATGTGAATGTTAGATATAGAGAAATTAATATACATATATCCGAAGTTAACTGCCCTTTCATGTTTCGACCTACTTATTTTAATTACATGTTTTAAGTTGCATAATTTTGGGGTTTTGGATGTTTCTATTCTTGTGATATTACTTGTTTATTTAAGTAGGGATGACCTTGTATTCAAGATAATATTACGAATAAACTCAGGTAGATGTGAAGCCAAGATGTATGTAATAGAAAAATAATTGGGCCATTATTAAGTGGTTAGCATCTTTTCACATATACTAGTCCGTGTTGCGCGTGTAACTTATGTCCGATGGGTAATAGATTTTAAAAAATTACATCAAAATTATCTATTGAGTTATAAAATAAAAGTAAAAATTATTAAGAATTACCTACTGAGTTATAAAAAGTAATTTAAATTCCTTGAAATAATGGATATTGATTCTACTGACCAAACTCAATAACGTAAACAATATTATTCCACATAAGTCCTCATAGCCTCAATTCAAATTATTTAGTAACTTATTTTTTGTCAGAATATTTTATTTTTCTAAGAGAATGATTTGAAGTCCGAATTGGATATATATACTAATTATCTCTACAGTGTGCTTGTTCAAGTGGGATTTATATTTAGAAAATTCTTTTAGTATTAGTTAAATTCAAACCCTAAACATTTTTTCCTATAAGTTTTGGACTTTGAAGCCCGTCTTTGTAGTTTTGTAACCACGCATCATATTAGTAGACTCTATCATTCCATATAATTGAAAATTATTATAGATATTTATCAAAAATTAAATCAAAACGTATAATAGCTAATTTTGCAAACAAATCTCTATTTTTTTCCTTATAAATATGGTTCTCGCAAAGAAATATTTATTTGAACATATAATATGTAAAAACATGTAATAAAACCTTAACAATATAAATGAGAAAAAAATTTGAAAAAAAAAACTTGCCTTTAAAATTCCGTCCTAGTCGGCTCTGAGTTTCAATCACACGCTCCACATAAATCTTCCTTCATCTGCACAATAATATTAAAGACTCGATCAAGAATTGCTTACATAAATTTGTTAAATATATATTGTTTGAAGAAAAAGTCTAATAACTTTACAAAAATAACAAATATTGATAAGGAAATAAGTAGAAAAAGAATAGCAGTATCCATAGAACATTAGATAAGAGAAAAAATTTAAATCAAAACGTACAATAGCTAATTTTGCAAACAAATCTCTATTTTCTCCTTATAAATATGGTTCTCGCAAAGAAGTGTTTATTTGAACATATAATATGTAAAAATATGTAATAAAACTTTAACAATATAAATATGAAATAAAATTTGAAAAAAAAACTTGCCTTTAAAATCTCGTCTTAGTCGGCTCTAAGTCTCAATAACACGTTCCACATGAATCTTCCTTCATATGTACAATAATATTAAAGACTAGATCAAGAATGACTTACATAATTTGTTAAATATATATTGTTTGAAGAAAGTGAGAAGTCTAATAACTTTACAAAAATAACAAATATTGATAAGGAAATAAGTAGAAAAAGAACACCAGCATCCATAGAACATTAGGTAAGGGAAAAAGTAGAAAAGATTTGGCTTGTTTTGCACCTTGAACTCATGTTGATGGGAACTAAAAATAGGATGAAATATTCCAACGAAGTCAAACCTAAAGAAGCCTAAACCTAAAAGAAAGTAACATGTTAGTAAAGACTAAAGAATGCTAATCCTAAACAAATAAAGCCTAAAGAATCCTAAACTTAAATAAACTCATCTCCAATAAAAACGGTGATACACAAGAGTTTTTGTTTTATCCCCAAAAACAAAATAAAAAAATTAGTAGCGATTACAATTACAATTATATCCAAAATAAAATATATTTACGAAGGTTAAAATAAACGAACGACATTTCGATAAGAGTTTCGTATTTTTAATATAGTATAGATAGATACTTAATATTTTTGGTGTTTCTTATCTTCGTAATACATAAGAAATTAGAATAATGTTTTGGTGCGTCACCAAGAGCTAGCTTCCATTTTCTTGGTTAGTAGTTTATTAATTAATTAAAGACCTCACAAAATATTATCTGATCAATCTTTTCACCTTTTGTATCATGCAAAAAGAAGTAGTTAGGGGTGTTCATATAAAATCCGAAAAATCAAATCAAACAAACCGATACTTTTTAGGTTTGGTTTTGAATTAAAAACCGATCAAATTTAGTTTTGTTTTGGTTTTAATCAAAAAATAACTGAAAAAATCTGAACCAAACCGATTATAAAAGTAACTATTTTAATTTATTATTACGCCTATATATATGTATAGTTTTATATAAAGTTTCTAAAATTTTATGGTACATATTAGTCGTTTGTATTTTTAGTTTAATTCTTTGCTATTATAATAATCTAACTTTTTGTATTTACATTATAGTTTGATTGATAGTTTTATTTTGCTAAGTACGAGATTTTATTTCATGTTAAAAATAATTATTTTTTCATTGAGTAATTAGTTTGATAGTGTTACATTCAAAATGTAGTCGCTGGAATATGTGTTGTGTAGTGCATGTCTCATATTTAAGAAAAATTCGAAAACTGACAAAAACCGATGTAGGCATACAAAATTTATTGGATTTAAATTCAATAAAATAATTTGGACTATAATTTAAATTAAATACATTTTGGTCCAAATAAATATTATGGGCTAATATAATTGGATCAATTCTATATGTCCAATTTATATGTGTTAAATAAATAAGTCTTAATCCATTGGGCTAGCCTATTTAATTGGGCTACAAGTAATGCGCCGAATTCATTAGGCCCAAGATGTCATCTTCCTAGAGGTCCAATTTGGTGCCACGTGTTAAAATGACGAGGCATGCCAAGTCACATTAAAAAACCAATAAAATCGCACCACGTGTGCAAGTGACATGTTCTGGCCAATCAAATTCGGCCTTGTCACACTTCAATTTGATTGGCTAGAAAGAGTTTATTCTTATCATAACTCTTCCCTCCAACAACTATAAATAGAGGTCTTCATAACCTAGAAAAAAATACCATAAGTGATAACAAGAAGTAAGAAAGAGCTCGCGGATCAAACGCTGCAAATTCCTCCACAAGTTTCAAGCTTCAAGCAATCAAGTTCAACCTCAAGAATGAAGAACAAATCAAGTTCAAACTCAAGGACGAAGAACAAATCAAGATCAAGCTCAAAGGCCCTTGAATTTATATTGAAAAAGTAGAATAAGAGGAACCATAGAGATTGTAACACTCAAATATTTGAAATAAAATACTACGATTGTTGCAATATTTTTCGATCTTGATTTTATTTTCTCGACGCAAATTTATTGTCTACAAATTCTGGCACGCCTAGTGGGACAATCTCTACCTCTCATCTCAACTTTTCAATCACCAAAGTTCAAGAACATTGAAATAGCTTCAAAGAAAATTAACTCCAGTTCAACTTCCACGGTTCCACCAAGGCTGCCAATTCCAGGTTCTATGTTGATGGGGAAAGCATCCTCGATATTACCTTTGGAAGCTTTAGACCAGTTACGAGGAGCAAAGCAAGTTCGTTAGGACAACAAGCACCCCAAGTGTCGTCCGCATCAACCCCTGTTTTCGGATCTTCATCCTCAAAAGGAGCAAGATCTTCCACAAATGCACCCGAAGGAGGAAGTGATGCTGCTGAAAAGATCAAGAAAACTCTTGCTCTGCTTGACCTCTCCAGATCCAAGTACTCTGCTGTGAAGGAAGATGGTGATGATTCAAGTGATGGATCCTCCCCACTTACACCACATAGCGTGATCCAATCGAAGATCAATATGTGTGACAATCCATGCTATTCTCAATCGTCCACGACAATCATGCCAGCCATGGTGACAAACAATTCATCTGTGGAGGAGCAGTTGAAAAAATTGACGGAAGCAATCGCCGGCTTGACCAGGTGAATGTAAAATCAAGATGCTAGAATTGATAAGTTAACATATAGAGTGGGAATCTTGATGGAAGAAGAACCCACCCATGCATATGGAAAACTCCCAGAGGTTCCAGAGAGTAATTCTCCCCCGAGACAAGTTGCATCCGCTAAGGCTATCCCTGTCTCATCTGAAGGGATGATTACAATCGATCATCTGAAGGAGTTCATTGAAGGAACAATTAAAAACAAGTATGAAGTTGTTACCACGTCCTCTCTCACATACGCAAAGCCATATACTGCGAGGATCGATATGTTGAAGATGCTTGTTGGCTATCAACCTCCAAAGTTTCAACAGTTTGATAGAAAAGGCAACCCAAAGAAACATGTGGCACACTTCATTGAGACATGCAACAACGCTGGGAGTTATGGAGAATACCTCGTCAAGTAGTTCGTCCGCTCGCTAAAAGTAAATGCTTTTGACTGGTATACAGACCTCGAGGCGAGATCTATTGATAGCTGGGATCAACTAGATCAAGAGTTCCTCGATCGCTTTTATAGCACAAGGCACACTATGAGCATGGTGGAACTTAAAAATACTCGTCAACGGAAGGGTGAACCGGTTATCGACTTTATCAATCGTTGGAGGAATTCAAGCCTCAACTGCAAAGACATGCTTAGTGAAGCTTCTAGCATTGATATGTGCATCCAAGGCATGCATTAGGGACTCCGCTACATCTTGCAAGGTATCAAGCCTAGCACATTTGAAGAACTTGCGACTTGTGCCCATGACATGGAGTTAAGCATGGCCTTCGCTGGAAACGAAAGGCTGCCTATCTATGAGCCTCACAAAGGGAACGACAAGCAAGAAGTCGGGAAATGGATCAAGTTTTCACCCAAGTCTGAAAATAAAGAAGTTATGAATGTCAACACATCAGTTGTGAAGTTCACAACGAAGGTGAGTAAGAAGCAGAGTACGAAATCCACTTCTTTTCAAGATAAACCAAGTGGAAAGTTGACTCTAAAAGAAATGCAAGAGAAGGAGTACCCATTTCTGGATTCTGATGTGCCAGCAAATTTTGAAGAACTCATCGAGTTAAATCTCATTGAGCTTCCGGAGATGAAGCGGCCAAATGAAGCTGGTAAAACGAATGACCCAAATTACTGCAAATACCATCGACTCGTGAGCCACCCTCTGGAGAAGTGCTTTATTTTCAAGGATAAAGTTATGGACTTGGCTCGTGAAAAGAAGATCATTCTTGAAGATGAGAAAGCAAGCGTAAACCAAGTCTCTATCACCTTTGGCTCATTCAGTCCGGATGAATTATGTGGTTTTAAAGAAAGTAAAGATGAAGAATTACTGGAGAACAACAAAGTTGAAGTCGATCAACCTGATGATGATGAAGGTTGGACATTGGTGACTCATCATAGGCGCCACAAAAGGAGCCCACGAAAAGAATCAATAGAACAACCAACAAGGAAGATGATGGTAAAAAGACCAATGAAACATAATCCAGTTAGGCATTTGAAGAAAGCAAATGTGGAGGTGCGCCACCCTCAAAAGCCCCGACATCGAGTGACCTTGGAGGATTTCTTGCCATGTTGGTTCCTCATGAAGATTTCCCACGACGGTATTAAGGCCTCTTATTGCAATGCTGATAAAGGGGAAGAAAAGAGTGATGACCTACCATTGGCACCATCATTCAAAAAGCCCATCAAGTCTATTTCTCAAGAAGTTAACGCGTGCGAGGAAAATGTTGCATTCACAAATGACGATCTTCTACTAGGTGACACTCTTCATAACCTCCCATTGTACCTGGTTGACTATATGCGTGATGAAAGGATAAATCGAATTTTGGTTGATGGAGGATCCTCAGTGAACATGTTGCCAATTCGCACTATGAAAGAACTTGGTATACCCATGAACGAACTCTCAGAAAGTCGTGTGATGATCTAAGGATTCAACCAAGGGGGGCAAAGATCCATAGGTGCGATCAAGTTGGTAATCACCATCGAAGATATGCAATCAAGTGCATGGCTTCATGTGATCAATGCAAAGACTTCATACAACGTCTTGCTTGGAAGCCCTTGGATACATGAGAAATAAAGTAGTTCCATCTACCTACCATCAATGTTTAAAATACTACGAGGGTGAAGTCGAGAAGAAGATAGTTGCTGATGATGAGCCATTCACCGAGGCTGAGTCACATTTCGTCAATGCAAATTTCTACTTGAAGAACCGCATTGTGAAGGAGCTAAATACTGATGATGTCATGAAAAGCAAGAATGATGAGCCCACAACTAAAAGAGCTGAGGTGACTGCTGGTAAAGACAAAGATGTTACTGAGGAGGTACAACCTAACTCGAATAAACCTTATAGAGGGGATATTGCGTCTTATGGCAAGAAAGTAACAATATGTCCCTAAAAGGAAGAAAGATGAAGGTGAATCATCTAATTTCCAAACTAACATGCTAAAGGAGTTAACTCTTCCGGTAAAATGAATTGAGGAAGTAAAGTTTCTCTCAAAGCCACTTGTAGAGTTTGTGGCCCAAAATCGTTTGTAGAATGTGGCACTCCCTACAAAGCGAACAGATGAAGGTTTTTACCCTAACGCTTATACGCTATTTGCAAAAGCTGGATACAATCCCAATGAACCGTCAAAGTTAGGGAAGCTCCCATCAGAAGCTGCGGCGAGGCAACCACGTGAAGGTTTGGGATACAAGCAACTGTCATCAATGCATATCTCCATAAGAAGAGCGAGCATCAATTATGTCACTGTAGAAGATGAATCCGCCACTTCTAACAAGCCTTTTGTCTTTGATCGGCTTGGAAAATCAACTGCGAGGACTTCCGTGTTTGAGAGATTGGGTCCATTAAAGAAAAGGAATAAGTTCCGGAGAAATTATCGAAATACAAGAACACCCGCTTCACCCAAAATTCAGAAGATATCTAAGGATTTCCAAAGTCTGGTTGCTTCCAGAATGAGGCGACAACCAAAAGTCATGGTTTCGTGTGATGAGGTACTAAAGGTGAAGCCATACATTGTGGTCTACACTAAAGAATGTGATGAATACAAAGAAAGTGTGGGTTCTTCATATCATGTCACTGCACAAGGAGAGCACGGAGTTTCATCTCTAATGGAGGATAACGAGAAATTGAAGGATGTTTCACCGTGTTATCACATATCCTTCAAAATGATGGGGACCCTCAAGAATATGAAGATGCGAAAGATGCTCCCCCAGAACTTAAAGAAGGGTAAAGACAACGATTGATGCCTTAAAAGAAGTTAACCTTGGAACAAATGAAGAACCAAGGCCCACATATCTAAGTGCTTTACTAGCAATTAATGAAGAAAGAACTTATATCGAGTTACTTAAGGAGTTAAAGGATATCTTTGCTTGGAGTTACAAAGAGATGCCTGGATTCGACCCTAAAGTAGCAGTCCATCACCTTGCAGTCAAGAATGGCTCTCGTCCTGTTAAGCAAGCCCAAAGGCGCTTTAGGCCAGACTAGGTTCCCTTGATCGAAAGTGAAGTTAACAAACTCATTGAAGTTGGCTTTATTCGCGAAGTTAAATACCCAACATGAGTCTCAAGTATTGTCATAGTAAGGAAGAAGAATGGCCAGATTTGGGTGTGCGTTGACTTCAGAGATCTCAACAATGCGTGTCCCAAAGATGAATTCTTGCTTCCTATTCCAGAGCTGATGATCGATGCTACTGCTGGGTAGGAGGCAATGTCATTTATGGACGGTTCATCGGGCTATAACCAAATTCGAATGGCGCCAAAAGATGAAGAGCTTACTACATTCCGTACCCCTAATGGTATTTATTGCTACAAGGTAATGCCTTTTGGCTTGAAGAACGCTGGTGCTACTTACCAAAGGGCTATGCAGAATATTTTTTATGATCTTCTCCACAAGAATGTCGAATGCTATGTTGACGACTTGGTGGTAACACTACTAGAAATTCGCTATTTTCGACTACCAAAATAGTCGAAAAAGTACTTATTTCGACTACTTTCCGACTGATTTACAGTAGTCGAAAAAAATTTCAGACTACAGTAGTCAGAATTTTCCGACTACTGTAGTCTGAAAGTTTGTTCCGCCAAAAATTCGAAAAGGGAGCTATTTTCCGACTACAGTAGTCGAAAACTTAATAAAATAATATTTATTTTTAAAAAATAGTTCTGACTATTGTAGTCGAAATATTATATAAATAATAATTATTTATTATTTATATTTATTTTATTTTCCGATCACAGTAGTCGGAATTTTGAATATTGTGGAAATTTTCAGTGAGGTTTTCGACTACGGTAGTCGGAAAATCATAATTTCTGGGCACATTTTTCGACTACAGTAGTCGGAAATCTGGGTTGCCTTTTGGCAGAATACTGCCATTTTATTAGCATACCACAACAATAAACAACTAATCTAACCAATCAATTCAACCAATTTAACCAAACAATTCAAAGATTCAAACCCCATAATATCAAACTAAAACATTAATTAAAATATAAATATTCAATATCAAGTCTAAGTAGCTAATATACATCGACTATAATATAATAAAGTCTAAACATGTATACCACAACATCTAAACTTACAAATAAAGTCTAAATATAAATTCTAAACATCCAAGAACATTAATCAACCAAAACACACTACTAGACATCAGATTCAGTCTCTTCATCATCATAAGAGTGTGACATGTGCTTTTTCATAAATATTTTCACTCTAGCAATGTGAACTTCGGCTGTTTCACACCGTTCTGACAATAACTTTTGGTGGAATGCATTGAGACTTCATACAGTAGGAGACTAGCTTCCTCTAGTTGTCCATAAAAGCGCTTAGCCTCATCATTTGGTTCGAATTGAGCCCCTGGGAAATATCTCAAAAGCATCTCTTATCATTTCATTGAGTCAAGAATTTTCAAAATTATTCTCTGCTCTTTTTACTACCCTCACCACCAAATATGAGAAAGTAATACAAATTGAGATATTCTTCTATAGGTTCCCACTTTGAATAATTGTAATACTTTCAACATTTTTGTTACAACCCAAATCGATTGGATGCAACGAGCACCCGGTACCTTACTCAACCGAGCACCTACGTAACGTATCTTCGTATTATAATATCATAGGTAAATGAGCCAGAGAGGATATCGTGAGATAAGTAGAATAAAATATAGGGAAATACTCGACATTGGACGACCCAAAATGTAATCCGAACTTATACGTATGGTGTACGGGCCTTTATGGCTAAAATAATCATTCGTACACTGAACATAGGCCGACAAGGCCATACAATCTTTCATATACATGACATATGTCTACAAACCTCTAAGAGTACATACACGTCATAAGGCCGAGACAGGGCCCCGACATACCAATCAATACATGTCTAAATCATACTAACCAAACAAGTAACTCCGGAGCAAATGGAACGCACCAACATCTTTCGCTTAGCTGATAGCCTACTTGGAGGACGCTCGACCTGTCTATCGGGACCTGCGGGCATGAAACGCAGCGTCCCCAGGCAAAGGGACGCCAGTACGAATAATGTACCGAGTATGTAAGACACATAAATAAGTATACAAAATATATGGAAGAAATATAGAGTAACTGACTCAACTTGTAAGTCTGAATAACTCTGTAAATCATGAAATACTTATAGTGTCATGCATATGCGTATGAATGTCATGTCGTGCATAGGTACATGTGTTCATAACATCATCAAGCCTCTAAGGGCATCCCATCATATCATCTCGGCCACTGTAAGCAAATCATCAACGTATACCAGTTGATCAGGTGTGGTGCATATATAACGCCGTAACCTTTTCCCATATCCCATATATATATATATATATAACACCGTTTGGTCATAGGTCAATCTACATGTATAAATGAATGCAGTGCATGAGAAGTACGTCAATAAAATCTCTCGAAATGTCATAAGACCATTATACCTCTGATTAATATCATGAAACAAACTTTATAACCTTACGTATTTTCTGAGACCCATTAACAAGCGATAGAATAATAAGACATATGGGAATTCAAGAACATAGACACCTCTAATACTTCTATGAATAGAGTAATTTATGGAAGTTGTGCATTTACTCGTTTCGTTTGTATCGTATAGATCATGCCAAAAGGAAAGAGGGGATAGCCTTAACATACCTTAGCCGATTCTCTTGACAGTCTCTCTAACACACGTCTTTTGCGAAGAACACATAACGGTGGATCGAAGTAGGGAAAAATTCGTATGATATTATTGAAAAAGTTTGCACCGTACTTTCTTAGAATCGCAAAATCCCACGTCGCTAAATATTAAGTAGTCTTGTATGAGATTTGATTGTAGCATATCACATATACAATTTGTATGAAATTATACACGGTTTTGACAATAGACCAACTCCAACCATTGTCAAATTTGGCTTAACGTTGTGCTAAAATGATGCTTGTAGCTCCTAATCTCAAGGGGGGAAAGCAAGCATTAGCTTGCATGTGCTAAAGTGAAGATTTGTATGCAAATCTCATTCAGAAGATTATAGAGGGGTGAATCACTTAATGGACACCTTGCTACATAATACATGAGTCACTTTCTGTAGTTTTATGTGTCTGCCACGTTTTGTGTCCAATCTTTATCCAAAGACTTCAATTATTCAACCACTAATTATTAATTAACTAGATAATATCCCATTATTCAATAATTAACCAATTACCCACATAATTAATAATTATTTCCACTTACTTAAAATACTACTCACTTCTCACATACCTTATACATCCCACTATCATGGTCATGTGGTACCTTGTATGGCACTAGTCCATAAATACCGGGTATTTTAGCTCGGGCCATATTTTATCCCAACATGTCAAACTTCGACGAAACTCGTTTTCTTCGATTCTCTTACCCTTTCACCTTCATGAATTTACTTATCACTTGTTTGAAATAGCATAATGCTTATAATCTCAAAATAATCTTATTCCCGAACTGACGTGATTAGCTTACAACGAAACTTTAACGTACGAAAATGCAGAAGGTAACATCTCATTTTCGAGCTTATATCAATTTACTTATGGCGTACTTCCATGTACGAAAACATGGGGTGTAACATCATTCCCCCCTTTGGAACATTCGTCCTCGAATGTTGACTGATGTACTTATCATTTTTGTAACCTATACCTTCCGAATACTTTAGTACTCTTCTTGCCATCTTGGCAACTGTTCTGTGAATAAATCCAAGTCCTTTAATGCTTCTTCCTTACCATTCATCTTAAGAATGATTGCCTAATCTCATCTCATACTTTGTAACTTTTAACCATCCATTGTTGATTCACCTCAATGTTAATCTACAATATACCACTGATAACTTGAAACTTCTTACGTCATACCTTGCCACTAGGGCTTACATTGCATCAAGGAATATTTGAAATGATTAGACTAATCCACCTAGGGCAATACCAAGCTTTCATAACTGTATTTCATATCATCCCAATGTGATTCATCTTACATGGGTATTTTAATCCTATACAATTCATGAGATCCCCTTCCTTTATTTTTGTTCTTCAAATCCTTACTCAAGCGGAGGCCCAAACGTCATCTTTATTTATCACAATTACGCCCTCATTCTGCTACCAGGGCAGCAGTCCATATCTTCTAAATGTTACTAATCTTAGACTCCTTTAATTTCATTCAGGCTATACTGAGCTTTTTATAACTTAGAGAAACCATCTGCTCTTCTTGTTTTCATGGTCTTAATCCTGATGACTTATTCATTTTCGTTACCTTCTTACTCGCCTTTCCTTATCCTTGCTCATGTCTTGTAAACCTTTGTCGCTATACCATAATTAGCTTGCAACCGATTTTCTTATGCTTTTTTGGAACATCAAGTGAGACATTACATAGTCTCTAACTCTTCTTTACTCTCTTAATTAGACCTTTCGGTACTTAGAAACCATAGGCTGGAAGGTATGCCACTGACGATGCTGCTATCATTCCTGGATACTGAATCCATGCATTTTTAGCCTTTTATCCGCAGTGTGGACTACTCACAACCTTCTACATTTGAGTATTTCGTACGTTGTTCACCTTTACCTTTCTTACCTTAAAATCTGGCATCGTATCTTCTATCTCTTTCATGACCTCCCTTCCACATAGGTATAATTCACGTCCACAACTTGAAGCTCTATTATAATACGTGCACCTCTGGGGCATACACAATTCGGTGGGAGCTTCATGCTGACTTCTTATGAGGCTGGTACTTCTTCTAACTAGTTTTATCGTAGAGCTATTATAGAATATGGATACTATACTATCTCTCTTGTACCTCTGATATCTAAGAGGTAATCCTGCAATGTTCTCAATCACGAGGTCTATAATTTTCTGGGTCCAATGATCAGATTCCTGATTTACTTTGTTGATATAGCTCTTTAGTTTCCTCCTACTTCTGATCAGCCTTTATGTAGGCTTAAGCTATTTCCCGATTTACAGCTCATGGTATTAGTTATTACTTTAGCCTTTCATGGGTGCTATGAAATATTCATGATACAACCTTCTAACAATTCAATCATTTGTCTATGACCGAGACTCAATTTTCTTTTCTTTTAGCTTATACCGAAATCTTCTACGACTGTATGATTGTAAACATATATCTTGCATGGATAATACTCCAAAATCTTGAGTGTATTCATAATGTACTAACTCTGGATCATTGATCGAATAATTCCTTTCGTTCCATCTCAGCTTTCTTTAAACGTATGCAATTACTTTTCCTGGTCTTTCCGCCCCCTTGTTGCGTGCACACTTAACTTATCCTAGTTCCCATGCCTATCAGAATTTTGTGCAACTCATATGGTCTCGAATATTACCTTTGATTTTCTCCCCATTCATTAGCCACAGTTGGTGTCACTTTCTTTTGGAGTGCATACAATTTTGTTGTGAGACTATTGTTACATGACCATTTCCTCTTAGGTCGTTGTGCTTAGATTGAAGCCTTCTACCTTATTTCCTCAGCTAGTCTTTCGTTGTAGTACTTAGGGAGACCTTCTGGCTCTTGTAAAGCTGCGAGCTTATTACATTGCATTCCCGATAGAATTTTTGATATCCTGCTTTGCCTATAATTATTCGTAGTTACATACCTCCACGCCCTTGTGCTTGTAGGGTTGCTTGATATTTTGACAGTCTTCCTAGTGGCATTCTCTTTTATTTTCGTAATACTCATACGGTACCTTTAACTACCCCAACTCCTATCTGAATATTTCTCAAGGATTCATGATGTCATATCTGCGAGATTGAATTCCCCATGTTGGGGGGGGGTCACTCTTGTTTATCTTGCACGATCTATTGATTTTTCTGTATCCTCTTATCTAACAATAACTAGGCTCTTCCTGAATCAATTACTAACTAATCGTTGACTCATTCATATCAATATTCTGCATAATCTTTCTTGGGTCATTTCCTTTGTCTTAACTTACGTCCTGCACTGGCTCTTTATCTATCAATCACATCTCGGTCATGAACCCTTACTTCCTCTCCTTGACGTCGTGTTTGCATAATGTTATGGAATCGTAGCATATCAGTAGGATTTGAGTAAGTGCAATCTCATCCCTTTTCTCATTTTTATCGTATTCTTCCTTTACCAGTCCATAGTTACTAGAACCACTTAATTCTGACTTAATGCTACATCACTCCATATTCCCTCATTTAGGGGAGTACTAAGATTTAATGCTACGATGATCTACGTACTAAGATTACCTCTTCATTTTTGGCGTCTTTTCACATCGTTGATGACCCTTACTCGCCTTGCGGTAATCCTTCTGTACCAAGGATAATAAAATTTCTTACCCGCGAGTGTGACACTTAGTATAACTGGCACATACAGTCCCTTAAGCTTAACTTTGCTCATAATGCTTGCTTTAGGGAAGCGTCTTCCTAAATGACCATTCTCTGAATTTCTCATGAATCTTCTTTTGTTGTCTATTCTGTTATTGCCGAAACGAAATCTGAAATTCTCATGATGTCAATCATTATCAAATCACTCAATCCCTAATTCATGTTTAGTTTACCTTGTTCACCAGTCCATACTGATTTCTATTACTCCGGGTCTAACTTTTCCTTTTGGTAATCACGTTAGAGTCACAAACTTATTTTTTTCTAAATGAGGACATGATTTTATGGACTATGTTCTTTTGTTGTCTCAAGGCCTGTCACGTCCCGTCTTTTCCTTCACTTGATTATAGACTATGTAATACTGTCATTTTTTTTATCTACCGTTGTCATCCATGTATCATATCTTACTCATAATACTTTATTGACTCTCTTCTTATTTTCCGCTAACATTTATGTCTATCACTTTATTGTAAAAACTTCAACAAGATATTCTTTTGCTTTTTGCTCGCCTTTGCTCCATCCAATGGCTCTTCAGGTTGCTTAACGTTATCCCTCTACTAGGGACGGGAGCCACACTAAGGTAATATTTTTCCCTTCAAGGCTTCCAGTGCCTATCTTTGTAGTGCTCATATCTAGCTGTACTATTTTAGAGTGCACCATCTGGGTGTCTCACAAGGAGATCTGTTAGCACCTTTGTAATACCCTTCAGAAATGTCAACTAACTCAAAAAGGATTCATTCATCATTTTGGGTTACTCTAACCCCAGCCAGATCTTGATATCTCGTCCTTCTCTTATACTACTTTTGTTGACCCCCATAGGGCATACTGGAATGGGTGTGACCAATTGTACATACCTATGTTACTATTGAAGGTAACTCAAAATGCTTATATTTCTCTGCCTGAATTGTAAATACTGATAATCTTCATTAACTGGGCGCCTCGTACCCTTCCTCACCTTGCTTTTTTTACTTCTTGAAACTTGTATCTATCTTCTAAATCTCTCATTGCCCTTCACCATAGGGGTGGATCGATATTCTTGCCTTAAGTCTCCTTATCAAGAAGCTTACACGTCTTAATACCCACAAGATCTGCTGAAGCCCTCATATTTACTCATCATAAGCATGATGCAAAAATCGAGTTCCTTTGACTCAACTCTTCCACAACCGCATTCAATCACTTACCAACCGTCTTTCTAGATGTAGGCATTATTGTATTACGAATAGAATATAATTTAGGAATGTGAATTCTTATAAGTGAGCTCTACCACACGATCTAGAACAAGAAGAAAGAGTGACAATCCTAAATGCCCTGTAGCCTCCTGCTTATAAGTGTGGTGCATGACACACCCATAAACAAGACTCTACTAGACACGACTTGTAGACTCCTTAGGACAGAACTGCTCTGATACCACTTTCACGACCCAAACCGATGGGCCGCAACGGGCACCCGATACCTTACTCAATCGAGTACCTACGTAACGTATCTTCGTATCATAATATCATAGGTAAATGAGCCAGAGAGGCTATCGTGAAATAAGTAGAATAAAATATGGGGAAATACTCGACATTGGACGACCCAATAAGTAATCCAAACTTATACGTATGGCGTACGGGCCTATATGGAGAAAATAATCATTCGTATATTGAACATAGGCCGACAAGGCCATACAATCTTTCATATACATGACATATGTCTACAAGCCTCTAAGAGTACATAAATGTCATAAGGCCGAGACAGGGCCCCGACATACTAATCAATACATGTTTAAATGATACTAACCAAATAACCAACTTCGGAGCAAATGGAGTGCACCAACATCTTCCGCTGAGTTGATAGCCTACTTGGAGGACGCTCGACCTGTCTATCGGAACCTGCAGGCATAAAATGCAGCGTCCCCGGGTAAAGGGACGTCAGTACGAATAATGTACCGAGTATGTAAGAACATAAATAAGTATACAAAATACATGGAAGAAATATAAGTCTGAATAACTATGTAAATCATGAAATACTTAGAGTGTCATGCATATGCGTACGAATGGCATGTCATGCATAGGTACATGTGTTCATAATATCATCAAGCCTCTGAGGGCATCCCATCATATCATCTCGGCCAATGTGGGCAAATCATCAACGTATACTAGCTGATCAGGTGGTGGTGCGTATATAATACCGTAACCTTTTCCCATATCCTATATATATACACACACATACATATATATACGCGTATATAACGCCGTCTGGTCATGGGTCAATGTATATGTATAAATGAATGCAGTGCATGAGAAGTACGTCAATAAAATCTCTCGGAACGTCATAAGACCATTATACCTCTGATTAATATCATGAAATAAACTTTATCAACTTATGTATTTTCTAAGACCCATGAATAGACGATAGAATAATAAGACATATGGGAATTCAAGAACATAGACACCTCTAATACTTTATGAATAGAGTTATTTATGAAAGTTGTGCATTTACTCGTTTTGTTTGTATCGTATAGATCATGGCAAAAGGAAAGAAGGGATAGCCTTAACATACCTGAGCCGATTCTCTTGACAATCTCTAACACACGTCTTTTGCGAAGAGCACATAACTGCGGATCGAAGTAGAGAAAAATCTGTATGATATTCTTGAAAACGATTGCACTGTACTTCCTTAGAATCGCAAAATCTCACGTTGCTAAATATTAAGTAGTCTTGTATGAGATTTGATTGTAGAAAATCACATATACAATTTGTATGAAATTATACACGGTTTTGACAATAGACCAACTCCAACCATTGTCAAATTTGGCTTAACTTTGTGCTAAAATGATGCTTGTAGCTCCTAATCTCAAGGGAGGTAAGCAAGCATTAGCTTGCATGTGCTAAAGTGAAGATTTGTATGCAAATCTCATTCATAAGATTAAAGAGGGGTGAATCACTTAATGGACACCTTGCTACATAATACACGAGTCACAAATTACTTAATTGATACCCTGCTACATAATACATGAGTCACTTAATGTAGTTTTATGTGGCTGCCACGTTTTGTGTCCAATCTTTATCCAAAGACTTCAATTAATCAACCACTAATTATTAATTAATTAGGTAATGTCCCATTACCCAATAATTAATTAATTACCCATATAATTAAGAATTATTTTCACTTACTTAAAATACTACTCACTTCTCACATACCTTATACATCCTACTATCATGGTTATGTGGTACCTTGTATGGTACTAGTTCATAAGTATCGGGTATTTTAGCTCGGGCCATACTTTATCCCAACATGTCAAACTTCGACGAAACTCGTTTTCTTCGATTCGCTTACCCTTTCACCTTCACGAATTTACTTATCACTTGTTTGAAATAGCATAATGCTTATAATCTCAAAATAATCTCATTCCCGAACTTATGTGATTAGTTTACGAAGAAACTTTAACGTATGAAAATGAGGAAGGTAACATCTCATTTCTGAGCTTATATCAATTTATTTATGGCGTACTTCCACGTACGAAAATATGGGGTGTAACAATTTTAACTATGAATGACTCTATAAATTTAAAATTTCACAATAAAAGTTAGGTTGATTACATGAATTCTCTCACACTAGCATTCTCTATTAATTACTTTTCCAAGATCTTTCTAACAACATCAGAGTTTTTGAGGTATGCTTAATTGTTTTGAAAAAACAAAATATAGGTCTGCATGTTTATTAGCTAGCTTCTAGGACTTTTCTTCTCCTCCATGTTTTTCTGATTCTACTTTTATTTTCTTTTTCCCCTTTGAATTACAAGTTGCAACAGTAGTGGTATCAACTAAGCAGTTAAGTATGAATATTTTTCTTTTATTTTTCTAGACATCATATGAATATGCATCTTTATATATGAATTACTACAATATAATGAAAAAGTATGGATCAACATAGTGCAATTGCTTTTGCACCAAAGTTTCAATGTGACTTAACTAAAAGAAAATATAGAACTTAAAGTAGAGGAATTTTGTCTCTCCTGAGAGCAACGTTCAAGAGATGAAACTAAAAATTGGTGTTATTATTATAATTATACTACTAATAGATCTCCTTGAGTAAAAGGTTTCAAATTCCAATCCATCTGTGTATCTCTACCATCTCCTTTACCATATTTTACCGATCTATCTTCTTCTTTTTATGTTATGGTACTACACTACTACTGATCTATCTTAACCCAGATAATTTTTTTTAGAAAAATAAACGAGCTTTTAAAGAGGTGAAGTTCCGGATTCTTCTTCATCAAGAGAGTTAACATCAAGAGATTACAAAAATTACACCTCGCATCATAAGTAAGCTAGGCAAAAAGTTTCATAATGGATATTCGTAGTTCTAGTTCAAGATTAGTTAGAATTGCAAACTGGTAAAGATTTTGTACCTTATAACAAATTGCTAACCGAAATATTATCTCTCCTCTACCTTGCAGCCTGCAACTTTCTCTTGTTGGAGACAAATTCCTATACAGTCAACTTCTAATTTCATTCCAAGGAGGCTGCCCACTGCAGTCAAAATGATCCCAAAATCAAACAAGAATTCCATTCGCGAACCTAAAATAGCTCAGCAATCAGCCCCAGTAAACATACCCGATTGGTCAAAAATTTAGGGGACAATCTAAAAAATAATAAATAATTTCTCAATTCCTCAAAAAATGTATTAACGGATAAAACTACTCAATTTATACTAAACTTATAAATTATAATATAAAATACCATGTGATGTTGAATGATATACAGAAAGGAACACCAAATTTTCAGAAATCAACGCACTATGAATAAATCAAATGGGTCGGTTTGTGATATTTTGTTAGGCACTCTTAATTTTCGCACCAAATGTAAAGTGCAAACCTCATTATCATTTAATTATTCCATCATAATATTCTTTCTAAGATATACTTAAATTTTAAGAACAATCACATAGCATTCAAAATATCACAAACCCAGTAAACAACAATCGGCTGTTTGACCATGAGAGAACAAACCCAGTCAATTATTTTTCAAACTAAGTTTTTAACACTAAAATAGTACCGCCGCTGATTTTTCACACTAAAAATAAAATCCTAAGTCGTCATAGAAGATTAGACAGGGAGAGAGAGAGAGAGAGAGAGAGAGAGCCTATCTGATGAAGAACAATCGCTGATATTGTCGGTACCATTGGAATTGATTTCGTCGGCGCCGTTGATTTGGAGAGCCGAAGAGAGCGTGAAGAGAGAAAGAGACAGAGAGTAAGAGAGAGCGTGTGTGGGAAAAAAAGTATTTAATGGAATTAGGTAGAAAATAACTTAATTTTCCGACTACAGTAGTCATAAAATAAGGTCTCACAATATTTCGACTACTGTAAACGGAAAATATATATTATTTAATTATTTGTTTTTTAAAATTTCGACTACCACTGTCAGGACCATTTGGTCAAAAGTTGTTTGACATTCCTATATAATATTCCGACTATAGTAGTCGGAAAATTCTATACGCGGAATTTTCCGTGAAGCTTTACGATTATATTAGTCGAAAACGTACTCGAAATAATTCTTAGAAATAAATAAAAAAATAAATATGAGATTTCCGACTACAGTAGTTGGAAATTTACGACTGACATTTTGTAGTCGGAAAAAAAGTATTTTCTGATAGTTATAAAATCAAGATAGAAGAGCGACCACTTGAAAAACTTGAGAATGATGTTTGAGTTGCTCTAGAGGTACCAACTTAGGATGAATCCATTGAAATGTGCCTTTGGAGTTACTTCTGAAAAGTTTCTTGGTTTCATTGTCCGACATTGAGGGATCGAAATTGATCAAGCCAAAGTGGATGCCATTTTGAAGATGCCTGAGCCTCACGATATTCATGAATTGAAAAGTCTGTAAGGAAAGCTAGCATACCTTAGGAGATTCATCTCAAACCTAGCTGGGAGGTGCCAACTATTCAGTCACCTCATGAAGAAAGGCGTTCCTTTTAAGTGGGACCGAGCTTGTAGCAATGCCTTTGAAAGCATCAAAACTTACTTGATGAAGCCCCCGGTTTTGGCAGCCCCTATACCTGGAAAGCCATTGATACTATATATTTCAATACAAGAAAGGTCTGTTGGAGCACTGTTCGCCCAAGAAAATAGTGAGGGAAAAGAAAACTCCCTTTACTACCTGAGCAGGATGATGACACCAAATGAGCTAAATTATTCGCCAATCGAAACGTTATGTTTGGCCCTAGTCTTCTCAATTCAAAAGTTGAAGCACTACTTTCAAGCTTATGTCCTTCGCCTTGTTTCTAGAGCAAATCCCATCAAGTTTGTAATGTTAAAACATGTCCTTAGTGATCGACTAGCAAGGTGGTACCTCTAGTTTCAACAATTTGAAATTGTGTACATCCCTCAAAAGGCTATAAAAGGACAAGCGTTAGCGAACTTCTTGGCAGATCACCCTATACCTGATGATTGAGAGCTAACTAACAAACTACCTGATGAGGACACAATGGTCATTGAAGTTCAACCTCCATGGAAGATGTACTTTGATGGTGCTACACATCACGGAGGAGTTTGTGCTGCTGTAGTATTTGTCACTTCTCAAGGTGAAGTTCTGCCCTACTCTTTTACGTTGACATAACTCTGCTCTAAGAACGTTGATGAGTATCAAGCACTAATACTTGGGCTTGAAATGGTTGTCGAAATGAAGCGGTTGCAATTGCAAGTCTTTGGTGACTTCTTAGTTGGCGATCAACCAACTTTTAGGTAGTTACGAAGTCAAGAAACCTGAACTACGCCCATATCATGATTATGCTAAAACTTAATAGGGTGGGTCAGTGACGTGACTATTCAACATGTGTCAAGGAAAGAAAACAAGAAGGCTGATGATTTAGTTGCCATAGCCTCATCGTTAACCCTGCCTAATCAAGCGCAAGTTACTGTCTGCCAAAAATAGGTAGTACCGCCGCCAAATGAGGCTGAAGGTGAAGAAAATGAACTCAAGCATCTTGTCACTGTTTCTGAAGCTGAGAAAGAAGAATGACGACAACCCATTATCGACTACTTAAGCTACGGGATAATTCCAGAAAATCTGAGGAGAAGGACTGAAATCCATCGTCGTGCACCTCGCTTCCTTTACTACAAAGATACTCTATACAGAAGGTCATTCGAGGGAGTACTCTTGCGATGCTTAGGGGATGAAGAAGCACTCCAAGCTTTGAAAGAGGCACATTCTCGGGTATGTGGATCACACCAGTCTAGACCAAAGCTCCACTTCGATATAAAAATGATAGAATATTATTGGCCAACGATGGTAAAAGATTGCTTGAATTATGTCACACCCTTTTTTACCCCCCAAAAGATAATGTATGTTATTGATTGTGGGTTAAAGAATTTTTCCAATTAAAGTGACAAACTTGAGTAGCTTATGCTTACTTTGGCTAACCTGCTGCAAAATATTCCTAAAAAACTTACTTTGGCTAGCTTATGCTTATTGACAAATAAAATTAGGTCTTTTTTTTTTTGCAAAAATAACCAACCTTGTTCCTGATTATTTTATTCATTTTATCGACATCTTAAAGAAGATAACAGATCTAAAAGGGGAAGTAAGTTAAACCTTTCATCTGACTACTATACACTTTGAACGCATGGCACTTGGAGAATATAATAGCATATAGAATGAACTTGATTCTACTAAGTTTAACACTTTAAAATGCATTACTATTGCCATCTTCAGATATTTGGCCTTATTTAAAGAATATTACATAACACAAACACATCACTTAAAGAACATGAAAATCCTCCTTGGATTAGCGAAGCATTTTCTCATTAATACAAGGTTATAGTGAATTTATTACGCATGCTTACATACAAAACTATACAAGAAACAAAATATTGTTAAGCTTATAATAAATTGAAAAGAACTCAAATAGCTTCATTTTCATTCATTGTTGACCCCAAAAAATTACAGTACCATATGAGGGAATACCTGGATAACAGAAAAACAAAGATCAGTGATTAATGAACAGAAATTTCAGCAACAGAAACAACAACCAATCAGTATGAGAAACAACCCAGAAAATCCCGCGAAGACACTTGAAACTAGTAACTAACAATCTCAGAACTTAGCCAAACGATTGCTCTATTTTCTTAATGATTTTGCAGTCTAGGAGACACTCACAAAGCTCACAAATTTTAACTTACTAAAATATTCAGTTGCTGATTTTTTGTTTAAAGATATGTGTGTTCAAATAACTCTAAAAAAGTCCTGGTGTAAGATAGAGTGTGAGTCCTTTTATAGGAGAAGAGTAGCCCTTTAAATAGGCAAATAAAGTCAGATTTTTGGACAGATTTTGGTTCACCAAAAGTCTAACTTTGTGTGCTAAACACTATTCAAAAGCTGTAAAAAAAAGTATTGTATTTGTCACCACATAATGACTTTTGAGTTTTGTACTTCAAAGTCTTTGCACAGCAAAAACAACCAAACTTGTACTATTCCTTCTTTAATTTCATCTTTTATCAACATAAAATTCAAATACTCAAATCCAATATAAATAAATTCACTAAGCGCTTAAAAATTTTATTATCAACTAACATGACTAAGCGAATAGCTATTTTAAAGCTAATGAATAACTAATTATCAGTAATTAATAACAATGAACGACTAAGCTAACATAGATTAAACACAACTAATAATAAAAATATAAATAATAATAATAAAAATAAAAACAAAAATCATAAATTATGCTAAACATAAACAAACTATAATACAATTAGTAAAAATAGACAAAGGAAACGAGAATAGGGGTATACCAAACGAGGGCGTTCGGGGTAGTCGCCGAAATTTGGCCGGATTTTTAGTTGCCAGATTTTCGGGATAGAATGGACATCTATAGGTAGGTCTTGATGAGCTCTATCCGTTGATGTAGGTATTGTGGGGGTGGTAATGGCCGGAGCTTCATGAATTTGGGCAAAAAAATGGCGGCTAAAGTTTCCTAGATCTAAAATTCAAGGAATTTGAGGGATTTTTGAAGGATTTGGTTTGGAGATATGGAAAGAGGAGGCTGTGGAGATTATATGGTGTGCATTTGGGGTCTAAGGTGATGTTGAACCTTGTCTATAAATCAAATCTTCACTTTGGAGGTTTTTTCCTTTAAAAATCAAACTTGATTATCTTGTACTCGATATCAGTTTGTCTGTGGTGCTATTAGCTTTGCTCATGAAACAAGTCGTGCTTAGTGACCTTTTTGATTTCTTCGAAACACTTTGTTTGGTTTATCAGAGGAAATCAGACTTGGATTTGTGTCTTTGTCAATGTCGTGTATGCCCCACATTATTTGTGTTGTACTTCCGGGGAACAATGACCAATTTTGTGGCCCTTTCTTTGTTGCTTCTAAGAAAATAGACCAGCAAAATTTTCTCTTTGGAACTTTCGTCTGCATGAAACCTCAGATCTTGTTTAATCTCAACAACTTATTGTGCATGTTGCCTTCTGGAATTGTCCTCTTTGATGTGCTAGGATAGAAATCGTTTTGTATAATTAGAAAGCTGGTAACAAATTTTGAAATTATTTCTCTTTTGTTTTTACAAAAACAGACTCAAAATAATAATGCAAATGAATAAAATGACGCGATGTAAAAACGAGAAAGAAAAGTATTTAACTGAAAATGCCACTTTACGAGGAGAGAAACATAGAATGGGCTCTTTTTAATATGGTAACCAAACTTTAATGATCATGACATGCATTTTGGATTGAGCGGCCAAATCTATCCAGTCAATCTACCCTTTCTACTTGTTGTTCCCTTTCGTCTTTGTAGTTGGCCTCTTTATGTTACACCCCATATTTTTTTGTATGTGAAAGTACGCCATGAATAAATTGGTGAAAACTCGAAAATGAGATGTTACATCCCGCATTTTTATACGTAAAAGTTTCGTCGTAAGTTAATCGACGTAAGTTCGGGAATGAGATTTTTTTGGAATTATAAGTATTATGCTATTTCAAACGAGTGATAAGTAATTTCGTGAAGGTGAAATGATAAGCAAATCAAAGAAAATGAGTTTCGTCTGTTACATCCCGTACTTTAATATTAGGATGAGTCGTAGTAATCTATATGAGCTTGAAGAGATTAAGGTCGTACATGAAGTTATAGATGTAAGACCACGTAAGTTTATTGAAATTCGAAAACGTTATATATTGCCTTGATATTGTACTTTCTTTTAAGAGAAACATTCTTTTGTAAATGTTGGATAAATATGATTATCAAAAGTTACTAGTATAATATTATTTTATAAGTTATAGTTAAGCACATGATATAAAGAAATTTTTAAATAATATTTTATATATTATAAGAAAAGAAATTTCTTCTTCATAAGAAAAGTTATGTTTATATCCTTTTTAGAAAACTTTTGTCTCATAATAAAAGTTATCCTTACCCATTTTGAGAATTAGTAGTACAAAAATTTATACTCTTGATATTTGGATGAAAAAAAAATTATTATTATAATTTTATAACATATGTTTTCTAGATGTCATAATGTTTATGATATATTAGTATAATTTAAATTTATAAAGCACTTATGATTTTTTTTAATAGAAATATGATGAGTTGATTATTAAATAATTTTGAAAGTATAAGACAAAGACTTTTAGTTTTCAATTATATTACTATACATGAATTTGTTATTTATTTGCACTTACCGTGATGCTTTTAAAGAGGATTAAGGGGATAGAAAATCTAATTTGTCTTTCTAAATAGGTCCCACCTAATAAAGAGACATTCTTATCAATATTGGGATAAAGAAAAGATATTTGTTAAAGGTTCTATATACATGTGTGATATTGGAATCACTTTCTATGACTCATCCCTCCAAAGATTATTAAATTAGGTGGAAAAATGGGCCTTACATGTGTTTTACACTATTACTAAGACACAAATAATGTACAGATATGCTAAGAAGGGAAACAACTTGAAAGTGATAATCTTCTGTAACTAGAAATGTTTCCTTAGAAGATATATTTTTCAATGAACCAAGAATGGCAACAACGAAGGCATCCTTGCTGTTTAAAGAGTGAAATTATCTACTAGTGTAACTAATTGAAGAATCTGATTCTTTTTCACTTATTGAGATTATGTGTGAAGAAGGCCAAGTTCATCGCCTTCGATAAAATCGTCACTAAAGGTATGTTAAGGCTATTCCTTCTTTCTTTTGGCATGATCCAAATTATTCAAACGAAATGAGCAAAATACGCAACTTTCATAAATGACTCTATTCAAAGAAATACTAGGGGTTTCTATATTTTTGATTCTCCATGTGAATTAATATTATTTTCTCTATTAATGGGTCTAAGAAAAATACGTATTTGATAAAGTTTATCCGAAAGGCATATTGATTTTATGATATTCGAGAAATATTATCAACGTATTTCTTATGCATTTCATGCATTTATACATATATATTGACCCATGACCGAAAGATGTTATATACGCATATATTATATGTATATGGGATATGGGAAAAGGTTACGACGTTATATACGCACCACCACCTGATCAGCTGGTATACGTTGATGATTTTGCCCACAGTGGCTGAGATGATATGATGGGATGCCCTCAGAGGCTGATGATGTTATGTACGCATATACCTATGCATGGTATGGAATTTATATGCACATGCATGACATTATAAAATTTCATGATTCACAGAGCTATTCAGAATTACAGGTTAAGTTTTTTACTCTGTGTTTCTTTCATGTCTTTTATATACTACTGACATGCCTTACATACTCGGTACTTTATTTGTACCGACGTTCCTTTTGCCTGGGGACATTGCGTTTTATGCCCGCAGGTCCCGATAGACAGGTTGAGAGTTCTCCTAGTAGGCTATCAGTTCATCAGAAGGTGTTTGTGCACTCTACTTGCTCCGGAGTTGCCTATTTGGTCAGTATGATTTGAATATGTATAATTTGGTATGGTAGGGCTCTGTCCCGACCTTTATGATATTTATGTACTCTTAAAGGCTTGTAGAAAAATGTCATGTATACGGATACTGGTATGGCCTTATAGGCCAGTACGTCATATGTATAAGTTGGTATTACACGTTGTATTCTACTTATCTCACGGCAGCCTCTCCGGCTCAGTTATCTATGATAGTATGATACAAAAAGATATGTCATGTTGGTACTCAGTTGAGTAAGGTACTGGATGCCCGTCGCAGCGCATCGGTTTGGGTCGTGACACTTTGTGCCAATCATTTGTATAAACTCATAGCTAACCTTCGACCGGGAGTGCCCCGGAAGGTTTTCACCAATCGATCTCTCTCATTTATTTATCTTTAGTTACCATCACCTTACAATGCCCATGAGGGTTTTCACTAGTAAGACTCTCTTATTTATTTATTTTTTGCTTTCTTGTGTGAGCAACTTGACATTGTTCTATGTCGTGTGACAATTGTGGCTTATTACGTGCTTTACTTAGCATTCTTAGAGATTAATTGGGAGGTCTTTATTTGGGTGGATTTTGGATAGGGTTAGAAAGAATGGGTTGTATGAACGCTCAAAATAGACTCAAGATGATGGGGTTGTATACTTACAACTCTTGGAATCGACTCTTCATAAAAACATAAAAAAAAAACTCCTGCCCCAGTTTCAGATACTAGGGAATTTTTATTTTTGATTTGGTTGGACTGACCCCTAGTTTAGAGCTGCCTACGTATCCTTTAAAGGAATCAAGTCAAACATAGTTCAAACTAACACGAAAGATTTCTTTGTTGTTTTTTTTTTTCATTTTTTATTTTTCTTTTCTCCTTTCCCTTTCTTCTCTTCTCTTTTAAAAAAAAATAAAAAAATTGACCTAGCTCCTATTTTCTGGTGGCATTTTTTTTTTTTTTGGACACATACTATCTCTTCTCAGGTTGACGAAGGGTATAAAGTATTTAGGTAGCAGAAAAATGGCCTCCCAGCCTCAAGAATGCCACGCATACTATCTCTTCTCAGGTTTGGCATTGATAGATATGACTGTCTTCTTGCTTTTGCCAGTTGTACAGCTCCGTAGTCAATATCTTATCCTTTGACAAATTAGAGACACATTTTCTTGGTCTTTGTCTTGATGTGAAATGATACATTTTAGTACCAACTAATCCATTCTAAATTCCCTGGAATGCACCTTCTTTGGAGATTTTGGGTCATCTTCCTTGATATGATTAGATTATGGCAGGCCGTGGCCAAAGAGCCCTTCATCGATTAGTCCAACTAGGCTTCAAAACATTCAATTATCCTTAAGCCGGTATTCATGATAGGTTTGAGATAAACATCTTTAACCTCTACGGATATGACTATAGTGGTTCCATGTGACACAGGCTTATCATCAAAGTTCTTCAACCTATTATTTATCCTTTGAGTGTTTTTTCTCGATTCAATTCAAGATTAGACAGGCTTTCTAAAATCTAGCCGAAAACTCTGCATGCATGTCATGTCACTAAAATTGGCGTGAAAAGAACTATATATGCAAAAGAACCATACACAATGGATTAAAATGAGACAAAGCGAAAAGTTATATTTTATTGATTAAAGGATAAAGAGGTTTGATGACAGGACAATCAAACAACATCTGGATCACAACCTCGAAATAATCCGGATGATAGAAATTATGACAAAATAAGTTACCAAGACTCCTTCCCGGCAAGGTGGGGAGTGGCTTTCCAATTATCAAGATCAACATCTTAGCTACGAATTTGCGCATCAGCATCAAACATGACCTTCAACAATTTTGATTGCCTTGCATTCAACGAACAAGTTCTTGACATTTTTCACCAAACCGTCCCTATATTCTTTATCATTGTAAATCATCTGAACAATGCGTTCTTGGTAATGACGTTTAGGATGCCATTATCTTGGACCACGATCATTCTTTCTTGAATCATCATTTCTATTTCCTTTTTCAAATCCCGACAATCCTCAATGCTATGCCCCTTGACATTAGAATGGTATATGCACCGTACATCAGGGTCAAAAACCTTTTGCATATGGATCAGGAACATACCCTTGAAGCGGCTCAATCATGCCACAACGTTTTAACCTTTCAAACAAACTTGTTTAGGATTCTACGATTGGCGTGAAATTGTCCCTCTGCTTATATTCCCTTTCGCACTATTATTTTGGACGAGGGTTGTAGGATGATTGAGAGTTCTGTTATTGCGGACGAAGGTATGTTAAATCTGGGGTTTGCATATGTTGGCGATTGGATGGCTTGGCATAAGACTGAGCATTGAATGTTGCATACAGTGGAGCAACTGAGTATCGTGGATCCGCGGGTTGAGATGTTCCCCTTTGTCCTCTTTTTGCCCGTGATGCCATCATGGCCTCCTCATCTTTATTCTTTTGGTTAACAAGGCTGTCCGGACTATTCTGGATTTAATGGGTGGCAGATTTAAGAGCTGCTTGACTTATATTTCGGCCAGTATTGAGGCCATTCTCGACCATTTCTCCTATCTTGATGGCATCAACAAAAGGTCTGCCTATTGAGGACATCATATTTTGAAAATAATCAGGATCCTGAGCCTGAAGGAAGGCAATGATTAACTCATGGTCATCCATGTGTGGCTTAACTCTAGATGCTTTCTCTCTCTACCTAACAGCATACTCCCTAAATCTTTCAGTCGACGTTTTCTTTATATTGGACAGGGAATTGCGATCTAGCACAATATCAATGTTGTACTGAAATTGTTTGATGAAGGCTTGGGCCATATCATCCCAAATGTGCCAGTGAGAGACATCTTGGTCAATGAACCATTCAGAGGCTACCCTCACAAGACTCTCCTCGAAATAAGCCATCAACAACTCTTCTTTTCCTCCTGCGCCCCTCAGCTGGTTGCAGTACTCTTTCAAGTGGGCGATAAGGTTAACGTGTCCATCATATTTCTCAAATTTTTGGGTCTTGAACCCTGGTGGCAAATGGATGTGAGAAAACAAGCATAAATTACTAAATGAGACACTTTTATGACCACCTAGTCCTTGTATGTTCTTTATTTTCTGCTCAAAACTTTTTATTTTCCTGACTATCTCATCTGGCTCTCCTGTCTTGAGAGCCTTTTCATTTTTTGTAGATGACTCATACTGTAGGGTTTGATTGTTTGTAGTCGAAACCTTAAAAGCCATATCTGGAGAGTAACACTGGCCATCATAAGCATGATATAATGGCTCGATGTTTGGCCTCATCACAGGATTTGGTGGCGGGATTGTATATACTGGTACGCCAGACATAACGAGAGGGGTGTTCCTAACCGGTGCGGCAGAAGGTCGCACATTGGAGGTACCAGGGGCGGTAGGGAAATTGTAGTTTGGCACATACCCCGGAGGTAGAATGTGATCACTCGTTGTGGGGAGTGGTGGTTGAGTATCCTTGGGTACAGTGTAAGTTTCCTCTAAGGGACCCTGAGGCGGAGGCTGATCGGAGACCCAAGCCTGATACATATCAGACAGTTGTCATTTCAATCTTCTTACTTCCTCCGACTCTTGCTCAACTGATTGACCCTGAGGGTTGTCACTGACCACCTCGATTTCATCATTGTTAGCCATTGCTACCTTCCTCTTAGATCAGGTAAAGTAATGATGTGTTGTCAGTTTCACCACAAACGAACCACCTTAAACTTACTAGATAAGAGACAACAAACGTGTTAGGGTTAAGCATTTTACAGATATGAATCACACGTAATATGCCATGATCCTAACAATATCATCACTTCTAACATGCTTTTGGAAGGCTTCATGTTTCATTCCGACTAATAAGGTTGCTGCATATTGTTTTCTCTCTTTCTTCTCTTTTCTTCTTCTTCTTCTTCTTCTTTTTTTTTTTACACCTTTTTATCTTCATCCCTTTATTTTGGAATTATTAAGAAATATTTTGATCGAACCTTTTGGGGGTTGCCTACGTAGCATGTCGCCGCATGAATCAGATCATTACGTAGTTCAGATACATGACGATTTGTTTTTTTTTTACAAAACAAAGTTTTCCTTTTCTTTTTTTTTAATGTACAAAAACAACATCTTTTTGTTTCATTTTCGAATTTTTCTAAAACAAAATCATTTTCATTGATTTTCAATTTTTCTTTTTTTTTTCTTTTTGATACAAGACAAAGAAAAATTACATAAAGATACAACCTAAAAGACAAATATTTAAATAAGACCAGACTTGACTCAAATAATTTTTTTTTTTATAAATAAAAGGCAAAACAACAAGACTCAAAATACCACAAGACTCTTACAGTTTCAATGACTACAAATGAACAATCAAAGTGGACTTCCAACTAAAATAATACTCTAATCTCTGCAGGAGAATCCACCGACACCATTGTAGTCAAAGTGCTTATTCCTGCGGCTGACCTCCCATATCATGGTATATGCGCTTCAAGTCTGTGGCAATGCGGCATGCAAAGTTGGGTGCTACCGTAGCAAATTGCTCTCGGGTCAAACCCTGGCAAGTCACACACCCTCGAGCGGTATAAGTAGCCACTTCATAGACCCTTCTTCTAACATGCTCCTGGCTCATACTTAAAAACTAGATCTGTCACTCATGGTTATTGGCTATGTATGATATATCTGCCTCGCGTTGTAACGCTAGATTCAGCTGGTTTTGGACCTCTGCTAGCTCATTCTCTACCTAGTTCTTACCTGATTCTGCATCCCTGGCCCGAGCCCTTAGATCATGGATGATAAGGCTGTAATGCATTTCTTCGTGCTTTGGAATGGCTGCATATTGTTGAGCAGCAACCCTTATTCTTGCTTGCCGAAGTTGTGCTTGAAGCGCTTTAACCTCATGTGTCAGTATGATTTTCTCCTCTTCAAACTCAATGCACTACAAATCTATATTCACATTGACGATACTTATATCCCTACGTAGAGCCCGGATGATGGATTCATAATCTCTTGTTATTTCTTCCTTCACATGCCCTACTCTTGTTCTGATTTTAGTCTCCCATTCTGTCGTGCTCTTCAGAACTGTCTCTTGCCTGGATCCAACAATAACTTGGTCATAGAACCACTCAAAATATGACGGGTCTAACTCTCCTCGATCCTGATCTTCCACCATAGTGTAAAATTCAAGCACCTTAATTTCATCCAAAACCTGTTGAGCATAAGCCTCACGAACAGGATCCTCTGATGTTACCTCCCACGCGAATCTTTACATGTGCTCCATTGTGGGCACTACCTGCTTTCGACCTAACTACGTAGGGCTCTCATAGGCACATACGGTTGAAAACCCCGAAGACCCATCAAAATAAAAAATGAATGGTGGTAAGACCTGTATATGACTTCTTTTGGTGAGAACCAGTTGTAGTTCCATGTGATTTCAGTAGCGGTCAACTTTTGAAGATGCCCTCTCCATGCTTCGACTCCCTTGGGGATGCTACTATCTTCAATCAAATCTTTAAACTCATCTCCAAGCTCATTGTGGCTCCAATGAATACTAAACTTTACCCGTGTGGGATGACTGAGAAGGTGCTCTAAAAATCATATTTGGAGTATGATGTTACAGCCCTCAAAGAAATCCTTTCCTTCCCGACCCTTGGTCAAGGCACGGTAAATATCGGACAATACCATAGGAATGATAGTGACGTTCGTTCCATGTAATAAAGTGATGACTATGCCAGATAATCGAATATCAATATTTTTGTCATGCCTTAGGAAAACCATTGTCCCTAGAAATGCCACTAGGAATTCATTCCGCCCATGGCTTTGCCAAGCTTTGTATCCAACTTTATTATCAAGCTCCTTTTCGTGCTTTGCAAATCCACCTGGACACTCATACTTGTCGTACAAGAAATCCAATCGAACGTGCCCTCGTTCCACACTTGCTATTTTATTTTCGTTGATTGTCATCTGCTCAAGGAACTCACTGCCAGTGACATCCCTTGGGGCCAAGGGTCTCTTTTTCCGAAGCTCGTCACCTAACACTGTGTATCCAGCTAAGTCCTCCAAAGTGGGAGTCATTTCAAAACCATTAAAATGGAATATGTTGTAATTAGGATCCTAGAAATGCACCAATGCCTCGATTAAGTCCCTCATTCGGTTGATCTCCATAATGTTCATAAAGTGACCCGGATGGTCCTTTATCTTTTCCTGATCACAAATGCCCATATTTTTCCACCATTGTCTCAACAACCGGGGTGTTTTATGCACAAGCCAAATCTGTGGGGGCTCGTCATCGTTCGGTCTTTTGTCATATCTTATTTTCATTGCATCCATACCACACCTAAGTAGTAGAACATGAGGTTAGGACCGATGCAAGCTTACATAATATAAAAATCTCTGATACCTTGGGGTTCGGCTCATGAAAGTTAGAAATGGCAATGTGGGACTCAAGTAACCGACCCTAACCGTATTTTGAAGTGAGGGTTTACTGAAATTGATCGGACACTCTCGTTGAGAGATGATACAATTTCGAAAGATCAGGCAATTGTTACCATAACGGTAAGACTTGACCGATTTGGATGGGGCACCGAACCATAAAAGGGTTGCCTAGGTATCTTGTATAGGGTCAGGAATCGAGTGCGCGTAGTTCGTACAAGAGACAAAACTGGACTACAAAGCCTTCTTAGGAAAACGAACCTTTCGCACTTCCAAAGAATCTTTTGGGGGCAGTCATAGCAAAATAGCCGAACATAAGGACAAAATAATAAAAAAGTCGACAAAATAAATAAAATGGCTATTTTTACGAAAACAGGCCTTCAATACTCCCGAGAGAGGCCTAAAGGTTATCTCAGCAAATACGACGACCATAGGGACAAAACAATAAAAGGTAGACAAAAATAAAGAAAATGACTATTTTTTAAAAAAAATGGCCCTACGGTACTTCTGTGGAAAGTTTTAAGGTTGTCACAGTAAAACGGCCAGACACGAGGGCCAAATAGTAAAAGGTGACCAAAAATAGAAAAATTGTTTATTGAAAGTTTTATGCACATGCATAATATTTATGCTTTATTTTAAAAAAAATGTGGGCTGAGCCCGATGGAGGTTGCCTATGTATCTCACATCCGGTGAGAATCAAACATGCGTAGTTCGGTGATAAAACCGACTATGTTCTTCTTCTTTTTTTTGATTTTTATGAAAATTAATCTTTAAAAACCATATACAATAGAGCACATCATTTTTTCTATGTTCGTTCAACTAATTTATGCTAAAGTCGGTCGACATGCAAACCTCCCAAATAATGCAACAAATAGCACATAATATGACATAATGGTCTCAACAAGGTGCCTGTCCTAAAATAGAACTCGACCCATGTGTCGAGCGCTGCTAAGTCAAATGCACATGATGCAAATAAAGCGTAGCCTACTAGGGATATTCATTGCTTGTGGCTTGTTCTTATAAGTTTCCAAATCCTAAAGGAGATGGTATCTAGACCTGGCTTACCCGGGCGGACAACCCGAGCCGAGGAGCGTCAAGCGTCACCAGTAGTAGAACAACACTGGCTAGCTAACGGCTCTCACGCCTAAGCATGTGTGACTAAATCCTTCACCAGAAGCTGGTAGGCTAACTGGCTTTATCTCAAGACAGATATTTTGTGATGCTGGTAGGCAAACACAACATAAATAACTATAAGAAGACTTAGAAGGGTGCGACAAAGGATACAATTTATATGTATAGTTCAACAATATCAAAACAGTAAAAACTCGACAAGTAACACATTAAGCCCAAATAAATCACAATATATACAAAAATTAATAAAGCCAAATAAAGTCAATGTACAAGCTCGAATTCTTGACATTCCCCAGCAGAGTCGCCAGAGCTGTCACACCCTTTTTTTACCCCAAAAAGATAATGTATGTTATTGATTGTGGGTTAAAGAGTTTTTTCAATTAAAGTGACAAACTTGAGTAGGGATTATTTTATTGTTTAGAGTCGCCACTTGGAATTGATTTTTGGGTGTTCCAAGTCACCTTTTATTTGAATCCCTAGTCAAAGGAAAGTTTGACCCTATTATTATTGGTCTGCGAAAACAAAGTTCAGGTAAGGAATTCTGTTGACCGGGGAGAAGGTGCATTTTCCGAGTCCCGTGATTCTAGCACGGTCACTTTATTGACTTAAAACTTGGCTTGAATTAATTTTGGATAAACTATGATTTATATGATTTTCATATTTTACTTATCCACTTTTATCTCTTGATTATTAGAATTATTAAACAAAATGATTTGGATAATATTACGTTGTCATAACCATGCTACGCAAGCGAATGCGTGATCGAATAACAAAATTAATTAACTTATCATAATTGCGCCTCGCTAGCGAATCTGAAATCATAACAATCAATTATTTGTAATACTTTTAAGAAATTACTACATTTGAGAAAATGGTTGGGTCATTACACTAATAGTCTCGCATACAAATATTTGAAACTGAAATATTCATTGATATCTTATCCTTTAAAAATAGAATTCTTACTAGATAAAATTATAATTACGTAAACACTTAAAATTTGGGATGGCCCAGTATTAAGAATTTGATTCAATAAAAACAAATAATTTTCTTTAATATTGAGAATAAATAATTAAGTATTTGAATTAACTAATTAGCAAAAAATTTAATTTATTAGTTTTCTAAATTCATCATATAAGTAAAATTATTTTTAAGTAAGCACGATTCAGAATATATAAATTTATTTCTAAAATAATAGCACTGTAGTGAAAGAAATTATTAAATTTTGCAAAATCACTTATACTATGATATTAGGAGTTAAAATGATTAAAATACTGTGAGCACCTCGTTTTTTACCGTGCTTGAATATTTATCGCTTTCTAAACGTGTCCCCACTCAACTTTTCTTTGTCCCCCATGCTTGTCCCACATACTTGTCCCCCATGCTTTGTTCCCCATGCTTATCCCACATGCTTGTTTCCCACTCCACTTTCATACTTGTCCCCCATGCTTGTCCCCCCACACTTTGCTCCCTACTCTCTCAATTGTTCCCCACTCCTTGTCCCCCATGCTTGTCTCCTATCACAAATCTCATACCCCATTTTCAGCTATAAAACACACACATAACACACAAAAAAGGAGGAACCCAAAAAGCTATAAGAGTAGGAGAAAAATCAGCTACCTTCCACTTCTTCTTCTTCCTCATCACGTATTCATCTTCTTCTTAAACATTACCTCCATTAAACCACCCTCAACACCCCCCAAAGAACCCATATTTTAACTATGAAAGTGAGTCCCTAAAGCTCCTTTAATCAATTGAAAATCAGCTGCAACATGTACAAAAATGCAGGAGCAGTTCGGCTGTAAAACCAGTTCAAATTCCAGCCCGAAATTACCCCCAAAACAGCTGCGAAAATGACCCCAAAACAGCTCTTATTTCACACAAAAAACCGCAACAAAAACGCAGCAGCAATAGTAGTGAGAAACCACCAAAATTGCTGCCCGTTTTGACCCTCGAAATTAGCACTAAACAGTTCTGAAACCTCCATTGGAATCACCTTGAACCACCGTTTAAAACCCGGCAGGTGTTGACCTCGTCCGTTCATTGTTGGCTGAGTTCGAAGAGGTTGGGTTCAAAGTTTGTTGTGAGGTCGAGGTCTGCGCGTTGTCTGACGAAATTTCTAGTTCGTCAAGGTCCTGTTTGGAGTTATTATTTACTTTTGGACTCCCCTGCTGTAAACCTCTCAAAGTTAGATTCTTCTTAAGGTTCATCTCTTAATTGCATCACTATTTTTAATATATACACCATGAATGATCTTTATATATTTTAAGTTTTGAGCATCCTATTTTAGTTGGCTTTGAATCGTTCCTTGAAGAATATTAGCATGTTGGCTTCGTTTTAGTGTGATTAATTATCTATTTGATATAATTAACTAATTGATGGCTAGCGTGATAATTGAAATTCAAGTGAGTAAGAAGTGAAATGCGTAGTGCTTTAAAATTTTGGCATCTTCAAATTTTAAGTCTTAAGTATCTGCTTATTTGTTTTTAAATGGGGTAAATGTTGGCTCATAAATCTAATCAAGAAATAAAAGCGTACATAGATAAAACATGAAAATCAATAAATCACAGTTTGTTCAAAATTAATTCAAGCCAATTTTAGTCAATAAAGCGACCGTGCTAGAACCACGGGACTCGGGGAATGCCTTACACCTTCTCCCCGGTCAACGGAATTCCTTACCCGGACTTTGTTTTGCAGACCAATAATAAAAGAGTCAAATCTTCCTTTGACTAGGGATTCAAACAAAATGTGACTTGGAACACCCAAAAAATCAATTTCAAGTGGCGACTCTGTAAATAAAATAATCTCTATTCAAGTTTGTCATTTTAATTGGAGAAACTCTTTAACCCACCATCCACAATCAATAACACATTTATCTTTTGGGGGTAGAAAAGGGGTGTGACAAATACAAGCTCGAAGGAATACATAAATAGGGTACACGCGCAAAACGCGTACTCTAAAGCTATATATATATATATATATATATATATATATATATATATATATGGACCGTAAACCAAGAAGAATCTCAAACATATCATCAAGGGGTGTCAAAATATAAATAATTAAATATATAGAAAAATCAAAGGGAATCAACGTATAATAAATATACATAAAATAAAAAAATTTATCTAGCAATATAGTGTAATTTTCCGGCGAAAGGATGTCACTTGATACCCCTCGGTTCAATATGGCTCTGCCACATCAACCAATATTGAACACTTTTTTTATGCCCGTTCGGACCTATAACTCGTGAGAATTATTCAAAACCATATAAAAATATAACTACTATTCATTATCTGAACCAATATAAACAAAGGAAAAGGTACCAATTTTCTGTTTCTGTACGCAGGGTTATGAAATGAGACGAGACAACCACAAAGAAACATAATAGAATCATGGTACATGGTAATTTAGGAGATTGAATCCTATCAAGCAAAGATTAAAAAATCCAAGAAGGCGGGTCACGTTGGGAAGTATAAAGGGAGAAGAGATTTACCAATATAAGCTAAAGTCACAATCTCATAAAAAGGGGAGAATCCGAATCCTGAGTCGTTTGATGCAAGACAAATACAAAAGTCCCTTGCATTGCTTTGATGATATCACCATCGTACAGATTCTGAAACATTCCTACTCCTTTCACGGTAGTATTCCTTTCTCGATTCATTTATATGAGATACTATCTTTTTTAATAATATATATATATAACAGTACTTCACTATAAAAGTCACGTCTTTTCGAAACCAAATATCATGTTTTGTTATAATATATATTCTCTATAACAATAATTCGCTATAATATCCAAAAATATTCTGAACAAATGAAACTGATATAGAAATATTTCACCGAGGTATGTTTGAATGTTGCATATGCTCATCCAAAACAGTACTAGAGCAATATTACTATTGGTACGGCTAGATTTAGTAGAAGATTTCTCAGATAGATTACAGCAGCTTTTTTCCCTTTAGTCATATCATCATGTCACATCCAGAAGTTTGGTTTAATTTAATTTCTTACTAATTGGTCTCCTTTTTGTCTGTTCCATTTGTAATTTACCTTTCCATGAGAAGCTTGTTTGGTGATTCTTCCCTGGGCTTCTAACTTATCGTTCACGGGCCTGCTTTTCAATCAGCCTAAAGAGTCATGTAGATTAGAGTCCAACCAATATCCAATAGAAATAGTATTCTGATTACAGGTTCAATTGAACTGGTATTTTTAACATGTATACATGTGAAAAATGACTACTCTTTGTTCCGGTTTATGTGAACATATTGTCACTTTTTGAAATTCAAACTATATCACTTTGACTAACATTTTAAAATATATTTTTTATCATATTGACATGAGAAGAATTGCAACTTTTCGTATTGTTTTTTAACATATAAATTATTAATTTTAAAATATTGAGCTAATCTATTTCAATTTAGCTTCAAAGATTATTCAACTTGACTCTCGAAAAGTTAAAAAACTCACATAAACTGGAATGGAATGGAGGGAGTAAAATTTTAATGGCGCAATGAATTCATTATTAAAAATTTTAAAGTCGAATACGTCAAATTTAAATCCTGACGTCACACGAAATAGAGTTAATAGTTTAATATTTGTCCACATGTGTGATGAATTGTCTCATGTAGTGATTTGGCAAGGCATGATTTGAGCAGTTTCTTCAGTCAAAGTATCTATCAGGCAATAGACAGAAGCATCTCCCATGAATCATGTATTAGGGAGTTGAAAGATTCCACACCTAGCTACCACCACTTTAACTAAGAGTTGGATGTGGATTTTTTTTTTTCTCATTTAAAAGTTACTGCTATAAATAGTAGGGAGGAAGCTTAAATTTTAGTCCATCCCACAAAAAACACAACTGAGAATTGAGAAAGTTTCTAAGTGTGTAGATGTAGCTAAGGAGCTCCTTTCAGGCCAAGACCGAGGGTCGAGGAATGGCAAGAGCTGCCATGTCATGCATATTGGTTAAGCTTAACAAATTACTAGCAAAATCGTTAAGAATAACCAGTTGCATGACAGGGGAGCAACTACTTCCGTTAACTTGCCCCACTTATTGGACTGAAGGGAGCTCCTCCTTATATATTCATACTTAATATATTAGGTAAAACTAATGTAAGTAAGTTCCTTTTGTAGCTTTCAAAGGTGTAGAAATTAAATAGATTGGCACTGATATGCATTTTTCTTCATTACGTTTCATTCTTTTTTTTTTGTACTTGTATATGGCGTTAATCATAGTTAAGCAGCACTAACGTTACTGATCCTTCCATTTTCTGTTAAAATTGGTGCGATAAAGGTAAAGATCTAAGACATTCATTAATTATAGTCCAATTCTCTTTATATCTTTGTTATCTTCCAATGATTTATTGTTGTTCGTGTTCTACTTGCTCTGGCGTTCGAGACAAGTCTGTCGTATTCTGGAGTAACTAACTCATTTTTCTGCGCAGGAAAATTTGGAAGAGCCATGCTTTTGGAGAAAACAAATTAATCTGGGGCAAAAACCTCCAACTTGCCTTTGAGGCAAATAAGCCACTAGGTGATTTCTTTATATGTCTAAGAGCCCGTTTGGATGAATTTTTTTAAAGTGACATTTAAGCATAAGCCGATAAGTTAGGAATTCTAACTTTTGGCTTTTAACTTATTTTTTTTATTTTAACTTAAAAATAAGTGCTTAAAATTATTTTTTTGCTTTATCCAAATATTATAAAATGACTTAAAAGCTATTTTGACTTAAAAACACTTAAAATAAAACCAATCCAAACGGGCTCTAAATCTGTGGTGGACAGAGTTAATATTTGTACTAGTGGGATGTTGTAGATATCCTTTGTAATTCTATTGGATACAGACACCACAATTATTAAAAAAAAAAAAAAAAAAAAATCCAACATGCCTCTCTAGGCTCTTCGAGTCTTAATTGTGATACTGTCAACTGTCGTTGTCCCTAATACAGAAAATGTATTTACATGGTTATTCTGGAATTACTTATTCTTGCAATTTTCTCTTGCTTTGTTTCTTTTTCTTTTTTGTATCTAAAGATGACTGAGCAATAAAATGAGCTATTTTCCCCTATAAATCAAACGCTGCTCCTGATACTTGCTAGCCTGGGTTTGAGTACTTATTAACTTATCATGTCAAATTAATGAAAGATCAATCTTAGATAGAGTGAAGAAGAGGCAAGACAGTTTTACGAGTCTTAAGTTCAAAATACTCACATCACATAACATTTACACCTCTTCTATCCAACATTAGGTTATGGATCAAATCAAATCCGAGTTCATAACTAGTTGGTACGTTCCAATAATAAAAAGAAGTTCTCTTTCTAAACCTATTAAGATTATGTATGGTGAATCCAATCAAACAGAATCCAATTCCGCTACTTAGGCAAGGATGGACTAAAAGCTGAATATAACAGTTACGAAATGGAATGAACTCTCCTTTCTATTTCAACTATGAAATGTATTTTCCCAAACTACTAGCCATCTTCACATTGACAGTTTACTAAGCAAAACAGGTCTTGGTGGAGAAAATTACAAAAACAGCACCACAATGAACAAATCAAACACTCCAATTTATACTCTGTAATAAAAGAAATTACCTGCAAAAATTAAATTTGAGTAGCAGGAAGTTGGTGAGACACAGCGAATTCTAAAATTACCAGCAATAATTGGATTTGGCAACAAAAACCTACTTTCAACACACACACACACGCACAAATATAAAACTCATAAAACCTATCAAAACATATTACATGAATTTAATAATCACCTACACAATTGCCCTCAACAAGAACGGGAAAGTGTGAGCAGCAATGGGAAATTGGAGAAGGAAAGAGCGAAATTGAAATCTCTGGCTGTTCAATCGTTTATGCTTCTTAATTCCCATATTTTGCCTTTCTTATTCTTCTGCATTTAGGTATTAAATTTATGTTCTGCTTTGTCGAAGACATGACAGCTCAAAGAAGAAGATTTGTTAATCTGGGAAGATGCGCTAAAAGAAATGGAATTTATTCTCCCGATTGATTTAAAGCCATGTAGCTTATGAAAGATATTAAGAAATGGACTTGTTTTTTTTTTTTTTCCCAATATCCCCCAAAAACATTTATTACGGATTTGTTCGTGTTAGGCCTAGTCAGTATTTCTCAAGCCATTTGCCCCCGAACCCACAGCTTCTATGAAGCTCTGTGTTCAGATTTTTGGTTAGATTTTGGATGGTTTCCATATACAAATGCACACCCAAAGCCCCTTCTGCACTTCTGCAGCAGAACCCAGTCTTACTACACTGGACTGGCCATTTCACGTGGTCACATATGAAACATGTTTCGACGAGATGTGATCACTGATCATAGTTCCAATTGTAGCTATATTTTTCGGCAACTTGTTTTTCACTGTAGTGTTTGGGATAGCTTGTGCATGTGTCGATTATTTTATCGCATATCTCAACAACTGAGATATCGAGTAACTCTGCACATCAAAACTTGGGCAGATGTGAACATAATACTATCATTAAAGGCAAAATAGCATGTTAGCCACTTAAACTTGAACCCATTTGTCAACCCGGTACAGAAACTTTGGGCTTTCCCATTAAAACACCCCAAGTCAACTATTTGCACATAATAGACACCTCCAATTAAACGTGTTTCTCAGTCGCGATGACATAATCGCCACGTCACGTAATCAACCTTTTATAGTTTGACATGTGTAATTGGTGGGTCTTACCTTTTTTAATAAACCAATTTACCAAATGCTCCTCAAAATACTCCATCCTCAACGGGTTCTACCATCTCCACTGCAACAATATACCACCTGCCGCTTCTCTTCTTTGTTTTCAGAACTCGGATCCGGCATTTCAGCAGCAATACCACAGCTAACACTACCACCATCTTTCCCATTGGAAACCTACAATCCCTTTTCTAAACATCAAAACTAAAATCTAAAAATAAAAAACATGAAGAAGAAAGAAAAAAATCTTAATAAAATCACTTGTACTTCATGTTTTCTCATCTTCAAAGTATTTTCTAGTCCTCTGTAAAATCAGAAACAATGAGTCGATTTGACCTGGTGATGTTTGGCATATTTCGATATGTGTTGATGTTACTTTACCCATGTTTTAACCACTTTTTGATGTTATTTGATCTTTAAAATTCCCAACATGATTTAATTATTGGTTTTATGACTAATTAAGTTATGTGTGACGATTTAAGGTGTTTGGAGTGCAAAATATGAAGAAAAGGTGGTCTAGCTAGAGGAAGAAGGGTTGGATGCGTCGCATCCAACCTAGAAAAATATCATCTTTCGTGCACCCTTAGCAGTGAAGTCGGCCCATAGCGTCCGCCATAGCATCCGAGACTGGGAAGTAGAAGAGAAGGGTGGATGCATCGCATCCACCCTCGCATGCAAAACTGGGAAGTAGAAGAGAAGGTGGATGCGTCGCGTCCACCCTCACATGCAAAGTTAAGAAATGGAGGACGAGGTGGATGCGTCGTATCCACCTTAGCATCAACCCCTGAAGCCGATTTGGACTAGGGTTAGGAGAACTCTAGCCCACGACTTTTGGACGCAATATATAAAGCTTAAAAACGCTTTTTTTAGAGGCGGATAGATTGGAGAAGAAAAAGAAGCTACAGCCAAGTTCAAAAAAGCACGGAATTCGTCTTGAGTTCTTATTCTCTCTTTCTTTTATTGATTCTTATGCAGTTTTATGAAATTTTTGGATGATTGCCTGAATATGAGTGGCTAAGAACCCTATTGTTCTAGGGTCATGGGTATACATGAATGTTGATGTTTGAAGTTTAATTTGACGACGTTGGGTTTATCATATTGGGTTGTTTATTTAATTCTGTTTTTAATTATTTTGCTGAGTAGCTAACAGTGAAATACTATCTACGAATCTAGAGTTGAACTCGAAAGTGGGAACCCTAGATTGCATATAGAAGTAAATAGAGTAAGTTCTCAAACCCGGGCATCGGGGAACGGATTCGCGATTAGGATAGACATATACCTAATTGCCTTACTCGGTTGCAATACAGGAATTGTAAATGCGTTCTTGTTAAACTTAATTCCATAGACATATAGGTATTAAGTTAACTTGAATAGGCGAGTAAGAACTCGACAGATTCTTACGAGTGAAATTAACCCTGTGAATCAACAATTCAGATAAATCATTTAGTTATTTTAAACTAAGAATGCAACATGAATGTTAGATGACCCGTGACCCTGGAATATTATATCCTATTGATTGTTATTCAAAACTATTTAAGTGTTGTGTTTAATTCTTAGCAATTCATTATTTGATAGTCTTTAGGTAGTAATTTAGAAAATTATATATTTTGTTAGAAATATCTTGAATCAATAAGCTATTCGAGTTTGAATTAGTCAAAAGTTAATCATAAGTCTTCGTGGGAATGATACTTTATTCACTACTTTATTACTTGACGACCACGTATACTTGCGTGAGTGTGTTTGGAACCGACAAGTTTTTGGCGCCGTTGCCGGGGACTTAGAAATTAGCTACGTGACTAAGTTAAGCTTTTATTAGATATTTGTTCAAGTTTTAATTTTCAGTTTGCCTTGTTTGTATCAACCCAGGATCTTCTCTCGGATGCAGAGGAGTAGAAGTGCAAACAAACTCATTCCTCTTGATCCAGAAATCGAACGAACACTACATAGAGTGAGAAGGGAACTCGAAGCTAGAACGAGAATAGAAAGAGAGTTGGACATCGTAGTTCAACCACAGCCAATAGAGATGGCAGGCAATGAAGAGCGTCCGGTGATTGAAGCCGCAAGGCCCAATCTTGAGAATATGACTCAGGCTATTGTGAAGCCTGATATCACCGGGCATTTTGAACTCAAACAGTACATGGTACAGCTGATTCAGTCCACAGGACAATATGTGGGTCTATCTCATGAGGACCCGCAGAGGCATATTCAGAACTTCTTGGAAATTACGGACACTTACAATTATGCGAATGTTTCCAAGGACTATGTCAGGATGACACTATTTCCTTTATCACTGTTGGGGGAAGCTAAGGAATGGTTGCAAAAGGAGCCCGCGAACTCTATCCACACTTGGGATGATCTAGCAAGGAAATTCCTGATCAAGTTTTTCCCAACTAAGAAGACAAAGTCGCTGAGGAGCCAAATTCTTGGGTTCCAACAACGGGATGGCGAGACACTTCGTCAAGCTTGGGAAAGATACAAGAAGCTACTCAGAGACTGCCCACATCATTGTCAAACTGATGAGGTATTGGGTCACACTTTTGTTGATGGGTTAGATGAAGCATCAAAGATGAATCTTGACTCAGCTTGTAGGGGTAGTTGCATGGCAAGGCCGTATAGTGAAATACAACTCTTGCTAAATAACTTCACTGCTAATGACCATAATTGGCAAGGAGAGGGGGATTCAAGAAGGGGAATTAAACAGAAGGCAGCCGGGTTGATTAAGCTTGATGACTTTTCCGCCATGAGAGTCGATATAGCAAAATTGGCAAATCAGATGAATAGAATGACAACACAACAAATGCAACATGTACAGCAGATGTCTATTTGTTGCGAACTATGCGGAGACAGTCATATGATTGACATGTGCCCCACGAATCCTGAATCTATATACTATGTGGGGCAACAAAACAGAGGTTCTATGAATCAACATGCACAATATGGGAACACTTACAACCCAAACTGGAGGAATCATCCTAACTTCTCATGGGGCGGAAATCAACAGAATCAGAATCAGTATAGGCCTCAAGGAAATTTCACTCAACCTCAGAAGCCACCCCAACAAATGGAAGAAAGTACTAATGACTTGCTGAAAAAGTTGTTGCTAGACAATCAACAGCTCAAGACCGATTTCAGAAATCTTGAGAGGCAAATGGGGCAGTTAGCAGCAAACAAAAATACTAGACCTACAGGCTCACTTCCCAATGATACAGAGAAGAACCCTCAAGTTAATGCAGTTACACTTAGAAACGGGAGGGAACTAGAGGAAATGCCAAAGAAAATAAATGGAGGAAGAAATATGAGATTCCGAGGGGGCTACTGACTTGTTTGATAGTAGCATAGTCAGGCTTTGGCATATGTAGGGCCTCTCCTATGTTTTGAAATTGATCATGAAGCCTTCATGTATTGGATAGCATGTTTGTGATACCTATGTCTCGTTTACATGACTTATGTTCACTTTGCGCTTAATGTTTAATATCTCGTGGCTTCGTGAATACTTGCATTGTTTGAGAGTCGGAATGTGACTGTCCTTAATGAGTCATGTGCCATGTGTGGTGAGATTTTTTGTGTAGTCCATGTATTGTACTTGTGTCTAGAACTTGCCCGGTATGTGAGTTGAAGCGAAATTTTAGGTGATGCTCGGTTTGAAAAATAATTTTAGGCTTTCTTTGATCTTTTTGAGCTTATTGCTTATCACAAATAAAATCAATCCCTAGTTAACCCTTTTGAGCCTGTAGACCTGTTATTTGGTACCCACATTACAAGCCTATACACTTTTTATTCTTAATTGACATTGTTTTGATCCTTTTACCTTTTAAAACACTTTAATTGTTAGATGAGCGCTAAAAGAAGTAAGAAGGGACTAAGTGTGGGGTGACTTTTGAGTGGAACCAATGAAAGAAAGAAGGGTGCACTTAGTTTGTAAAATAATACACCACTAGCGTAAATTGAAAGAAAAAAAAAAGAAGAGAAAAATCTGGAAAAAAGAAAAGAAAAAGAAAAATATAGATGAATAAATTGTTGTCTTGTTCTTGATAGTGGGTATGAATTAAAGTAGTGCTTAAATAAAGAGGAAATATTGTTGGGGTGATATTATTTGTGAAATTGAAGTGGGGTTGAAGAATTTGCGCTTAAGTTATTTGGTGATGTGTTAAAGTGCTTAGGAGGTTGAGTCACTATTCCTAAAATATATCCTACCCGTCCCTTAGCCCACATTACAACCATGAAAAAGTCCTAATTGATTTTAGATCGAGCGAGCTTACATTAGTAGAGATTTACATTAAGGGCAAGCTTATGGTACCAGTTACATGCATGTGACTTCTTTTGTGAGAGTGAGCGATTTTCGTTGATATATGATCATGAGATTCGAATGTGTGGATTGATTTGACTTTCTTTGTTTTTGTGAGGGCACATGGTTTCAAGAGGGATAGGTAAAATTATTAGACTTCTCTAGGATGTTGGGTGTTCAAGCCACGAATATATTGTGACAATGAGTCGGTTTTTGAGGCTAGGATTGTTATGAGCATGTTGACTTGTTTGAATATTTTTGAAGAAGGGCATAAGTAAAGGGAATGGTATGTGATGCATAGCCTAGAGCCTAATTGTTGCAAATAACCACGGTCATAGGTGCAGTGTGCTTTGAATGATAAGAGCTTAATTTTGTTTCGTCTACTAGAGGATGGTTTGTTCGAGGACGAACAAAGGTTTAAGTGTGGGGTAGTGATGTTTGGCATATTTCGATATGTGTTGATGTTACTTTACCCATATTTTAACCACTTCTTGATGTTATTTGATCTTTAAAATTCCCAACATGGTTTAATTATTAGTTTTATGACTAATTAAGTTATGTGTGACGATTTAAGGTGTTTGGAGTGCAAAATATGAAGAAAAGGTGGTCTAGCCAGAGGAAGAAGGGTTGGATGCGTCGCATCCAACCTAGAAAAACATCATCTTTCGTGCACCCTTAGCAGTGAAGTCGGCCCATAGCGTCCGCCATAGCATCCGAGACTGGGAAGTAGAAGAGAAGGGTGGATGCGTCGCATCCACCCTCGCATGCAAAACTGGGAAGTAGAAGAGAAGGTGGATGCGTCGCGTCCACCCTCACATGCAAAGTTAAGAAATGGAGGACGAGGTGGATGCGTCGTATCCACCTTAGCATCAACCCCTAAAGCCGATTTGGACTAGGGCTAGGAGAACTCTAGCCCACGACTTTTGGACGCAATATATAAAGCTTAAAAACATTTTTTTAGAGGCGGATAGATTGGAGAAGAAAAAGAAGCTACAACCAAGTTCAAAAAATCACGGAATTCGTCTTGAGTTCTTATTCTCTCTTTCTTTTATTGATTCTTATGCACTTTTATGAAATTTTTGGATGATTTCCTGAATATGAGTGGCTAAGAACCCTATTGTTCTAGGGTCATGAGTATATATGAATGTTGATGTTTGAAGTTTAATTTGACGATGCTGGGTTTATCATATTGGGTTGTTTATTTAATTCTGTTTTTAATTATTTTGCTGAGTAGCTAACAGTGAAATACTATCTACGAATCTAGAGTTGAACTCGAAAGTGGGAACCCTAGATTGCATATAGAAGTAAATAGAGTAAGTTCTCAAACCCGGGGCATCGGGGAACGGATTCGCGATTAGGATAGACATATACCTAATTGCCTTACTCGGTTGCAATACAGGAATTGTAAATGCGTTCTTGTTAAACTTAATTCCATAGACATATAGGTATTAAGTTAACTTGAATAGGCGAGTAAGAACTCGACAGATTCTTACGAGTGAAATTAACCCTGTGAATCAACAATTCAGATAAATCATTTAGTTATTTTAAACTAAGAATGCAACATGAATGTTAGATGACCCGTGACCCTGGAATATTATATCCTATTGATTGTTATTCAAAACTATTTAAGTGTTGTGTTTAATTCTTAGCAATTCATTATTTGATAGTCTTTAGGTAGTAATTTAGAAAATTATATATTTTGTTAGAAATATCTTGAATCAATAAGTTATTCGAGTTTGAATTAGTCAAAAGTTAATCATAAGTCTTCGTGGGAATGATACTTTATTCACTATTTTATTACTTGACGACCACGTATACTTGTGTGAGTGTGTTTGGAACCGACAAGTTTTCAATTCATCGAAAAATATTTTTGGCCGGAAAGAATTGTAATGCTCATATCTATACTCTGATTGTTGACATATTTATTCTTTCTTGAAATTAGAAGGTGATTTAGGAGTAAGTTAATTAGATTAGGGATAAGAAGATTAAAGGGAAACTGGGGGAGAAGGGGGGGGATGAGAATTCCGGAAAAGAAGAACAGAAAGTTGGAATGGGAGGTGGGGGATAGGAAGAACAGCAAAGGGAGAAAGGGACATTGGAACTTACATGATTTTTCCTTTTCTTTCAACTTTAATTTTTTTTTATATTTTAGTATTTTTTTATACAAACAAATTGAATTCACGACCTAATTTGTATGAATTACACAGTATTGCCATATCACACATGATATTGTCATATAAACATAGTCAACGATTAAGGGTGTATATTAATGTGCAATTAGTTGAGTTGGGGTGTTCAAATGGAAAAACACAAAATTTATGTACCGAGTTGATAAATAAATACAAGTTTAAATGGCCTGGAGGCCATTTTGCCTCTCATTAAACCTACAAATTTGACTTAGACAATGTTGTATTGAATCTGACACTTTGTCCAATGGCAACATACAGTTTTAGCTAGCCCAGAGGACAAACCAGTCAACATACAAAATAGTATACAATCACATAATAAAAGTCAGACCCGGGATTACCGCGTTTTTTATCCCTAAGGAATTGTGGGATAAATAATTCCGGAATAATTAGTTCTTCGATAACTTATTTCCAACCCAAAGAACTCTTAGTGTGCCATCAAAAACGGCAAAATGTTCCAATTCTTCCGGTTAGTCCTAAGTCTCGAGGTAAATTGCACTTTTTGATTCCTTAACGATGAGTAGCTCAATTGCACTTTAGTCCCAACATGATAGCATGTAACACACTTAACCTTCAATTCACCTAAAGAAAAAAAAAACTTTAATACTTCGCTAAACACAACCATTGAGCAACCTCAACATCTTAATTAAGACTAATTAAGTACTTATCCTTACATGCCTCGTAGATTGCTGTCCACAGATGATGGAAAAATCACAAGCCGTATTTGTTTAGTATAGCCTTAGATCTCTGAAAAATACTCTGTTCGTTTTAATTTAGATGAGATAGTTTGACTCGATACGAAATTTAAGTACGGAGTTTAAGAAAGAGTTTAAGAAAGAAGAAGAAAACTTTTAAAACCTATGGTCTTAAAAAATTTGAGGGGTATAGCTTTGTGGGGTCATTACATTTGTGTGGTTATAAAAGTTTTTCATTAAAGGTAAAATGGTAAAATGAAGAGTTTAAAATTGAATTATTTTCAATTATAGAAATGTGTCAATCTTTTTTGAACCAATTAATAAGGAAAGTGTGTCATCTAAATTGAAACACAAGAAGGAGGAGTTTTGATAATGTCAAAATATTTGTGATGATAATGGCAAATATTACTACTACTTCTAGGGGTGTTCATGGTTCGGTTTGGGTCGGTTTGTCCCTAAAAAGAAACTAAATCAAGTAAGTCGATTCTTCAAATATTGGAACCAAACCAAACCAATTAAATCGGTTTTTATCGATTCGGTTGTAGACAATAAATTTGCGTCAAGAAAATAAAATCAAGACCGAAAAATATTGCAACAATCGTAGTATTTTATTTCAAATATTTGAGTGTTATAATCTCTATGGTTCCTCTGATTTTACTTTTCCAATATAAATTCAAGGGCCTTTAAGCTTGATCTTGATTTGTTCTTCGTTCTTGAGCTTGAACTTGATTGCTTGAACTTGGACTTGATTGCTTGAAACTTGAAACTTGTGGAGGAATTTACAGCGTTTGATCTACGAGCTCTTTCTTGCTTATTGTTATCACTTCTAGTATTTTTTCTGGGTTATGAAGACCCCTATTTATAGTTGTGGGTAGGGCTGCTTATCGTATTGGGCGGTTATTTACTCTTAACGGTTTGGCTTATCGGTTATCGGTGTTTAAATGTATTAATTCGGTAGCCACCCGATAAGATATCGGGTAGATTGGTATCAGTTTAGCTATTATCGGGCGGTTATCGGTTTAGTTTCAGTTGATTGAAACTTAACATACTTCAACACAATGTTGAGGAGTACATCCCTGAGACAACAATATAGTCAGCATTTCTCATACATATATATCAACTAAATTACACCATGAGGCCATATTACTAGAATCAAATACTAGATATCAAATACTTCTTTTATCTTCTCATACTACATTCAAGTGGATGGTAAGGGATTGAGAAGTGCACAGCAGAATACATCAACAATATCATTTGAACAGATTTCTTATTGTTTAAGAAGATGACAAACTGTTAAAAAACAAAAACACAACTTGGTTAACCAATTTGATAATCCAGCTGCGAAGTCCGCTACCATATCCTCTATCAAGATGATATGCTGGCAGACTTCCATCGAGGTACACTGTTTGATGTCTCATAAACAAATAAATACTTAGTACTCATAGAAGTCTGCATGTGATTCTCTTTACTCTCTGTTGCTTAATGTATTGTGCAGTGGCACTGTGAACTATGGTGATATTGACAATCAGTTTTTTTTTATGCATAATAGTAGTCGACATTGCTAGCAATGCTAACAAGAAGCTGGTTGACATCCTGCAAAACATTCAAATTATTAAGCAGTTGTTGGTTCGTGCTTATATTGCTTTTTTATTTATTCGTGTAATACTATTATTTATTATGAAACCTCCCACGCTGGTAATAAATAATTGAATCTTTCTTCTAAAGTTTAGAGAGCAGCAATAAACGAGTTCAATAATATGGATAAAAATAAATTATATATATATATATATATATATATATATATATATGTTCTTAACGGGTTAACGGATTATCCGTTAAGAAAATTGAATAATCCGCCCCCAAACCGATAAGCCGTTAATAAAAAAAATTCAATCTGTTCCTCGTCCGTTAAACCGTTAACCCGATACCAATTAGCCATTAAACTTTGATTTCGGTTCGGTTTTGAACACCCCTAGTTGTGAGAGGGAAGAGTTATGATAAGAACAAACTCTTTCCGACCAATCAAATTGAAGTGTGACAAAGCCGCATTTGATTGGCCAGAATATGTCACTTGCACACGTGGTGCGGTTTCATTGGCTTTTTAATGTGACTTGGCATGCCTTGTCATTTTGACACGTGGCATGATCCTATTGGCTTTTCTGTTTGACTTGGTGTGCCACGTCATTTAACACGTGGCACCAAATTGGGCCTCTAGGAAGATGATATCTTGGGCCTAATGAATTGGGCTCATTACGTGTAGCCTAATTAAATGGGCTAGCCCGATGGATTAAGACTTATTTATTTAACCCATATAAATTGGACATATAGAATTGATCCAATTATATTAACTCGTAATATTTATTTGGACCAAAATATATTTAATTTAAAGTATAGTCCAAATTATTTTATTGAATTTAAATTCAATAAATTTTGTATGCCTACAAATGCCCTACTTCAAGATTTGTCCGGGTATATATTTTGTCCATTTAAGACAAGGCTTCAAGTATCAACTCATATAAAGAATCACGTGGCATATATATATATATGTTGGCTTGAACTATAGGCACTTGAATTTAACAATTACCATGATTAAATTTAAATTTATACAAAGCCTTAGTTTTCACGTGGCATTCTGTTAGCCATAAAGTTACTAGCCAACTTTTACTTCTTTATTAGGAATCTATTTTACTATCAAATTTTAATGGTCAAATTTAATGTCCAACACCAATTCTTAATTTGTTTAGACTTTCAAATTAACCACGCCCCAATTCGTCGCCGGCAGAATGCATCTCCATTTCTCATTAGGAAACTAATTCCCTCCGTATTGTAATGATTAGATAACTTCACTTGTGCATTTCAATTCCATATAGCAATTTGAGTTGCCTTTGAATTCCTGAAGTAGCCGAATCCCATCCGGAATGCAAAATACGTAATCCCATATCGGTAATTCACCTTCAAGATTTACCTTATGACTTCTATAAATGCAATACTCTTTATTCTATTAGTTACACTTTAAGCATTTGCAAACCACTTTGAGTCTACTTTTGACGATTTGGAAGTATTGACGCGAAGGTAACTTTTTTTTTTCTTTTCTCGTGCTTTCTTTATTCTATTGTCCTTTTTGTAGGTAAAGCAAGAAGGATATGTTCTTGCTTAACGAGATGATCCATACACGAAGAAGGCGATTTTACGGTGTGAAAGGATTTGTATTCATCCCCGCCTGAATATCGGAGAGATTACTCTCAAGATGGCCCGAATATCGGAGAGATTACTCTCAAAGTGGCCCGACTATCGGAGAGATTACTCATAATGTGGCCTGACTATTGGAGAGATTACTCTCAATGTGGCTCGACTATCAGAGAGATTACTCTCAATGTGGCTCGACTATCAGAGAGATTACTCTCAATATGACTCGACTATCGGAGAGATTACTCTCAATGTGGCTCGGCTATCGGAGTGATTACTCTCAATGTGGCTTGACTATCGGAGAGATTACTCTCAAAATAACCCGACTAATGGAGAGATTACTCTCAAAATGACCCGACTAACGGAGAGATTACTCTCAAGATGGCCCGACTATCGGAGAGATTACTTTCAATGTGGCTCGACTATCGGAGAGATTACTCTCAATATGACTCGACTATCGGAGAGATTACTCTCAATGTGGCTCGACTATTAGAGAGATTACTCTCAAAACAACTCGACTATCAGAGAGATTACTCTCGAGGTGTGAAGGGATGGATACTCATCCCTGTCCAAAAACAGGAGGTCATTTCAGGACGCAAAGGTTCATATGGCATATCGAAGTACAAGTCCATGGCAACAAATAGATGGACAAATCCTCAAACATCACATGGGAGGACAAATCCAAGGGACTTAAGGTGCAAAGGGGCTTACATGTCCACCTTAAGATGGAAAGTTATAGTTTCTCTTAAGGACAAACCCACGAATAGGCCAACTTAAGGTGCAAACGGACTTAAAGGTCCACTTTAAGATTGGAAAATTAGAAAGTTTCAACTCGAACACTTAGTGAACTTTGAAGATTTGGCGGACTTCGCAGACTTTTAACTTGAAGAGTGGTGGACTTTTAAACTTCAACTTGAAAAATTAGAAGGCTTGAAGACTTCAACTTGAAGATTTGGAGGACTTAAATAATTCAACTTGAAAAAACCGACAGACTTGAAGACCGACGGACTTAAAGACTTCAACTTGGAGACTTGGAAGGTTTAAATATTTCAACTTGAAGAGCGGCGAACTTGAAGACTTCAACTTGAAGACCGATGGACTTGAAGACTTCAACTTGGAGACTTCAAGGATTTAAATGTTTCAACTTGAAGAGCGGCGAACTTGAAGACTGTAGGACTTAAAGATTTGGTGAATATGAAGACATAGTGAATCTCCGGGCTTCAATGAAAATACTTAGTAGCCTCCTAAATGACTAAAATCATTCCATTGAAGATACCAATTTACCACAGAGGCTTGCCCCCTTTAAATCAAATGGAATCCAAAGTTTAACAGAAGAATGGTATCTCAGCTCGATTTTCAAGTGTTGATTGAATGGATTACATTCCATCGTACTTCATTTGGACATAGATTGGGGGATTATGTATCTTTTGAACTTATACGACTGAACTCAGAATGAAACTCTAAGCTGCCTACGTACCTCGGTGAAGTGGATCAAGTCATACCGTAGTTCAGAATGGGTGATTTTTTATTTATTTGTTATTTTATTTTTTCATGTCCTAACTTTTTCCTAAGCCGCCTCTTTTGAGGTTTTCAACCTAGCAGACCTTTTGTTTCTTTTTTTTTTGGGCCGTACACAGTTTAGACTCATGCGGGCCAGAAGTGTAGGAACATGCAGTTTAGGCTCATACGTCAAGGAGCATTGCAACTTCAAGGATAATACTTCTTCAAAAATATGCCATTGCGAGGGCCGATTCTCATGCCGTCTACATCAACCAGCTTATAAGCCCCACTTGAGTAAGCTTCTTGTACGACATATGGCCCATCCCATTTTAAAGTGAACTTCCCTACAGGTTTATAGGAGGTAATAATGGGTCTTTGTACGACAAGGACTTGATCTCCTACTTGAAAGGATCTCGGGTGAACTCTTTTATTGAAGGCGTGAGACAATCGAGCTTGATAACATTCAAGACTCTGTTGAGCTTCCAACATATTCTCATCAAGAGCCTCCAACTCTGCTAATCTAAGTCGAGCATTTTTTTCATATGTGATCCCTTCTTGAATAGATAATCGTATCGAAGGTATTTGACACTTGAGTGGCAAGACAGCTTCGACTCCATAAACAAGTGCATAAGGGGTCGCTTGTGTTGGCGTGCAGTGAGTTGTCCTATATGCCCACAGAGCTTCTTCCATATGGTCATGCCAATCTCGTTTGGATTTGGAGGCGACTTTCTTTAACAAGTTGCAAAGTGTCTTGTTGAATGCCTCGGCTAGACCATTGGCAACAACATTGTACATAGAAGAGTTATGTTTCTTGAAGCCAAAGAGTTCACAAAATCTTATTCATCAACCTATTGTCGAACGGCTTTCCATTATCCATTATTATGTAGCGAGGAATACCAAAGCGATAGATAATGTTTACTCGGATGAAACTTGTAATATTTTCCTTATTTATTTCCTTAAGAGCAGTGGCTTCAGCCCATTTTGAGAAGTAGTCAGTTGCAGCCAAGATGTATAGGTGGGGCACCAGAGGACTTTGGCAGTAGTTCAACAACATCCATCCCCAAGCGTCAAACGGCTAGGATGCAATAGTCGGGTGCAACACTTCAGGAGGTTGATGAATAAAATTCGCATGGAATTGATAAGCCTTGAATCTTCGAGCGTAATCTGTGAATACCTAATTTTTGTATTATTTTAACACCTCCTAAAGTCATTGGTGTTTTGTTACTTTAATTATTTTCCCAATTTTTATGTCTTTGATTGCATATTTTCTATCATAAAAATACCAAAAAATAGTTCTTTCTTTATTTGTGTATTTTAGGAATTAACTAACTATTCAATTGGTGAATTATTATAGTTAATTGATCATTTGAATAAGTTACTTAATTTATTTATTTATTTGTGTAAATTTAGTTTAATAAGTAGGATTAAGGAAGAAATTGGGTTAAATTTGAAAGAGAAAGTGGCCAAACGTGCAAGATAAGGGGTTGCCCTTGAAAGGGTATGAAACGACGTAGTTTTGCCTCAAAACTACGTCGTTTCATTAAGCGACCCACGATCAAATCTCACCCATTGATCACCCCTTGATCTAATGGTCCATATTTGATCTCTTAAGAGATATTTAAAGCCTCAAAAATTTGAAAAATGCCCTCATTTCCCTCATAATTCTTTTCTTCTTCCTCTCTCTTCTCTCTCCTATATCCGCCCCCACCACCGCTGTCGCCCGCCGGAAATCGCCCATCGGCGGTGGTCAACCTCCAAATGATCCAAATTCATACCATATAATCTCAACAGCCTCCTCTTTCTATATCTCCAAACCAAATCCTTCAAAAACTCCTCAAAATCCTTGAATTTTAAATCTAGGAAACTTTAGCCATCACTTTTTTACACAAATTCTTGAAGCTCCGGCCACTAACACCCCACAATACCTACATCAATGGATATAGCTCATCAAGACCTACATATTGATGTCAATTCCATCCCGAAAATCTGGCAACTAAAAATCCGGTCACATTCCGCCGACCACCCCGAACGCCCTCGTTTGGTATACCCCTATTCTCGTTTCCTTTGTCTATTTTTACTAATTGTATTGTAGCTAGTTTATGTCTAGCATAATTTATGATTTTTGTTTTTATTTTTATTATTATTATTTATATTTTTATTATTAGTTGTGTTTAATCTATGTTAGCTTAGTCGTTCATAGTTATTAATCACTGATAATTAGTTATTCATTAGCTTTGAAATAGCTATTCTCTTAGTCATGATAGTTGATAATAAAATTTTCAAGCGCTTAGTGAATTTGTTTATATTGGATTTGAGTATTTGAATTTTGTGTTGATAAAAGCTGGAATTGAAGAAGGAATAGTACAAGTTTGGTTGTTTTTACTGTACAAAGACTTTGGAGTACAAAACTCAAAAGTCATTGTGTGGTGACAAATATAATACTTTTTTATAGCTTTTGAACAGTGTTTAGCACACAAAGTCAGACTTTTGGTGAACCAAAATCTGTCCTAAAAATCTGACTTTATTTGCCTATTTAAAGGGCTGCTCTTCTCCTATAAAAGGACTCACACTCTATCTTACATGAAGACATCTTTAGAGTTGTTTGAACACACATATCTTTAAACAAAAAATTACCAACTGAATATTTTAGTAAGTTGAAATTTGTCAGCTTTGTGAGTGACTCCTAGGGTGCAAAATCATTAAGAAAATAGAGCAATCATTTGGCTAAGTTCTGAGATTGTTAGTTACTAGTTTCAAGTGTCTTCGCGGGATTTTCTGGGTTGTTTCTCACACTGATTGGTTATTGTTATTGTTGCTGGAATTTCTGTTCATTCATCACTAATCTTTTCTTTTCTGTTATCCAGGTATTCCCTAGTATGGTATTGTAATTTTTTGGGGTCAATAGTAATGCATTTTAAAGTGTTAAACTTAGTAGTATCAAGTTCCTTCTATAGGCTATTATATTCTCCAAGTGCCATGTGTTCAAAGTATGTAGTAGTATCAAGTTTTCATGTCCAAGGAACGAGTTCATTACAGGAGGATTTGGTCTAAATTGGATTATGTCCAAGTTAATCTTTTTTTTGTACATTTAAAAATTTTAATGAATTGATCTTGGGCTGAATTTTGTTTTAATTGGACTTTGGGCCAGATTTCCTAATGCTTGTCACGCTCATTCACATAATAATTCCAGCTAAGCCCAAGAAGAATATAACACCTAGTAGGCTCAATGCCTTTAAAGTTCATTTGCTCATTTCTTCCCAAAAGTTGCTGGCCCATTTGTATTTAACTCAATGGCTGCCCCTCTTTAAAATAACAAGTTGACCCAATTTTTATTTTTATTTTATTAGTCAATTAATCTCAATAAATCAGATTTTCTTTTATTAAAATAACTTTACAACTTAATCGCCTTAGTAATTGATTTAAACACTAGGAAATTAGTAGGCGCACTTCAACTTCACGGAATCGCTTGTGTAGCGTGATGTTTAACATTCATTAAATTAGTTCAATAACCTCATACCATACCCATTAGTTTTATTTAATCCTTTGCTAAATTCGCGGATTCACTTGCGCAGCGCCATAGTTGACTTTTAATAATTTTCATAAAATTGAAGCTTTGCGCACAAATGCAAGAATTGGCCGGGCAAGTGAAACTCGCACCTACGAGAATTTCTTCGCATGTGCGGAGCCGCAGGTGCATTCCAATTTCCACAGGTGCGAAAGACCTGCTTGGCAGAAAGCTTAAAAGAACGGGATTTCACCATTTTTGCCAATTTTTCTTCCATGTTTGGGCGATTTTAGAGCTTTTTGAGAGGGGATTTCAACTAGCAATTTGGAGGTAAGTTAATCCTACACCCCTTGAGTTAAATACATAGATTATAACTAGTAAATCTTAGAAATCAAATGTTTAGGTGAAAAACCTATATTTTTATAAAAATGAGATTTTGACCACGAAAATGGCTATGGAATTTGATAGAAATTATATATTTGAGTTCTTGAGATTATGGGTAACGTTTTCATCCAGAAAATTTTCGGAATCCGAGCACGTGGGCCCGGGATAAATTTTAGGAATTTTACCATTTTGGATAGGGTAATTTATTTAATAGATGAATTTCGAATTATTGAATATATATTAATTATTTTATATAACTTTTGGATAGTTTCGAATTATTTTCAGCATTGAATCGAGAATTTTACGCGACGCGATAATCGAAAAGTGGACTTTGAGATGAGGTAAGTCTCTTGTCTAATCTTGTGAGGGAAAAATTACCCTATAAGGATTAAATTGAATAATTATTGATAATTGCGGGGGCTACGTACGCACGAGGTGACGAGAGTCCGTGCGTAGCTACTATTAATGCTAAAGTCCGGGTAGTTTAGGACTCAAAGCATGAATTACTTGTGTAAATTGTATTCCTTGTTTAATTAATATTATTTGATATATTTATATATATGTTGTGAATTGTTAGATATATATATATATATATATATTGTGAATTGTTAGATCAAAATATTACAGGATGAAAAATTTATATGTTTGATTTCTATTTAACTTAGCTAACTGTTAAAAGAAATTATTCTTCCTCCTGAATTGATCTCATAATAAATAAACTCTCCTTCCGGAGGTACATAAGAAAATGTCCTCCTTTCTTGTGGAGCGGGCTGAACGCCTCGGCAGGATAGATGTATCTATGGATCGCGCCGCACGTCCCTCGGCAGTGTACACGACACTCTGGATCGGGCCGTACGTCCTCAGCTGAAACCGTGCTTAATAATAATAATAATAATAATAATAATAATAATAATAATAATAATAATAATAATAATAATAATAATACTTTAATAGATTATTTCAACTTGCGAAACTAATTGATAAATTGGAAAATCCTTGGAATTCATTGAATTATTATTCTTGCTTGTTAAAGAAGTAATTGTTATCCCTATAAATGATATTTAATTGATAAATTGGAAATTATTTGAATTGAAGGAATTTAATTAATATATTGAGAATTGTTGCATTTGAAGAAATTTGATTATTTCCGCTGATTAAATAAATTATTTTAAACTCTGTAAATCATACTAATTTAAATATCCTAGTTGTATTTCAATTATTATTGACTCATAGTGAGTGTCAAAATCGGTCATCTCGTCTCTATCACTTCGAGATTAGACTTGATACTTACTGGGTACACGTTGTTTACGTACTCATACTACACTTGCTGCACTTTTTGTGCAGTAACTGAGGCAAGTATTAGTGGGGGACATATCGTCTTACACTCATGTTATCCAGGGGCATAGTGGTGAGTTGTTTCTCTGATCCGTTCTGCAGCTACTAGTGTCTCTTTTTGTGTTTTTCATTCTGTCTATTTTTATTTCAGACAGTATTTGAGGTTTTGTATAATCTACTAGATGCTCATAAACTCGTGACACCAGGTCTTGGCACACACATTAGTAGAGTTTGGGTTTTATTATATTTTCTTGGTTTTAAATTTTATCAATGTATACTTAATTTATTAGTTGGTTTGCCTAGTTGTAGTGTTGGGCACCATCACGACTTATATATGAATTTGGGTCGTGACAATTAGTATTATATCGATCATCTTTCTCTCTTTTTTCTCTTTTATATTGTTAGATATAGATATTTTCTATGTACTTTATTCTAAGTGTTGATTGTAATTTTTAAATATTATACAAAAAAACTGATGAATAAAAAGTATTTTTTTTCTTAGTAGAAGATATTTAAAATATAATCTGAAAACGTAATATAGTTTCATATAATAGAAACTTAATTATGGACTCAAAATTCAATCATCTTAGCAAATGCACAACTAACAAAAATTAGATTAAAAGAATACTTGACTTCAGATGATAAAATTATTGAATTACTCACTGTAACATAGCTATCCAATTATTTGGAATCATGATGACAAATGTTTAAGTCACAAATTTAGTTGAGAGAGACGAAATCGACTCCTAAAACTAAGAGCATTTGATTGTCAGTTATTTATTTTTTCTTTCACAAATTTGTGATATTATATAGTTTAAATAAGGAAGAATATAATATGTTAAATTTAGTTGACTTTGAAGCCCCAATTATTAGGAAATAATTAAATGTCTATTCTTAAATATTAGGAAAATAATTAAATAACTATTTTATCTAGTGTGAAATCAAATTTTAAAGGGTAAAAAATGCGAACGATAATTCTCTAAGGGCATTCGTGCTTTTAAGTACGTGCTTCGCACGTGTACCAATATCAATGAATATTATTTTAAAAAAACATAAATAATATTAAATAGTATTATTGGTTATATATAATACTTTTTTTAAAAGTAAAACTTCCTGCAAATAACAAATGTGGATGTCATTTAGCAAGATCAATAAAGTAAGAAATCCAACCTACAAAATTGCTCAGAGGACTTATTTATAAGGACTTTTATGAGAATATCTTATAAAATTATTGTTATTTCTATGACATAGTAAAAAATACAAATAAAAAATTGATAAAAATATGTTTATCAACAAAAATTCGTGAAATAAAAAAAATTGAAGAATTGAATCTTTTGGTGTTTCTCAGAAAGAAGAGGTTGGAGTTGTACTCATCGCAAAAACAACGTTTTAGTTGGTCATATGTCTCTCTCTCTTGCAACGCCTGAAGACTCGTAACGAATATCAGTTTATGATTTGAAAAGACGAATACTCAATAAAGTAAAAATTGCAAAGCCTGAATATTCACTTCGCTTTAGTTGAGCTATAACATATGCGGAGACTTTAATCTCTCCTAATTCTCTGTAGGATTATAAATTTTTCCACCATTGACAACCATTAAAAAGCTTTGAAGCCTTGAGATCGAATTTGGGTTTTCAAAAACCATTATTTGTTTGGATTGGGTGTTGTTGCAAACAATTGAAAATATTATTTGAAGTTTATATCTCAATTTTGAGGATGTTTTAGTGAAGTTTAGACTTGATTTAAGCTGAATTTCAGATTGAAACTCAAAAAAGAAGAAAAAGAAGACCACATGACATACAATATACTTACAAAATTATGGTAAAGTTGTAGTATAATTGTATGTAAATTGTATTTTGTTGTAGTTATATATTTTTTTTTATTTGAATGTTGTATGAAAGTTGAAAAATAGTTGTATAACGTATGAATCGTTGTATAAAATTTGTATTTAAGTTACCAATACTATATTTTTACATAAAGTTGTTGATATGTATCAAAATTGTATTAAGAGAGTAAGTTTTAATTGAAATTTTAGAGAGGAAGAAGCACACACCACCGACAAAATATATACAAATTAGATACAAAATATATACAAAAGACATATTGTATAAAATTTGTATAAAAATTATAGTTAAGTTGTATGATATTGTAGTTGTATTTAACTAGGTAGAAATAGTGTATGAAAGTTGTAGATAAGTTATAAATAAGTTGTATAATATATAATTAGTTGTATGAAATTTGCTTTTACTATGTATGTTGTTGAAGATATTCAAATTTGCATTAAATATGTACAAAATTTATTTTTAATTTGTATGTTGATGTACCATACATTAATTTTTTTTTCAATTGATTTATTAAGGAAAGAAAATAGAGAATGAATTCCAAATCGACTCATGTGCACTATTCATATTTGTTTGAACGAAAAAATTTGAATATTGATGGGAACTGAATGATTAGGGTGGAGAAATTTTGAGTTTCATATTAAAAGTGCCCCAACCAAATTGACTCATGTGCACTGATTCATTTTTATTTGAACAGAAAAACTTGAATATTGATGGGAACTAAATGATTTGGGTGGAGAAATTTTGAGTTTCATATTAAAAGTGCCCCAACTAAATTGAAATATTGCCATAAGTTTGTAAAGGAAGGGGAAAAGGCTGCCCCAACTAGTCTACTAAGTATGTGTACCCCCAATAAAATTCTCTAGTTCTTTACAGAGCATGAAAGTTGTAATGACCCGATCGATCGTTTTGAGCATTTACGCTCCTTTCAACTATTCGAAATCTTGAATAACTTCCTAGGAGGTATTATGACTTGTGTGAATTGTCGGTTTTGGTTTTAAGGTATTTCGGAGTTAGCTTGGAGGAATAAATTTCATGTTGGAAGCTTAAGTTGAAATAGTTGATCGGGTGTTGACTTATGTGTAAACAACCCCAGAATAGAGTTTTGATGATTCCAATAGCTCCGTATGGTAATTTTGGACTTAGGATCGTATCCGAAAAATTATTTGGAGGTCCGTAGTGGAATTAGGCTTGAAATGACGAACGTTCAATATTTGGAAAGTTTGACCGGGAGCTTGACTTTTTGATATCGGGGTAGGAATCCAGTTCTAAATTTTTTTATAGCTCCATTATGTCATTTATGACTTGTGTGCAAAATTTGAGGTCAATCGAAATTGATTTGATAGGTTTCGGCATCGAATGTAGAAGCTGGAAATTTTTTAAGTGCCTTAAACTTGAATTGGGGTATGATCCATGGTTTTAGCATTGTTTGATATGTTTTGAGATTTCGACTAAGTCTGTATGATGTTATAGGACTTGTTAGTATGATTTGACGGGTCCTGAGGGGCTTGGGTATATTTAGTTTTGGACCATTGGTTGAGAGACTAGTAAAGTTAAGAAATTTGAGAGTTTGATCATGGTCAATATCGGGTCAAGACGACATCTTTTTAGGATTTTGAGTGCGCGAGCAGGTCCGTAGCATGTTTTATGATTGAAATTCATATATGGTTTTATGTCCGGGAGGTTTCGGATGGTTAACGGATCAAAAGTTGGACTTGAACAGCTACTACATAAGCTGCTGCAATTTTTATTCTGCTGGAAATTCGAAGGCCGAGGACCGAAGGTCGAGGATCGAAGGTCGAGAATCGAAGGCCTAGGATCGAGGTCGAGGATCAAGGGCTGAGGGCCAAGGATCGAGGCCATAATCGAGGGCCAGGATCGAAGTCGAGGGTCGAAGGCCGAGGATCGAGGGTCGAGGGCTTGGACAGAACTGTAAGTTATAAAGCAGGGGACTTCGTCCCATTTTTTATTTTTGTCAAATTGGAGCTTGGGGATGGACGATTTTTAGGAGATTTTCAGAGAAAACATCGGGGTAAGTGTTCTTAACTCAATTATGGTTAGATTACCCGAATCCATAACTTGTTTTCACCATTTAATTAGTATTTTGAGATTGAAATTTGGGAAAATTTTAGAAATCTCGTAGGGATTTCGGTGTTGATTCGGAGTCGGATTTGAGTTAAACTAGAATGGTTGGACTCGTAATTGAATGGGTTATCGGATTTTTTGAGTTTCTCCGAATTCCGAGATGTTGGCCCCACGAGCGATTTTTGAGCAAAAATTTAGATTTTTATGGAAAATTAGCATTTTCTTATGAAAGTAATTCCAATAAATTTTGATTGAATGAATCAAATTAATTGTGGCTAGATTTGAGGCGCTTGGATGCCAATTCACGAGGAAAAGGCTTAGCGAAATAAGAATTTCACGGTTTGATGTAAGCAACAGTTTAAAATCTGGTCCTGAGGGTATAAAACCCCGAATTTTTATGTCATGTGATTATTTTGGAGGTGACGCACATGTTAGGTGACAGGCGTGTGGGCATGCACCGATGGGATTGTGACTTGGTCCGTCCCGTAAAACTATAAAGTTGAATAACTTGTTGTTAGCTATGTGTTAAAGAAATTTAACAGTAAATCATGCTATGCTATGTGATAGTACTGTTGGGACCCGCAGAGTTCGCGTACTTGTTGAATTATTTTCTAATTGCTATCTTGTAAAAAGATAGTATTGTACATCGATTCATACATTATACAACTATTTTTTAACTTTAATACAACATTCAAATAAAATAAATAAATATATATATATATATATATATAACTACAACAGAATACAATTTGCATACAATTATAGTATAACTTTACTACAAATTTGTAAGTATATTATATGTCATGTCTTCTTCTTCTTCTTCTTCTTCTTCTTCTTCTTCTTCTTCTTCTTCTTCTTCTTCGAGTTTCAATATGAAATTCAGCCAAAATCAAGTCTAATCTTCACCAAACACCCTCAAAATTGCAATATAAATTTCAAATAATATTCTCAATTGTTTGCAACAACACCCAATCCAAACAAATAATGGTTTTTGAAAATCCAAATTCGAATTCAAAGCTTCAAAACTTTTTAATGACTGTCAATTATGGAGAATCAAACACCTTCAAAATTTATTGAGTCGACATCTATACCAGTCCTTATTGTCCCACTATGACACAATGCAAAAGGTTTCAATTTTCATAAAACGTATGACAATGCAACTTATCTGAAGCCTCTTATATTGAAGTTGGGCCAGTTTGGGTATGAATTCAAAAACGGTTAAAGTGACGTAATGGAGCCTTAAATACATTTGCTCGTTTTTTTGTTGGTACGCTTTAATTTTCTGAAATTCTATGAATTTCAAAACGTTAGTAATTAGCATATCCCCAACTACGTTTAATGTGGAAACAGGATAGGGAAAGGAGAGGAGAGGAGAGAAAAAAGGTGTAACTGAATCCCTCAAATTAAGGCACTAATAATGAGTTGTATATAAATTATAAGCAAAACTTATTTAGGGTGAGTAATATACAAAACTAGGATAATTTTGGTAAATAAGTTTCAAATATTGTATAGGAACGAAAAAATCCAATAGAGAAATATACATGGGCCAAGGCCCAAGAGAATGAGAAGACTAGCGTTTGACGGGCCTAGCTATCTTAAGGGTTGTTTGATTACCGGATTAGAACACCTATATGATATAATTATGAGATTACATTTATATATTTTGTGTTTGGTTATTAATTTTAATTATCAATATAAATATAAAATCAAAATCTTGGTATAAAATTTAGGAATATAATATCATGATAAATCTTGTTGTGCGCCACATGACCCCTTAGTTGATTGATATATATTGGCGGTGTATTATCTTTTATCATTCAACTGTGTAACAAGTTCTAGTTATTTGGTTATATCAGAGTCATTGCATATCTCTTTTCTCTTGCTCTATCCTCCTCTTCTTTACTTTGGTACTTTTCTTTTAGGAGTATACTTATGGTGATTTGGTCCACGAAGTTATCCATCTCTTTAAAATTGTGAAGTTGTTACCTATGGGTTAAGCATAATTAAGTTGGTGATCATATTTTATTTGGGTGTTATCTGATGCTTTAATTTGAATATGATAGTGTACTTCTTTCAGGGATATGTCAATAAACTCTTTCTAATCTGTGTATTAATTAGTAGCATCATTTTTAAAAATTGAAGTGGCAGATTGAAGATCTCATTAAATGTTACATAATACATTATACCTAAAAAAAAATGAATTTCCAGCAGTCTGGTGCTAATGAAGAATAATGAAGTTACAAGTGATCTTGAAGCTTTCGTGGAGTTCGTATAGTGTGAGTTTCAATCCCACCAAATATTGTATAACGTTACTATGTAAGCAATTTTTCACCTATATATTTTCTTCTTTTCTTTTGAGGGAATATGTGGTGATGCTTCTTTTCCTCTTATATATAATCAGAATTCTCATGAAAGATTCAACAGCCTTATAATATTGTTTACCCGAAAAACGGATTGAGTTGAATTTATAAGTAATCCTAAGATATGCAGGGGCGGATCTATGTAGGGGCTTGGGGGTGGTACGCCACCCGGTCGCTCGAGTAAAATCGTATATATGTACTAGTATTTTCCTCAAATATTGAACATATATAAAGAGTGGCACCCCAAGTAACAAAATGACTGTAGGTGCCATGGTTAAAGCACTGAAACTCCACATGAAATACCCATGATCAAGACTCTGTTGAAGTCCTAGTTGTTTTGTTGTTATCTTCTTTCTTTATGCTCCTTCTTTTAAATTCTTTTAATTTCTTCACCTCTGTTATTTACTCTATTTTGTACAATCTCCTTTTTATTATTTATTTAAATTGTATATTTGCTTCCTTTTTCTTTTTCTAGATCTTCATTTTATTTGAATGTGATTTTAATCATTTCCTTTTTTTATCTATCTAATGTTATTTTATTAATTTTAGAAACTAGAGTGATGTATCAAAGACGTAATATTAATCGAGCTATACGTAGATTGAAGTGATGTATTTCTTAATTTAAAATTTTATTTTTCTTTATATTTTTTAATCATATTAATCGAATTTGAACCTAGAGAATTAGACCGAATTGGATATAACTTATTCGATTTTGTGATCACATATTCATTTATGCATAAAACAATCTTTTAAATTGAATTGAATTGAATTAATTCAAAATGGACAGAATCGTACCGAATTAATACAAAATGGATCGAACCGACTAAATGTACACCCAAGTTCAATCTCTTCACTATGGTCGGTTTGCATTAAAAGCAGTGGCACCAGGGACATTTACCGATTTTTTATAAGCGGTGTCAAAATTTATAAAAGAACGAGAATAATAACTTTAATTATCATACTTCTACACAAGAAATAACTTTAGTGTATTGGTTTTGTTGAGTCTTAAGTCAGAAAAGTACTGAATTAAATTCTACTTCATCACAATTTTTAACCGCATAGATTCTCTCAAATATTTGCAAAAAGAAAAAAAGAGGTTCTAGTTGAGGTTTGATCCTCTGACCTCTTAGAGCAAAATCAAGCACATAACCAATATACCAAGAGACAAATTATGTCAAGTTATGTCATTTTTTTCTACTTATCCGCTTCCTCGCAATATTAATACATATATTTAGCAAAAGAATTCACGAAGCGGTGTCGCCTGACATTGCTTCGATAAATGTGCATTCGCCCCTGAGTGGCACCCGTAACCATCAAATCCTGGATCCTCCTCTGAGGATATGTGGTATAATTTGGCATAAATCAGAAAATAAATAGAAATATATTGAGTATTGACTGTATAAAGAATGAAATACAAATCAAATTGTGTGAAAAATGTTTTATGAACAAGCAAAATGAATCAATATACTAAGTCCAAAAAGGGATAATCTCTATATGAATATCAGTATGTTTTTCTCTGTGAATATCAATAATATGAGAGTGTATGAATGTCTTCATGTCCCATCCTCTACAGAAATAATAACTATCCCTCTTATAGTGGAGGGATCCTACTTTAGATATAATTAAAACTACATAGTGGGGATCCCATGATAGATTAGTTTTTCCCTAATTCCCGCCGAGATTCTCTCCCTTAGTGCGGCTGTAACGGCTCTTGTCTCTTGGCTCGATCTTGATCGGATTTGGTATTGGTCGATTTTCAGGTTTAGAGCTCGATATTGGCTAGGGTTCCGGTATTGACTTTGGCTCGGTATTGGTCGATCTCTGGCTCTTAAGCTCGATAACACCGCCTCACATCATAGTTCGATTTGGAATCGAGCTCGGTATTGACTTCGAGCTCGGTACTTAATTGGTCCCCAAAACTTGAGCTTGGTAACCTGACTTCAGATCTCATTTCAATATTATGAAGACGACCTTCGGTCCATCACGTTCCAATCTTGACTAATCATTCGAAGGTCAAAAACCAATTTTGACCGTATACAAACATATCCAAAAATGACACTGTATATCCGGGAAAAAAGAAGATTAATCAAGTAAATTGTGAACCAACTCGCCTGCAGTCTCCTTGACTGTCTTCCTTACATTACAATTGAGAAGACTAAACTGCATATAAACTTAAAAGAGTTCCGAAATTTGTTAGGTTAAATTAGAGTTTAAGCAAAGGGAAGCCTTGGTGCCACGCTAAAAAGATGACATGTTCAAGCCGTCAAACAAATCTTGTAGAAATGCAAGGTAAATTTACATATATTAGACCAAACGCGGTTCGGCTTTTCTCCAACTCTGCATATAAAAGGAGCTTAATTAATACACTGGGCTGCTCTTTGAGCTTAAAAAGGGGAGCCCATGCACTAAACTTTTGCTATGCGCGGGGTCCGGAGCACAAAGATCTATCGTACGCAGTCTTACCCTGTATTTCTGCAAGAGATTATTTTTACGGCTCGAACCCGTAACCTCCTGATTACATGACACCAATTTTACCAGTTACGGACCGCCATTTGAGCTTCTCACTGAAAAATGTTCCCTCTAACCGATGATACTTATCGCATGCTTACAAGGAAGGAAAATAAATAGATTTGCTGAGATAAAAGCTTAATTCACAATATTTTATTGATTGAATAAACATAGGTTATGATAAAAGAACCTAAGTCATTCCAGATTGCTAGGGCAAGCAAAATGGCGATTTTAGAAAACTCATCAACTCTATTCAAGATATATCCGTCATCGTTTATTCATAAGGTACGGAAAACCAGGTGGTGAAAACGACGTCGTCCTTTTAACGAATCGTCCTTTGAGACGAGGTCTTTTTTCAGCATTTAGTTTCCTTACTTGGTACCGAATTTTCTTGGAAAACAATCTTGTCCTCCTCTTCTCTCTGTAACGTGACACCCTTTCTTCTCTTCCTCCATCCCCGCCTCTTACTTTTCCCCCGCCATATGGTTGATGAACTCCTCCTTCTCCGATACATGTTTCCTGCGTCAACATGAAAAAAGATAAGTCAATTATAATCAGAGGCGGAATTATGATTTGAATTTAATGGGTTACTGACTCCCTTTGAAGTACGATAAATTATAGAGTAAGATTTAACTTATATACACTAACTAACTGTGAATTGTTTTTGTATATTATCATTGTAGGTTAATTTATTATTGTATTTATTGCATGTGTCGCTCGCGTGATTGGTCAAGTTATCATGAATCATGACAACAATGGGAGAGATAGCATCATCTTTTATTTAGTAAATGCATTCTTTCTGGGAGCCCGTGGCGGAGCCAAAATTTTTATTAGGGGGCAAAATATAAAGAAGTAAATCCAAGTCAAAGGGTGTCAATATGTACTATACTTAGCTACACAATGTAATTTTCCGACGAATGGACGTCAGTTAACATCCCCGGAAGAGCAGTTTGATGCAGGTATTAGCTCTAGAGAGTTACTATGCTTATTCGAGTAAGAGATACCATCAAATAAACCATAAACTAATCTTTTTTAAACTAATAACTACCATGATTGTGGAGGAATTAAAAATGGATTGGAGAAGATAAATACCAAGAAATCAGGCCAGCAGTCATCAGGATTGAAATGGGGTCGGATTCCATTAGTCCAGGGAGAAGATTGATTTGGCCAAGCACTAATGACTGCCTCATAATTAAGCCTCAAAAGCAGCCTCCTTTTTGCATCAGCTTTACTGCCGCCACATTCTGCACTAGGGACAAACTCTGTTGCTGCAGTCATATTTACCTTCTGTTCAACTGTCTCTTCATATTCAAAATCCCAATTCAGCGCTTCCCTTGCCATGTCCAATTCAGGATCCAAATGACAAGCAACAACAGCTCTCATTTCTTCATCTTCAACCTCAATCTTTATTGCCTTATTATCTTCAACAGAACCGTTAATTAGCCGACTCTGTTCTTCTTCTTCTGCTACTACTCTAAACTCTTCGCCTAACAAGCTTTCAACATCGGCAGCGAATTCAGCAAGTTCAATCTCAGAAGATAGAAACTCAGGAATCCCTAAATCATCGCATACATCTTCACTGTTCAACAAAATGTCTAAGTCATTAATTGTAGTGGTTTCATCTACCACTTCATTTGGGACTGTGCAGCAGAGTTCTGCTTCAAAGGGATCGAATACAGGGACGCGATAAAGAAGCTGCTCTTCATTTTCAAATTCATTTTCATCCGGTGAGTTTTCTTCACTTCCCATTTCTGGTACCATATTTTCCTCGTCCTTTTTCCGTTGTCCAATTTGTGTACTTTTATTCTTACCATTTCTTGGTGTTCTTGCCTTCCGAGTAAACCCTTGGTGCCAAGAAGGTTGAGAAACAGTTTGGTCGACGAATTTGGTGTCAGTTGATTTATTAGAAGATGTTTCAAGACGAACTCTTTCATGGCGACTCGCTAATTGGTTAGCTGAATGGACTGAAACATCACAGGATTGACAAAGAAAGGCATCATCAGCAGGGCAAAACCAACGAGCCCGCTTTGATAAACAGCTATCACAAGCTCTAGCTGTTTTTCCTCCAATGGCATTTGCCGTCTTGCTTTCACTAGTCATCATTTAGAAGTTAAATTAGGCTATTGAAAGAGGGAATTCTCGAGATAGGAATCAGTATCTAATGAATTCAACAGTTCCAGTACAGATGAAAGAAGGAAAGAAAAAACAGTATAATAACACAATGAGATCCTAATCTCAACAAAAAGAAAGAGGAATATGGCGAAAGTAGACGCAACTGGCTTAATTGGATTGGAAAAGTTTGAACAAGCTCCAAAACTAATTGGAACAGTTAAATATATATAAAGGACTGATTAGAAACTAAGGATATATAACTTCTTGGTACAAGAATTGCCAGTTGAGAGAGCCCACAACAGCCACTTTTGCTATACTACAGTGTTGTATTGCCTTGTTTAGCCATGCACTTTTGGCTAGCAAAAAATAAGATTAAGCTCTTTTGGTTTTGGGTCCCATGAAATTAGCCTATCTAAATGTTGATTGGCTGAATTTTGAAATCAATCTTGAACAGAGCATTCTGATTGGTTATGTGTCCAAATTAAGGATTCTTATGGGACCTCTTTGTAATATGTGACTTATATGGAGATCAACGTGAATGAAGAAGACCTGCTATTAGTGTTATTTATGACATTTTTGTCTTTATAGTTCAATTATTCTAGTTATATAAATTTTAAAAACTTTCTCTTTGTGGTCCTTTTTTGTTTCCTTTAACTTCTCCATCTCCCATCAGTGGATTCTTTCTCTGATGTTTGCATCTGTGTGCTTGATCAGAAAATCTGAACCATTATTCTCCTCCACTTGATCCACTAGCGGACGTAACAAAATGACCTCAAAATTTATTCGATAGGTAATTTCTATACCTAGAAAATTTAAAAATATAAAAATTCTCGAAATATCTATAAGAAAAATGGGCCAACTTGACATTTGCCATATCCACATATTTTTACATGCAATAGAAGTGGTTTTCCTTTCTCCATTGAATTTTGGGTGTTTTCTTTGATATTCTCTTGTTAAACGTTGTCACACCCCTTTTTTACCCCCAAAAGATAAATGTGTTATTGATTGTGGATGGTGGGTTAAAGAGTTTCTCCAATTAAAGTGACAAACTTGAATAAGGGTTATTTTATTTACAGAGTCGCCACTTGAAATTGATTTTTTGGGTGTTCCAAGTCACCTTTTGTTTGAATCCCTAGTCAAAGGAAGATTTGACTCTTTTATTATTGGTCTGCAAAACAAAGTCCGGGTAAGGAATTCCGTTGACCGGGGAGAAGGTGTAAGGCATTTCCCGAGTCCCGTGGTTCTAGCACGGTCGCTTTATTGACTAAAATTGGCTTGAATTAATTTTGAACAAACTGTGATTTATTGATTTTCATGTTTTATCTATGTACGCTTTTATTTCTTGATTAGATTTATGAGCCAACATTTACCCCATTTAAAAACAAATAAGCAGATACTTAAGACTTAAAATTTGAAGATGCCAAAATTTTAAAGCACTATGCATTTCACTTCTTACTCACTTGAATTTCAATTATCACGCTAGCCATCAATTAGTTAATTATATCAAATGGATAATTAATCACACTAAAACGAAGCCAACATGCTAATATTCTTCAAGGAACGATTCAAAGCCAACTAAAATAGGATGCTCAAAACTTAAAATATATAAAGATCATTCATGGTGTATATATTAAAAATAGTGATGCAATTAAGAGATGAACCTTAAGAAGAATCTAACTTTGAGAGGTTTACAGCAGGGGACTCCAAACAGGACCTTGACGAACTAGAAATTTCGTCGGACAAGGCGTAGACCTCGACCTCACAACAAACTTTGAACCCAACCTCTTCGAACTTAGCCAACAATGAACGGACGAGGTCAACACCTGTCGGGTTTTAAACGGTGGTTCAAGGTGATTCCAATGGAGGTTTCAAAACTGTTTAGTGCTTATTTTGAGGGTCAAAACGGGCAGCAATTTTGGTGGCTTCTCGCTACTATTGCTGCTACATTTTTGTTGCGGTTTTTTGTGTGAAAAAGAGCTGTTTTGGGGTCATTTTCGCAGCTGTTTTGGGGGTAATTTCGGGCTGAAATTTGAACTGGTTTTATAGCCGAACTGCTCCTACGTTTTTGTACATGTTGCAGCTGATTTTCAATTGATTAAAGGAGCTTTAGGGACTGACTTTCATGGCTGAAATATGGGCTCTTTGGGGGGTGTTGAGGGTGGTTTAATGGAGGTAATGTTTAGGAAGAAGATGAATATGTGACGAGGAAGAAGAAGAAGTGGAAGGTAGCTGATTTTTCTCCTACTCTTAGAGCTTTTTGGGTTTTTCTTTTTTTGTGTGTTATGTGTGTGTTTTATAGCTGAAAATGGGATATAGGATTTGTGATAGGAGACAAGCATGGGGGACAAGGAGTGGGGAACAATGGAGAGAGTAGGAAGCAAAGTGTGGGGGGACAAGCATGGGGAAAAAGTATGAAAGTGGAGTGGGGAACAAGCATGTGGGATAAGCATGGGGGACAAAGCATGGGGGACAAGTATGTGGGACAAGCATGGGGTACAAAGAAAAATTGAGTGGGGACACGTCTGGAAAGCGATAAATATTTAAGCACGGTCAAAAATTAGGTGCTCACAGCATGCCCCTCTTTGCTTGGAAACATTAAAAGTTTTCAGGCAAAGATAAAGTGAGACGTGTGACTAAGTTTTGACCATATCGTTATTCAAAAGAGGAAGAAAATAAAAGAAAAAGGTACAACCGAGTCCTGGTTTTGGGCAGCCTACATATCCCGGGTTATAAGAGAATCAGGTCGCGTGTAGTTCAAGAAAAATAATGTAGTGATGAGTTCGAAAGTCGAGCTAGGTTTCGTCGATCCTCCGGTCTGTGGTCTTGCTATTACATCAAAATTGAATGAAACTAAACAAGCCTATCAACTATGAGTTACAAAATTCGTATCTATAAGTCTTCTGAACCTTGATCTTGAGTCTTGACTGGTTGTTCATGCAGACTCTGATCTGAACCTTGATGCTTGCTAGCTGTAGGTGCTAGTTCATTCTTCTACGGCTTCTTCTGAGCAATACAGGAAATGTGAAGCTCGTAACTTCAGTCATGTCTTGAGTAGTCCATATCCTTTCCATCTGCTTCTGCATTTGGATTCACTTCTTTTCCTTTTCTTTTATTTATTCTGGATTGAGACTTTTTTTCTTTTGTTCATCTCGAACACTGTGTCTCGCGGTAAAACCTACTCAGACATCACAACAAACAAATGAACGAAATTTTTCTGCCCCAGTTTTCACTAGAAAAATTTCGTGAGTTATTGTAACAAAAATTCTAAACCACTTCTTTATTGAAAGAAGTAAAAGAACAGGAATGGTATACCCTGAAAAGGTCATGATCCCAAAAGAATGTTTCAACTAAGTATTGGTGTACCTTATGTCGGGAAAATGTGGAAAGGGAATGGGATACCCTATATTGGCAATGATATCAGGGAGTGGTGTACCATGCATTTAATCTCAAATCAACTAGGGAATGAAGTATCCTATATTGGAGAACACAGCTAAGGATTGGTGTAACCTATACTGGTAAGGAGATCGGGGATTGGTGTACCCTATACTGAAAAGGAAATATAACCAGGGGTTGGTGCCATGTATTACTGAAAAGGAAATGTAACCAGGGGTTGGTGCCATGTATTACTGGAAAAAAGAATGTTGAATCCCCTTGGTGAAAAAGTTCTACCTGGGTTAAACTATGAAAAACAAAACTGGACAAAGAGTACTTCTACCCGGCAATATGAGCTGGATCCCCCTAGGCGAAACGATTCTACCTGAGTTAAGCTACGTAAAACCTTCTGAGCAAATAGTACTTTTACCCGGAACTATGAGTTGGATCCCCCTAGGCAAAAAAGCTCTACCTGGGTTAAGCTACGAAAAACAACCTGGGCGAAGAGTACTTCTACCCAGAACTGTGAGCTGGATCCCCCTAGGCAAAAAGGTTCTACCTAGGTTAAACTACAAAAAACAACCTGGGTGAAGAGTACTTCTACCCGGAAGTATGAGCTGGATCCCCCTAGGCGAAAAGGTGCTACCTGGGTTAAGCTACAAAACAACCTGAGCGAAGAGTACTTCTACCCGGAACTATGAGCTGGATCCCTATAGGAAAAAAGGTTCTACCTAGGTTAAGCTATGTAAAAACAACCTGGGCGAAAAGTACTTCTACCCGGAACCGTGAGCTGGATCCCCTAGGCAAAAAGGTTCTACCTGGGTTAAGCTATGTAAAACAACCTGAGCGAAGAGTACTTCTACCCGGAACTATGAGCTGGATCCCCCTAGGTGAAAAGGTTCTACCTGGGTTAAGCTACAAAAAATAACCTGAGCGAAGAGTACTTCTACCTGGAACTATGTGCTGGATCCCCCTAGGCGAAAAAAGTTCTACCTGGGTTAAGCAACAAAAAGTAAGCCTGGGCAAAGAGTACTTCTACCAGGAACTATGAGCTGGATCCCCCTAGGCGAAAAAAGTTCTACCTGGGTTAAGCTACGTAAAACAGCCTGGGCGAAAAGTACTTCTACCCGAAACTATGGGCTGGATCCCCCTAGGTGAAAAGGTTCTACCTGGGTTAAGCTACAAAAACTAATCCTGGGCGAATAGTATTTCTACCCGGAAACTATGAGCTGGATCCCCATAGGCGAAAAGGTTCTACCTAGGTTAAGCTACAAAAACCAATCATGGGCGAATAGTACTTCTACCCGGAAATATGAGTTGGATCCCCCTAGGCGAAAATGTTCTACCTGGGTTAAGCTACCTAAAACAGCCTAGGCAAAAAATACTTCTACCCGGAACTATGAGCTGGATCCCCCTAGGCGAAAAGGCTCTACCTGGGTTAAGCTACGAAAATGAGAGGTATGAACAATAGTTATGCATGCTAAAAATAAAGGAAAGTGGAGATTTTGAGGAAACTTACCTTTGGTGACATTCGTCCTTTAGAAATCACCATTCTTCACTATTTTATTCATGCTGCAAACAAAGAAAAATTGTGAGTTTTGAAAATAGTGGTCAGTTTGTGGCCCTGATGTCTTTGGAAGCTTGGCTTTGTGCCCATGTTCTTTTGATGATGATTTCAACCTGCCACTAGATGTTTCCTGAATACCACTAGCATGTATGGCCCAGAGAGCCTTTGACTTTTCAAACTTTTACATGACGGTTGGTCGTGTAGGACTTAACCTTTTCAACTTTGTTTTGCCTTTGTGGAATTTCACTTTCGACTTCTTTCCTCTGAAACTTTCAATTTTTGAGAATTGGGGAACCTTTAGCTTTTTAAACTTTGCCAAAACGGTTAGCCACTTGGGATTTAACCTATTCAACTTCATTTTGCCTTGTAGGCACTTTCAATTTGATTTCCTCTTTACAAGAGTTTTTGATTTCTAAGCATCAGCCGCCATGGCCAGTCTGGGTCGACTTGATGTCGCTGCCGAGTCTTGGTGCCTTTTTTGCATATTAGCTTGTATCAAACGAAAGCCCTGTAAATCAGTCTTGCTATCCCTTCTTTGCCTTAGTTTTGGAACAGAGTTAGACTAAAATGGATTCGAAGAAAAACAAACAATGGAATGGACAATAAATTTAGACAAGAGGTATCCCTTTCGGGGAAGGAAAAAATGACTTATCTGGAGTATATGCGGACTTCAATGAACATGACATGCCTTTTGGACTTGATGTCTGATCTGTGTAAACCGTCCGACTCTTAGAAATTCATCACAACTTTTGCCTTGAAACCTAGAAACCTTGTCCATGATTGTCAATACCAATGGGTGTGAAGATCCTTTTTTCGATCAGTAGTGCCCTTTGCGGGTTTTCACCAGCTAATCTCTCTCATTTCTCTTCTCACCATCGCCTTATAGTGCCCTTTGCGGATTTTTACTAACAAGACTCTCATTTTCATTTTATTTGCTCGTCATCGCCCTATGGTGCCCGTGAGGTTTTTTCACCAATAAGACTCTCTCATTTTATTTCTCTCATTTTGGTGGCATCAGATCCAAGTGATTGTATCCTCCAATTCTTGAACATTCTCGTTGATTGATCAGAAGGACTTGAAAAGGATTTGGGTAAAAAGGATTTGGATTGAATTACAACTTTGGAACCTCTCAGGCGAAACCATCGCCGAACCATTATAACACCTGCCTCAGTTTCAGCTTTTGGGCGAATGTAGATTTTTATTTTGGTGTGACTGAACCCCAGAGAGAGGCTGCCTACGTATCCTTTCGGAATCAAGTCGGACGTAGTTCGATTAACATGAACTTGTTTGATTTTTTTTTTTTCATTTTTTTTTTGAAATAACATCTTCAGGTTCCAAAGAGGGTAATCAAAGAAAGGTAAATGGCTCAAAAGGGTTAGCAAATGGTTGATGGTGTTTGGATAGCGAGAATGAAAGCCTTCATCATCCCAATCAAAGAACATTAATGCTATATTAGAGGATCAAACATAGTACCTTTTGATTTCATCCGCGTTGACGATTGATTCAAGGACACTTTCTTCGTTGCTTCCCAGGTACAACGCTCTCTTTTGCAGTACTCTCATTACAATGTATGTACCTTTCCAATTTGAAGCCAATTTTCCTTTAGCTTCTTCATGAGTTGGGAAGATACGTCTCATAATGAGTTGTCCTATTTTAAATTTATTGGGCCGCACTTTCTTGCTGTAGACACGGACCATTCTTTGTTGGCACAACTGCCCGTAGCAAATTGCGGCCAATTATTTTTCATCCATCAGTGTCAATTATCTTTATCCTCAATCCCGGCTTCAACAATGATCCGAAGAGAGAGAATCTCAACTTCGTTCCAATTTTCTTACAAGCCTTGTCTTCAAAATATTTTGTTTCTTGATCTATTATTTCGGGGTCTAACAACGTTTTAGGATCTGGGCATTAAGTCCGCAAGCATGTCATGTCATTAAAATCTGCATTAACAGAACTAAAAAGAGAATAAGAAAAGTGACAAGATTAAGAAAAGAAACATTCCCCGACAATGAAATATTAATTTTATTTGATATTTTTTATTTTTTTTAAAGTTTTTAAGATAGAAGGGTTTACATCTGAAAGCAAAGCAATGAAGTAAAAATATTCGGATTAGATCCTGAAATAATTCGGACGCAGAAAAGATAGCAAGACCGGCTACCGAGACTCCCATATGATAGAGAACTTTTCAGGTTTGGCGCCCGTTTTTAGGTTTCTCTTCTGTCTCGGCAATGGCTGCAATGGCCTTCAGTGCCAGATCAAATTCCTCATCTTCACAGATCATTCCGATTACTAGCCCATTGGTGTGAGTAGGCATAGAATTGTTCATCATGTTAGGGGCCTCTTCATCCCTAAGCACTATTTCCTTGACATTGATGAGGTCTTCCACTGCTCTCTTAAGAGTCTAACAGTCTTCTATATCATGTCTGACTGCTCCAGAGTGGTATTCACATCTAGCATTAGCCTGGTGCGAATGAGACTCAGGGTTTGGCCGGTTCGGGGCTACTGGCCACAGTAGACCTAGTCTGACTAGATTTTGGAACAAGATCGAGTATGATTCACCAACAGGGGTAGTCCATCTCGGGAGGCTCTCTCTCTTTTTCTTTTTTTTTTTCCTATTTTTTTGATTTTTTTTTCATATCTTGATTTTTTCTCTTTTTGTTGTTTTTCGCTCTTTGTTTTTCTCTGTTATTTTTTTTTCACTCTTTCACTTTCTTTTCTTTTTTTTACTCAATATTTTTTTTGATTTTTTTTTACTCAATTTGTTTATGGCTATGATCGAATCCGATGGGGATTGCCTACGTATCATAACGCCGCATGAATCAGATCATTACGTAGTTCAGGAATACCGGGAATAAAGTACATACGCTAGCTTTTTTTTTGGAATTTTTGAAAAGAAGAATTCTTAAAGGAGAAAGATTTTTTTTTTTTGATTATTTTTGTTTTTGGATTTTTTGGGAGAAAAACTTCTAAGAAGGAAAAAACATATTTTTGGATTTTGAATTTTTTTTTTCAAATGAAAGACTTTTAAAAAGAAAGCAAATATTTTTGGTTTTTTTTTTCCGGGTGAGAATCAGACATGTGTAGTTCGGTGGATCAGAAATAAAATAGATAAACTAACTCTTTTTTATATACAATTAATGCGACAAAATTTCCTAGCAAAAAAAAAATAAATATTTTTCGATATTTTTTTTTGGAATTGGTGAAAGAAAAACTTCTAAAGTAGAATATATATATATATATATATATATTTGAATTTTGTTTTTTAAAAAAAAACAATTTCAAAAGAAAGAAAAAATATTTTTTTTTTTTGATTTTGGAAGAAAGACTTTTTTTTTAAAAAGGAAGAAAATATTTTTGGATTTTTGGTCTAAAAAAAAAAGGAAGCTTCTAAAGAAATAATTAAAGGAAAATATCTTCTTGGATTTTTAAAAATTGGGGGCCGAAACCGATGAGGTTTGCCTACGTATCTCACATCCGGTGAGAATCAGACCCGCATAGTTCGGTGAAAATTGACTATGTTCTTCTTCTTTTTTATATATATGAAAATTAATCTTTAAAAACCATATGCACTAAACCACATCATTTTTTCTCTCTTCGTTCAACCGATACATGCTAAAGTCGGTCGACATCCAAGCCTCCCAAATAATGCAATAAGTAGCACATAACATGACATAATGGTCTCAACAAGGTGCCTGTCCTAAAACAGACTCGGCCCATGAGTCGAGCGTTGCTAAGTTAAATGCACATGATGCAAATAAAGCGTAGCCTACTAGGGATATTTATTGTTCGTGGCTTGTTCTTCTAAGTTTGTAAATCCTAAAGTAGATGGTATCTAGACCTGGCTTACCCGGGAGGACAACCCGAGCCGAGGAGCGTCAAGCATTACCAGTAGTAGAACAGCACTGGCTAGCTAACGGCTCTCCCGCCTAAACATGTGTGACTAAATCCTTCACCAGAAGCTGGTAGGCTAACTGGCTTTATCTCAAGACATAAATTTTGTGATGCTGGTAGGCAAACACAACATAACTAATTATCAGAAGATCCAGTGGGATGCGAGAGAGAATACAATTTATATGTACAGTTCAACAATATCAAAAGAGTGGACAAGTAGCACATTAATCCCAAATAAATCACAATATATACAAAAATTAATAAAGCCAAATAAAGTCAATGTACAAGCTCGAATTCTTGAAGTCCCCAGCAGAGTCGCCAGAGCTGTCACACCCCTTTTCTACCCCCAAAAGATAAATGTGTTATTGATTGTGGATGGTGGGTTAAAGATTTTCTCCAATTAAAGTGACAAACTTGAATATGGATTATTTTATTTACAGAGTCGCCACTTGAAATTGTTTTTTTGGGTGTTCCAAGTCACATTTTGTTTGAATCCCTAGTCAAAGGAAGATTTGACTCTTTTATTATTGGTCTGCAAAATAAAAGTCCGGGTAAGAAATTCCGTTGACCGGGAAGAAGGTATAAGGCATTCCCCGAGTCCCGTGATTCTAGCACGGTCGCTTTATTGACTAAAATTGGCTTGAATTAATTTTGAACAAACTGTGATTTATTGGTTTTCATGTTTTATCTATGTACGCTTTTATTTCTTGATTAGATTTATGAGCCAACATTTACCCCATTTAAAAACAAATAAGCAGATACTTAAGACTTAAAATTTGAAGATGCCAAAATTTTAAAACACTACGCATTTTACTTTTTACTCACTTGAATTTCAATTATCACGCTAGCCATCAATTAGTTAATTATATCAAATGGATAATTAATCACACTAAAACGAAGCCAACATGCTAATATTCTTCAAGGAACGATTCAAAGCCAACTAAAATAGGATGCTCAAAACTTAAAATATATAAAGATCATTCATGGTGTATATATTAAAAATAGTGATGCAATTAAGAGATGAACCTTAAGAAAAATGTGACTTTGAGAGGTTTACAGCAGGGGACTCCAAAAGTAAATAATAACACCAAACAGGACCTTGGCGAACTAGAAATTTCGTCGGACAAGGCGCAGACCTCGACCTCACAACAAACTTTGAACCCAACCTCTTCGAACTCAGCCAACAATGAACGGACGAGGTCAACACCTGCCGGGTTTTAAACGGTGGTTCAAGGTGATTCCAATGGAGGTTTCAAAACTGTTTAGTGCTGACTTCGAGGGTCAAAACGGGCAACAATTTTGGTGGTTTCTCGCTACTATTGCTGCTGCGTTTTTGCTGCATTTTTGTTGCGGTTTTTTGTGTGAAAAAGAGCTGTTTTGGGGTAATTTTCGCAGCTATTTTGGGGGTAATTTCGGGCTGAAATTTGAACTGGTTTTATAGCCGAACTGCTCCTGCGTTTTTGTACATGTTGCAGCTAATTTTTAATTGATTAAAGGAGCTTTAGGGATTGACTTTCATGGCTGAAATATGGGCTCTTTGGGGGGTGTTGAGGGTGGTTTAATGGAGGTAATGTTTAGGAAGAAGATAAATATGTGATGAGGAAGAAGAAGAAGTGGAAGGTAGCTGATTTTTCTCCTACTCTTAGAGCTTTTTGGGTTTTTCTTTTTTTGTGTGTTATGTGTGTGTTTTATAGCTGAAAATGAGCTATAAGATTTGTGATAGGAGACAAGCATGAGGGACAAGGAGTGGGGAACAATGGAGAGAGTAGGGAGCAAAGTGTGGGGGGGACAAACATGGGGGACAAGTATGTGGGACAAGCATGGGGGACAAAGAAAAGTTGAGTGGGGACACGTCTGGAAAGCGGTAAATATTCAAGCACGGTCAAAAATTAGGTGCTCACAAACGTTTGTCGTATTAATATGCATTATATAATGTATGCTATATTATAGTTAGTAAAGTTAATTTCGTGTGAAATTGACATTTGACATGTCGGTACGTCGAGCATAGGGAATTTAATTTCATTATGACATTAATCTACAAGCCCTTGCTCTTTGCTTGGGCAATTGGGGAAATCAGAGAATAACAACATATTGCATGCTTCGGTCTAGTAATATTTTGTCCATTTTTGGATTGTGTCCGAGTCGTCCGCCTCTCAGTTCCACATTGTTATTGTATATTTGAAATATAATATTTCTAATATTTGTATTAAAGTATGATTTTTTAAAGCCAACAGATATGCATATAATCAGAAGCGGATCTAAGGTTTAAACTCTATGGGTTCAACCTCTAAAGTTTTTAGTTTTGAATTCATTATATTTTAAAATCATGGGTTCATATTTGCTATTTTAATGAATTTTTATACATATATTATGCTTCGCACGAAAAGTAATGAGTTCAAATGAACCCGGTACCATAATGCTAGATATGCCCATGTATTTGATAATCTCCTGTCCATGTTATTTATTGGTTTTGTTTCAAAATGTACAAGCACTTATTACTTTTTTTAAGGATTCACCCATTATTATTTTAATTAGTTGAGTATTAATTAATTAAGTGAGACGTTTAAAAATGAGTTAAATAATTATTTAGACAAATACTCTTATAATTAAAACTATTAAATACTCCATCTTTATTAAGAACTATGAAAAAGAAACTCTGAAAGAACATATATATATATATATATATATATATATATATATATATATATGGGAGAGGGAGAGGGATGACTAATTAATGGGTGAGCTGTTGGAGAATTCAAGCGTTGGCTTATGGTCTTTACAAGAAGTCAGCTTTTATCTACAGAATCTCAGTACAACAAAAAATTGACAGTAAAAAAGACTGGCATGAAATAGTGTTAAATGTAGTAGAAATATGCTGACACTTGTCCCAATTTGACGTGGTTAAGAATAGCATCAGTAGGAGTGTCAAATTCATGTTGTAGATTAATATCTGTACGTATTGCAAATCACATGATTTTACCTGAAGTGAAAGCTTATGTTCAGTCAGATTTGAAACAATATCCATATGGGATTGCGTGTCATCTTTTCTATTGACGATGTAGTTGTTTGAATAAGGGGAAAAACTATTTTTGGAAAAAAGAAAACAGATAAGATCTAGTTATTTTTTTCCCGACATTAAAAGGTCTAGTTAAATTTTAATTTATATTAAATCAATGAAAATTATGCCATATAATTGGGATGAGAAGGTATCACTATTGCATGCTTGGTTAGTTGGTTACATAATTTCTATTTATGTTTTGGAGGGGGTATAAATATCTACTATAAGGTTTAACAAAAATAAGTCATTTAAATCAAATTACGAGTTTTGATGGATGGTCAAAACTTGTAGTAGTAATAAAAAACAATTTTATTAGTGATTACTGATTTACTGTGTGTCTCAAAACGGATGCTCAAGTTGAAAACACCAAAACAGGATTTCTTTCGAGTAAATGACTTCATATTCAATTTCCAAATAAGCAATACCTCTTAGCTTGAATAAAAGTGTTGCTCAGTTTGAAGATGCCAGAAAAAGCCAGTTGGGGACCTAAATAAATTCTCCTCTCAGCCATTCCCATCAGTTTGATTAATGACTATATGATATGCTTTAACCAAAGAAATACAAGGAACAAGAAAAGGCCGGTGGAAATCGATTGCAACGTATCAAGATCCCTACATTCGTTAGCGTTTCACACAATAGGTGTATGTTCAATTCTCCTAAATCTTTTTTTCCAACTCCCCCTCCTCGGCCCCCCCTTTAATTCAAAAAACAAAAAACTTTTACAAGAATATTTCACGGATAAGCTCCAAAACCAATAAACTAAAGTGTAACGCTTGAGATAGCGATTTTTTGCTATGTCTATGCGCAGGACTAGAATTCATGAGTTCTAATGTGTGGCTTTTGGCTGAATAAGGGGATGGAGATGGAGATAATGCCAAATCAGTTGCTGGAGACGCCATTGATAACCCTGTATGTTGACTCTGGTTACCTACATACCCAAAGAAAAATACAAGTAAATTAAACTAAACACCTATATTAGGACTGAGAAATTTATAAAACAAATCTCAAACGAGGAAGCATCTTTTCAAGAATTGGGATATGATTTTATTACCTAAACACTTGACATCAGTTGAATTCACCAAACTGCAAAACAAACAAAGAGAGATGTTAGTTTTATATCTTTTGTTTAATTTGCCTGGAGATATATGCCATATTTTTAATACCTTCTAAAAGTTTTGCCTCCAAGATGTCCACGATAAATGCAGGCTGTAACATTGCAATTACCAGATGCTGTGTGCTTTTCGTGCCTTTCTCCGATAAAGAGATTGGAGTCTTTGCACTGTAAATGTGAACATTTATCCACAATTCCTGAAGCTGAACACTCCATGCTGTTCGATCAAACATCAAAAGATAAAGTGTTCGAAATAATTTAAACTTGAAATTGATAAGCAAATATATGTATATGATGATCGATTTTTGGTATTGGTTACCTGAGATCAGTAGAACTGCAGCCACATTTGATGCAGTTGTTAGCAGTTAAAGCATAAGAACCATTCGGAATTATTAGGCTTTCGTTGTACCAATTCAGATTTGCTGCTGAACATGCTGCAGAGGATATAATCTTAGTGGAATAAGAATAAAATATATATAAGGTTCAAATTTACTATACAAAATATCTTAATTTTAACATCTATTATACTTCGGGGTTATTGCCCTTGCCATTTGCAACTCATCTCTTATTTATCATTGACTCAAATGGAACTCCAACATGGACAGAGTGGATTCCATGTGTTCGCTCTATATTTAAGTATGAGAGGATTTACTAACGAAAAGAGTATGAATGTCTCAATGTATTACGTCGGATAAAATTAAGATATTGTGTATAGTAAAATCATACTTTTGACCCTTTCGCAATAAATTGTAGTACTAGTAGGTTTCTTTCCCAGTAACATTTTTTTTTTGTGTGTGTGGGGGCTTTGGTTTACTTACCAGCAAGAGGAATAGCCAGAATATCTCCAGGATCAATTTGAGGTTGACCAAGCCCATTTATGATCTCCAAATTGCCAACTGTGACACCATATTCTGCTGCAATTCTTGTTAAGTCATCTCCACTCTGTACCACATATGACATGTACACACTGTCTACATCATTATTGCTATTATTGAAACATGTACATGGCAACGGAATCACAAGACTCTGTCCACTGGCTAAAGGATGTTCTGCATCAACTCCATTTGCAATACCAATCTGTTCTGCACTAACAAGTCCTCCATACAGTTCTGATATTGACATCAATGTATCAGCTACTCCAATCGTGTAATGAGTAGACGAAGATCGTCGTATGCCATTGACACATGAACACAAAATGGGTATCTTCACAAATGATTTTTCAGGTTGGATTTGGTTTACTTGATTTGAACCAATAGAGTTGGCTGCTAAAAGATCAGAGACATTGACTTTAAACCTGAATGCTATTTCAGAAATCTTGGAGTCCAACGGAAGGCGATAGGAGAGATAAGAGGAGCATGAATCAGATGCATTACAAGGTTCAATCACAGATTTTGCTACCATAAAATATGGCAGACAAAGAAGCAGAATTGGGAGTAGAATAGGGAAAACAACTTTCCTTGTCATTTCTGCTTGACATGAATAACAAAGGACACTGTTTCAATATTTGTAATTCTTTTTGTTATTATTGATTTTGGTTTTCTTGAATTGAATTTGGTTAGGTGAGGAAATTATTAGGACAGAGAGACAGCAAAGCAAAGATAACTGGGATTTTTGTAGAAACTATGGCATTAAATATTGGAGGACCAGAGCTGAGTTCTTGAAAGAAGCAGGCAATTGTCAGTTGGAAGTCATTTTGCACTTCCAATGTCAATTGCTAAGAAATGTTGGCATTCACATGCCAGTTTTCATAATTTAAGCTATACAGTCAAATAAATATAAGTATCACTTTATAAGTATGATATAATTTTCAAGTCACTAGGTGTTTTTGACAGGCATCATTTGTTCCTAATTTATTCGGCATTTAACTACATTAGATGATCTCAATCCATTTTCTGAAAGCAAAATTTCGATTTTTTGAAACTACGTGAAGGAACTATAAATTGTATTTTAGTCATATGAAAATGATAGAAGTGTATATTTAGAAATTATTTTCATAAATAATTTGGTTTGACTTTTGAGACAAAAAAAAGGAGATGTAACAATTAGGAGTATATGGACTAGTAGGTACTTCCATTACTTCAGTTGATTTCCTTTCGACCTTTGTCCCTTCAAAAAAATATGACCTCTTTTTTTTTTTTTGTTCATAAGCAAAATATGACCTCTTTTCTAAAATGACAAATAATTATTTCCTTGAACAACTCAAATAACTATAAATAGATATATTATTTATATCACTATCGACATTATTCTTTTAGCCTTCCTTTGTCCTTTTTCAAACTAATATTTCAAAATTTTCTCCATTGAATTGAATATATCGAATCAAAATTAAGTTAAATCAATCCTGATCAACTTAAATAAATGGAGTAACTAAAAATTTTCTTCTTGGAAGTTCGTCTTCACGTTCTCCTTGAAATCAAATACTCATGATAAGGTTAACATGTAACATGCAATGTTTTTATATTCCATTATAGATCTATATCACATTGTCAGTAGGATTGTGTTATCTTAGTGTGAGTCAATAGTTATTAAGGGGTTATATTCGTCATTAATGACAAAATAAGAGGGATAAATTTTCTAATATTCGAAAATATAGGGCCAATTCTAACATAGCGGCATACTTATGCATCTTTCACTTTTCCCCTATTCGTCCGATAAAGGGTTAAGCACGCGCCGCCAAAATTTAAACCTCCCGGGAACATGGGCCGAACCGGCGACGGCGGTTATCCACCGGCGGAGAAGCCTTCTCGGTCTTCCGATTCAAAGAGATTAGAACTAGTCAACACGACGTTGGTCAACACCGCAGCAAAAAGAAGCAAAGAGTAACAATACGTCAAACTGAGACTAAAAGTGAAACCCTAACTCTGAATCATACTTCCACTTCCTATACCCATACATATGCAACTTCCAGCACTTATTCGTACAATAGGCGCAAAGAAAAGCGGCATAAAGGAAAATCAAAGAGGACGAGTGCAGAGGATAAGCGCAAGTGGGTTTATTCTACTCACAATGTTTCCCCATATCAAGGTTAGTTACGAATTTATACAAAATTTCTTTTGTTACAATCCAAATATTGAATATTATTTGTCTTCTTAATTTGGCAAGTGCATTGCCTTTTTTGTTATGTCTGAATAGTCACCTTGATTTTGCAGATAGGGTTGTTTTTATGTCGTATAATATACTAGGGGTAAAAAATGCAGCTGATCATGAGGATCTGTACCACAATGTTGCTCCAAAATATTTGGATTGGGACTACCGCAAGCAGCTTATTCGCAAGGAAATTAGAGAATATAATCCGGGTGTAATGTGTTTCCAGGTAAGTTTTAATTTCAAATTTTCTAGCTTTCTGTATCTTTACTCATCAAAAAAGAAAGGGGAAGAAAATGAGCTGAGAGACTAAGAAATAAATAGCATTATAGTTGAAATTATTGTTTCATTATCTTCTTAGAAAGTGCATTACTTGCTAAACACTTTATGAAGATGTTCAGCTTCTTTAGAGAAACTTATTTATACTCGTATGCCCGCAGGAGGTTGATTGTTATGATGATTTAGATTATCTCCTCAAGAAAGAGGGCTTCAAAGGAGTTTACCAGGTGCATTATAATTATGGCTGAAATTCTTTAGGGATGATTTGTATGTTGTACTTTTTTATCACATATTGAATCAAATGTGTGTTTTATTTTCCCTTTACTAGGCTCGTACAGGTGATACATGTGATGGTTGTGCTATATTTTGGAAGAGAGAACTGTATGGCCTTGATTTTTTCTTAATTTCTTTCAGATTTTGTTGTTGCTTAGTAAGCTGTAGATTCTTCTTATGGGATATGAAGACCTACTGCTAAAAGTTTTTTTTTTTCTTATCAATATTGGTTATTTTCTATGGAAATTGAAAACCTATTGCTACGAGCTTTTCCTACTAGTTTATCCAATTTATTCTACTATCTCATATTACAAATATATATCTGGTTGCAGATTTGACCTTCTGCACGAGGAGAGCATAGAATTTCAGAAGTTTGATCTACGCAATAATGTTTGCCAACTTTGTGTTTTCAAGGTAAACCTGCTATGTGCTATATTTAAAATATTAAATTTCTGTTTGGTTGTTTTTGCTCTATGTATAACATTATCTCTCTTTCTTTGGCACTTCCAATTTGCTTCTTATGATTCGAATAATTACTAAGTACTAACTTACTATAAGAAGGTTGCTTTGGATTGTTAGTAAATCAGCTGATCAAACTAAAGTGTGCTGATATTTTCAGAAATACATGCTGTTTCATGGATTTACCATCTCTTTGACACAACTTCGTGTTCAGCTTCCATGATATCAGATGTCTTAATTATTATAAAAGAGGTTTTTTAATCTCAGAGGTAAGTCTATTGTCTAGCTCCTTTAGTCAACCCTCCACCAAAAAGCCCCATCCTGGCGAAAGAATAGAAGTGTGGTGTTATGACATACGTGCACTCTACCCAAGCTGCATATGTTATGAATAAAGGGACAGATGGGTTCGTCATTTGTTAGAGTCTGTGCTAGAGATGGACGTTATACGATACTTCTTTGATTTCCATGCAAGTCTGCCTTCTGTTTCCCCTGTACATTACAAGATGGTCGCAAAGAGTTAATTTTACTCTAATATTCAGCTGGAGCCTATTTTGATCTGTAGTTCTTTTCATACTTTTCAGATGAACGTGAAAAACTCAAGTAAGGATATGGGTGCTTCAAATTCGGAGTAAGTTTGCTCTATTTTTTCATTATTCTCAACATGTTGAGCTTTTAAAAATTGTCATTTTTTGCAGTATTTTGTGTAAGTTTTACCTCTAAATTCTTTTTAATCTGTTTGGTTATGGTTGTCCAAATTTTTGTGTAGGAGTATATCATCACGAAGCTTTGTGGTTGGCAATATTCATGTACTCTTCAACCCTAACCGTGGAGACATTAAGTTGGGGCAGGTAAATATTTTCAGCAACTAACATTCAATTGTTTCATGGTAATACCATTGTCACTAAAGACTTGACGGGCTATAACTTAGTTGTATTTTTTTTTTCTTTCAATCTGCCAGCACCAATTTTCCATCTTCTACCCCCCCCCCCCCCCAAAAAAAAAAACACCTAAACACCTCCCCCTGCCAAGAACAAAAACCATCACAGATCAATTGGTTTGTTTGTGCGCCAGTGCTGCATGGTATTTCTTCCGGAATGTTTATCTCCCTTTTAATGCTTGGGAAGTTAATAGCAAATTTTTCCATTTTGAGAAGTATGACATTATTGATCTCCCTCTGCTTGAGTGTGGTCTAACTTCAATTCCTTCCTAGAACAGCTTCACATCCTTTATAGCAGTTTTACGTGATGCCTATTTACATGTACCTTCTTAACAAAGGCCAAAGGGTAGTGATGTTACTGAGTTTGGTTCCAGGACCAACAATTTGATCTAGACCTGCCAGGCGATCTGCATCCCTTCTCTGCCCCTCGTACTTATGCAAACATTTTGTATAAACCTATGTTCAAAAGAAGTTCAGGTATTGTACAGGTTGTGTGTCCTATAACATCTCTTGTAGCATTCTTAATTAAGGCTTGCATAGGACTAGCCTCATTTATTTTGCTTAAACACTAGTTCTTCTAGACTTTTTCACTTTCCAAGTGAAAATTAAAATTTTCTGAACTAAATCTTATACGGTTCAAAGGGTGATTTTGTAGTGATAAAGTTCCAAAGAACTAGGAATAACCAGTCGACTTGAAAATTGAAATGCTTCAAAGTCTTACCTAGACTTATTGGAAATAGACAATGTTCCTGTTGGTCAATCTTGAACTATGAAAAAAAATCCAGCCAAAAAACCTCTTATTTATCAGGGAATTTTTTTAATAATGTCGGTTAATGTTATAGGTTAGACTATTTCTTGAGAGTGCCCAAAGGCTATCACTAGAGTGGGGTGATATACCAGTTGTGCTTGCTGGAGATCTTAATAGTATGCCCCAGGTAATTTACTTACTCTGAAACATAGAAAATCTTATATTGGATCTTGCAGATCTAATTTTCTGTTTATTGTTGCTCAGAGTGCAATGTATCAGTTTTTGACTTCAAGTAAGGTGAGTCCTAGCTACTGAACTTTGTGATTTTTATGTTCTGCACATCGGTTTACCTTCTTCAAATTTAAATATTTTACTTTCTCTAAATCACTTGGCATTTGGAACAGTTGGACATCCAAATGCATGAACGGAAGCAAATTTCTGGCCAAATCTATCCATCGCAAAATAGAAGCTTCAAGTCAAGGTTCTTTATGTGCTCTCTATAATTTATGCACACCTAATTGATGCCTTACCAATTTCAAATGACAAATGGTTCTAACTTTAACAATAAGTGGCTAATGTATCTTTCACTTGTGGAGTATTACTTGCTCATAAATGAAGTCCTATAAACGTTGAACAGCTTAATTTATAGATGGAGTGATGAGGAGCTAAGGCTTGCTACCGGGACAGGAGCTAGTCACCTGATACATCAATTACAGCTGAGCAGTGCCAATGCTGGAGTTCCTGTATATTCTCTTCTTGCAAAATTTTCCCTGCTTCAATTTTTTTTTACTGAATCTCTGCCATTATTTAATTGATTGTAGCATATATTTTCATTTGTTAAAATCTTTTTAAAAAGAAAAGAAAAAGGGTATTACCTATACCTTGGATTCCCTTAGCCTCTTCTGATTAAATTCTTTAATCAATTACTGTTAAAAGTTAGAGCAAAAAGGTATATTTCCCCTCGAGATTGAATTAAAGAAAGGATAGGGAAAAAAAGAGAATTATCATAAGGTCAAAAGGAGGGGAAAATGGCAAACCATGATAAATTGAGAAGAAAGCTGGAAAAAAGAAGAGCATGAAAAAGAAAAGCTGGGCAAAAGAGTTTCAGGCTGTGATTTATGGTGGGGACAGCTTCCTTTACCTTCTTCATGTTCTCTTTTTTCTTCTTTTCCTTCTTATTCTTCTCTTTTTGTTTTCTGTCCCCCTCTTTTTCTTTCACTGTACACGTGCTTTTTTTTGGGGGGGGGAGGTGAAGGGGGCGGGGCTATTTTTTCCCTGCTCTTGCTTACTTCTGTTGTCTTTTCACTATTGGCGGTGTTTTTTCCCTTAATCTTAGCAGTTTTCTGTAGAAATACAAATAGATGCTCTAAATGAGCCCAAGTTGGAATTCCAAATGCTTAAATAATTCGAAACATAGGGGTTAATCTTTTTCTCTCCCAAAAGTTTTCTTACCTGCTTATTATTTTGCCTTTGGCGAACAGGTTTCGGTTTTTAGAGCTTTAGTCCCATGTTGCTTGTAGGTGATGTCTTCGTATTTTTAATGTTTAGGGAAGCTCTGGAACCAGGGACAACTCTGGAGAACCCTTGGTGACATCATATCACTCCAAGTTTATGGGGACTGTTGACTATATATGGTACTCTTTACTTTAAAGGAGCAGTGGATAAACTTACCTGAAATTGAGAATTTCTTTCATGTCAATGGTATTTTTTTTCTTTTTAAACATTGTGAGGTTCTACAGGCACACAACAGAGTTTGTTCCAGTAAGAGTTCTTGATACCTTACCTATTGATATTTTAAGGAGAACAAGAGGGCTTCCTAGTAAGGTATATTAAGCTATGGCTACTATGGAAAACATTTAAGTGCTTTGTTTCTGTAGAGGATATGATAAAAATAATGACTTAGAAATGTTTTTCTGTTGGAAGGCGCATTCTGAGAAGTTACAGCAATGCTAAAAATTTCCCGTATCCTATAGCTGAACTTGGAAGATGGGGATGAAACCACCATTTTTCCCCCTCTTTTTTTTTTTTTTTAAATTATAGAAGTCGCCTTTTTTCCTATAATCACCTTGATGAACCGTCTGTGTCGGCCATTCACAAGCTGCAGCAATTATTTAGATGGCATTCCGCTAGTTTGCATTTAATCTTGGTTCATCGGTGTAACCAATTTACTAATTTGAGTGACTAACCAACACCGGTAAAATTTTAGTGAGAGTTCCTTTTACTGGAGAATAACAACTTGATTTTATAGCAGTGTCTGCAGAAGAAATGAATTAATGAGTTCATTATAGCTGATAATATAGCCTGTACATTGGCAGGGACCTCTTACATGTTTGTGCCACTTCAAAATTAGTGCGACGTTCAGGGAAGAAAATGTCTGGTCAGGGGATATTATCTCCCACGACTGATTTCGTTAAATACTAGTAAGGTTGTAAGGCCATATCCGAAGTAGTCTTCCTTTTCCCATGAAACTTGCTGGCAAGTTTCACTTCACTCTTTTATAATATCATACTTTGTTGGAAGTGAGAGGGTTATGATTTCTCTGATATCCCATTTTAAGGATTTCATGTAAAAAAAAAAATATGGGATCATGTAAACATGCCAAAAGTACTGATTTTTGCTAAGATTAAATTCTCCAATTTTTTTAATGCATAACTAAGTATCGTATTATATTTAAGTTTCTTTTTCCTGCAGAAATGGGGAAGTGATCATCTTGCTCTAGTGTGTGAATTGGCTTTTACTGATGGAGGCAGTGAGAATTGACCATTCCTTCCCGTCCAACGTCTTCTTCGTAGTAGCTTGAAATACCATGTGGCAGGGCGACCTTGCATGATGTTATACTGCACTGGTGCTTGACTTTGAAAAGCAGCTCCATGCATTCATTCAGCATCCAGAATCTGTAACGATAAGCTTTTCAGATGCGGTGCATATAAGATCCTGGTGCAAACAGAAGGAACATAAGTACAAGGAGGAACATGGGAAGTTGGATGAAAGGATTTGCGAGGAGTGGAGACCTCTTAACCTAGTGCACAATCTTGTGATTCATCTAATCGTGGTTTTTGAACGGATTTTGTTTCATATGGCAAGGTTTATGAATGAGGGAATCAGCTTTTGTTCAGTACATAATTGATAGGAAAGAAAATCATGACTTGTGGTTCAAAGAACTTTTTATACGCTGTCTCTGTTCTGATGATCAGGAAATACAAATGATTGTCCCTTAAGGTTCTGCTCTGAATACACGTCTCGATGTCCCTTATGTGGTGGCGCAGGGTTGCAAGAGCATTGATCATCGATCCCATGGTCAGTAAGATAATGCTGCGATATGCATCAGGGTCATAAAATAATCTTCCATTAAATAATTGTATTGTGGTGTTTTGTCCCGGTAAATAGCACGGGCCACGGAATGTTGATTTGTTGACAATAGCAGCATTGAAAGAAAATATTTCCAGTGTGTGGATGGCTGGTGGGAGAAGTTGTTGATAGTATGCGCAGACCACTCAAAATGTCGTCAAAGGACTGTCAGGTGAAACAAACTACAACTTCGTATTTGATGCCAGACCATGAGAAAAGTGTTGGTGATCAATTCCCTAAGATAACGAGCAACAAGAACAGTGGGAAGCTGTTCTCTTGGGAAGTAACGGATACTGGTTAGTCAAAGCATTTGAGACTCCGAGTTTTCATATTAGTGTTAATTAACGTGTTTCCTATGTGATTATAGTGATGACAGTGCAGCTTTGCCTGAAACAAACGGTTTTGCATCCCGACAAAGAATGGATTATTCATTGTAACCAGTGAATAAGTACATGCAACCTTAAAAAGAGAGATTTGAACGTTTATGTTGCGTTCAAATATCAAGTCAACTGCCAGTTTAAAAGAGCTGGAACATTTGAAACGTGTAAACCAACTGAAATCTAAAAAGCTGCGAATTTTGAACTTGTGCCTAATTTTGAATCTTGGATTATTTAAAAGCGGAACTTGAACTTTTGAAACTGTCAGTCCTACAGCATTACGCATCTTAGTAAAGAGAATTAGAAAGGGAATCGAGTGATTTAAGGCGAAAATACACTACTTATTATGTAAAAGCCAACAGAAAATTGAAGTCAATGTTTCCAAAAGGTTGGAATACTCTTGGCCTTTTACAGCGACACTAATAATTGTGCTTGCGAATAAACTATACAGCTTTGGATGGCAAACTTTGAAAAGGGCTAAAAATACTCCTATTCCAAAAGATTTACTTTTACGCTTCGTATACCTATAAGTCCAAAAATATATACAATGTTATCTTCTGGTCTAAAATTATCCTCGACGAAAATTTATGTGGTCTCTTTTTTTAATGTGATGGCAACACGTAATTGGCTCCCTGTCCATATCAAATTTAACCAGCTAGATAACTTTTGAAGAACGTTTGAAAAACCTCAAATTTAAAGGGAAGGTAGGGGAAAAGGTGACATTTAAAAAATATGGTCGAATATTTTCGTGTCAAAGATATCTCATACATGTTAACTAATTTTTTGTCATTATCAATAATTAGTTCCTGTTACTTCACCAGTCAACTACATTATGAATTGGAAATTCTGAAATTGTTTACTGGACATAGCAGTTATGCTTGGCTATTCCTTAATACCCATTTAAATTTTTTAAAAATTGAATCCTTATATTTGAAATACGATTTTGTTATGTGCTTTTAACAACAGTTACGAATTGGAGAGAGTAAAACGACCTTTCTCTGAATGCAAAAGGAGCCATTGGCATCCTCCACTAACTGATTCTTTCCCTCTTTTGATATTTCTACTTGTTCATTTCCTTTGTAAAATGGCAGATATCCATCATTTTCAGAAAATATTCATAGCATCAAAGTAATTTAATTCCTGTTGTACCACAACTTCCACCACCCACAACTGGAAGCATGAGAAAGGGGAAAAGGTCCCCTCTAATCAAAGACAGAAGGAAAAAAAAAAGACAAAAAAAACCTCTACCTTTCACCTTCTAGATTCTCCACATAAAATCAAGTAGCAACAACAAAAGTGCAATATGGAGCATATCTTGAATACACAGATTATATCTTTGGCACAATTGAGCTAATATTAATAGTAATAGCTAACAAAAAATAGAATATCATCTATTCTACAAGTTCCTCTTCTTCTTTTTTTCTTTTCTTTACCTCATTAGTGATGGATTAGAGTCAAAAATCCTGGGAAGAACTTCGAAGCAAAAACAAAATTCCCAAGAACTATCTCTCATTGCCCACAATTTCAACTTTATAACACTCTTTTAACTTACTCGTACTTACGAAACTGATTGATCTTGTATCAACACCTCGTCTAACCATTTAAGCTCAACTTCATCCAATTTTGGCGATTTAGCTCCAACATTATCTCTGAAATCTTCGTTCACGCCATAAACAAATTCCTCCATACCATCACAGCAGAGAAAATTGGTGTCCAAACCTATAAAATCTGTATATGGATCAAAAGTTTGTGTAAAATCCTTACCAAATAGAACATTCTCGTCTAAGCCTAGAAGTTTCAAGTTATTCCCCGAAACTGCAGTTTCTTCGAAGTTCATCATGTTAAGCTCTGCACTAATAGAAGGAGACGTGATTGATTGGTCAGTGCAGTTCACATGACGGTCCTCAATTCCCTTTGTAGACTTTTGACAAATTTCTATGGTTGGTTGTCGGGCTTTTGTTTTCTTCGTGATACTGAATTCGGTCATCTCCACAAGGCTATTGCTTATGGTGCCTTGTACTATCAAAGGATCTTCATATAGCATTTGATCCTCAAATCTCGGGTTAAAATCTTGACAACCTGAAGGCGGCAGTAACAATTGCTTTTCCAACATTTCTGAAGCTGGTTGCTCTACCTCGAGTACTGGCATTGGATTCGTATCTTTCATTGGAATGTCAATGCACTCAACTGCTGCGGCAGCTGATGATGTTGGTACATCTAGCACCGAAGACGGGGATGGATGCGAGTACAAACTACTGATCCTGTTTGTAAGATGAGAGGAACAAGCCATAGAACAGTCAGGGGGAGCTCGAGGGGAACTCAAATTCTTACCAATTTCGGACAAAATCCTTCGATCAAACTCAGCCTTCTTTGCATCATATGCTTCTGCAGCCGCTTTGACAGTGTCAAAAGTCCCAAGCCATATTCTTTTCCCTTGTGAGGGGTCTCTGATCTCCGCTGCATACTTTCCCCATTTCCTCATCCTAACTCCTTTAGGCAATGATGACGATTTTATCTGCGCCCTCTTATTTTCAAGACTCTTCTTGGAGCTTTTGACTGAACATTTTTCCAAGTCTTTCTCCAATGAAGCACTAGAAATGTTCACTTCCTTAACGACACGCTTGATTCTAACAACATTACGAATATTATGATCATTCTCACTATCAGATTCAGTAGCATCAGGATCATCATAAATGATCCGAACTTTTCTCACTGAACCCATGCAACCATCATTTACCCTCTCCTTATTAGACATCATATCAAACAATTCTTGGGGAAGGCAGGGCATTTGTTGAGAAATTTGGGAAATAGATAAACCCTTAACCCCCCTAAAGAATTAAATCTCTAGTAAATCGTCAGTCCCAAGAAAATCCCAGAAATTCTGTAGCCAAATTAGAAAAGCAGAAGCTTTTTACATGAAAAGCCCCAAAACAAGTCCTGCACATATAAAACACAAAAACCCCTGTAAACCCCATAAACCCATAAATGCCAATGTCACAAGAAATCATGTAAAATCTTTTTTTCTTGACAAGTAGTACAACAAATCATGTAAATCATACAATAGAAAAAAAAAATAGATTTTCTATTTCTCATCACACATAACAGTTTATATGAAACATGCAAAAATTGAAAGATTTAAAGAATAAAGATCATACCTTTCTGGCATGGAAGAAGGTGAGAGACACTTTTCTTGCCTCCAAAATTTAACAAAGAAAACAGAGAATAAAAGGGAATGAGAAAAGGGCCAGAGTTGCTCTGAAGCTGTTCTAGCCAGATCAGTTACACCTGTTGTGATCACAAACGACATATAATCTCCTTTCTGTCTCTTTTTCTTGTTTCTGTTCTGCTTACTCTTTGACAAACAAAATAAAATAGAACAAAAGAAGAAGAAGAAGAGAGAATTGGAAAAAATTGGGCATAATATTCACTGGAAATAGAAGTGTAGAAGCAGTAGAACATCAGTGAAACTCTCTTCTTCTTCTTCTTCTTCTTCTTTACCTTTTCCCCCCAAGGAAAGTGGAGAATATGACACTTTCAAGAACCAATATAAGCGTCCGCGTGTAATCTCTATGTAGGACTCTCAACTCAATTTTTTTTTTATACTATTTGTATTTCTCAAATTTCCTTTTTAAATTGTTTTTTGTTTCGGTTGAGACTTTCTATATTTCTTTTCTTTGCTTCCTTTTGGTCTTTTACTTTTATAATGGACTTCGATTTCTTTACTTATTTGGCGAGGTTTCAATAATTGGTTCAATTAATGTTTGAGAAATAACGTCCGGTTTTGGGAGAAGAAGCGTTATTTCTTTTGTTTTTCTTCTTTGGTAATTGGTAGGAGTAGTAATTTTTTAGAAGTACCTTTTGGTGATTTTGGAGAGGGGAAAAAAAGCACGTGGGTGATTTTTTTTATTAAGAAAAGAAAACAAAAGAGAGTAAATTATTTTAAAGGGAATGAGATATCTTTACCATTTTTTAAGGCAATAATAATGTTCGGGGTCAGACTATTTCACGAGGTATTTGCTATTCTCAATTGCATAGGTATCGAGTCTTAGATTGAACAAAATTACCTAACATTTTTTGTCTTTGTTGAAATTGAAATCTATTTTCATTTCCTCACCCCCACTTTGTCCACAGGCTATTTATCGTGTGATATAAGTGAAAAAAATTAATTATTTAGATCATGAATATTGCAAAATAAATAAATAAATTTAATTCCATATACCTTTGGTAAAAGTAAACCTTTATTGTTGCTATCTTGTGTATGGAACTTGATTCAGCGTGCAATTGTACTTGACAAACATGAACTCGAGGAGCTTTTGGCTTAATATCATATTTTTTTCCTAGTTGGAGACACTATTTAGTGACTGATCAATAATTAAATATTGCTTGTCAATTTATTATCACACGATTAGTGCAATTGATTAGTACTTTTTGAAAATACTAATCTTACTACCCTTTACTTGCAATTAGTCAATTACTACCTTTGGAGTTTTTTCGAGCAATATAACCAAAGGCACAATTGACAAAGATATTGTTTTTATTGTTAGCTGTTGTTGACATGCAAAATGATATACTTTATATTCGTTTACGCACTTTAAAAGCTTAAAGCTTACGAAATTTCTAGGATCCCTACACAATCAACTCGATATATTGAATGAGATTGTTTTCTTTGTTAGTATCGTTTAGTAGGATGAGTAACAACTATGTTAAAATTACATTTGTCTCTTTTCGTTTTCTTGAGCCGAGAGTTTTTCGAAAATAATATCTCTACTCTCTTGGGCAGGGGTAAGGTCTACGTACTCAATACCCTTCCAAAAATCCACTTGTGGGATTTCACTGAATTGTTGTTGTTATTGTAATTCGAAAAATACTCTATTAGAGCATTAATTTATGCTTGATTAAGATTTCAAAAGTGCTTGTGAAAAAAAACTACTTTTCAGCTTCTAAAAAATAACTTATGATACTATTCAAAAACGATTATTTTTTTCTTAAAAGTTTGACCAAACAATATAAACAAATGCAGTACTTTTTCATTTCAAACACAATATGACGGTGAATAATGAGTGAATGTTTTCACGAAAAACGTTACGGCAATAACAGTTTTGTTGTTAATGTCACAACATAATTGTTTTCTTTTTCAAAAATAATTGTTCTGTCTCAACTTAAGTACCTGTATGAAAACTTAATTTAAAATAATTTCAATTTTAAAAACTATTGATTGTTTTGTCATATATGTCACGAGATAATTGTTCTGTTTCAATTTAAATACCTTATCTCCTTTGTGAAAACTGAAGTCCAGATAACTTAAATTTTAAAACTAGTTATACCCGTCATGATAACTTAATTCAAAATAATTTAAAATTTATATTACTGTTGAGTCATTTAAAATGATAAAAATTATATCTGGTAAATAAATAAAGTCAAACATATCGAAAAGTGACTTTTGACTAGCAAAAAGTTGGAATGTTTTATATGAGACGTTTTGAGTAAATAATGCATATCCATGAGAAGATCTGAATAAAACAGTATTCTCGAATTCTAAATAGAAGTAGTGATGTTGCCAATACCTTTTATTTCGTACAAATTATATCACTAGTCTTCTTTTGGAAGTCAATTTTGGTATTTTGCATTTCTTGTTCAACAAGAAATATTTTACTTCAATTTTATACTGAAGGAAGAAGGATCCCAAACTGTTTAATATTAATTTTTGTTAGAGTATTTCTTGTTTAGCGTATGCCATCATATTTAGATGAATCCCCCAGTTTTCGATAAAAATCTCCATTAGATGCATACTTCCAAATTAGCTAGCGCATCCCTCTCTTGCCAATTAGTTTCAAATTAAGTTCTAATTTTATTTATCTAAGCAATGGATCATGAATAAATAGGAAAAAATTAAAATTATATGCATTAGTTAGGATATTAATACTAAAACTTTAAAAAAATGTCTATCAATTTCACTGTTGTTGGATGCTTAAATTTAACACAGAAAATAAAAATATTGTTGATGACGACGGAAGCTGCCACTACCATCACGATCACGATTATAACAATAAAAATAACACTAGCAACAAGTATAATAATAACTTTGTGTTCTAGTTAATGAAAAACGAATGATATCAAAACTTAAATTTTAGGGTTTGTTTGGTACGAAATAAAATATTTTTCATGAAAAATATTTTTTTGAAAAATGTAAAAAATATTTTTTAGGAAAATATTTTTTTATGTTACTCTCCTCACCCCCTTCCCTTCCCCATATCCCCATATTTTCTGTGCTCTCCTCCTCCCCTCGTAGAGTATAAACTGGCTTATAAGTTAATTAGCACACATTGAGGATGGAATAGGCCCAATAATACACGTATTTTCAAGGAAGCATAGAGAATTATAGATATATACACTTATCTTATACTAATATTTGTAGTTTTTGTTATAAATTGGATTCGTTTAGATTGTTTTTATTTTAGCAAGTAAACTTTAGCAAATGGTTATCTGAAAATGTCCTGAATTTTCAAAGTACACAATTAATATTCGGGACATAATCATTTGAAATATCCTGATATGAGTATATTGTTTGATTTCGAGCTTTTAGTTTTGCCCCTTTGCTTCGTGTGATCACACTATTTGTCTCGGCATAATTACCTTGCATATTAGTGAATATGGTTAACATAAAGCATTACAAAATCTACTTGTACTCTCGAAGCAGATGAAAGCGAAACAAGTAAACTTCAAAACAATTTTTTTTTGAAATATCCTTAACTTCTGAAAATTATCAATGCATAGAAGTTAAAAACTCGAATTGAAAATTCTCACTGGAGAGAAAGTTAGACGGTAAATATGGAGAAGAGTCTCCACATTATGTATTTCATGTTGGTTATCAGCTGAAAAATGTCTTGATAGTAGCAAATCCCTTAGCATTCACTCAAAAGATCAGGACGTTTCAAAAATATATGACCCGAAATCAGTTTAATACTTCAATAAATTAGGACATTTTGAAACACTATGTCCTGAAGTTCATGACAATCTAATAGAAAAAAAAAAGTCATACTGACGTTATAAAAAGACAAAAAACTTGAACTATCATTAGTTAACATATCATCTTCTTGATGCACATTTGTAGGAAAAATGATATATATGAAATAAAATTTAGCACTGCTACTGAAATTCAAGACACTGTCTTGAATATTTGAACAACAACATTGAACTTCATGACTCATGAGCCAGAATTCGGGAAAAAAATGCTTTCTGCGATATTCTAATTGTCATTAACATCCTATTAGAATCAATAAAGTCAGCTGACTTTCTATACTATTACACTACAGCTCCTTCGGACAAGAAGTTTTATTTTCAGTATCATAATCATCACCGACTTTTTTCGATGGCATTTCATAACTAATTTTTTTTCCCACTCTCCATGTTCCCAAAGGTTTGCTGCAAGTTATTTTCTGAAGTTTGATATGTCTTTAGGTTGGAATTTGTCAACATCTTTCCCCCCATCATCAACAACTTAACATATTTGATTAGGAATGCACCACAATCAGTCCTAAAAAGATAATAAGACAGGGAGTCAATGAAACAATATCTTTAATAAATAAATTTAAAGTACATATAAACTATACTGTAAATGACAACACTTACAATCCAGTTTGTGTCGGTGTTCTTTGCCACTGAATATCAAATTTATTAAATGCATTTCCAAACGACTTATGATGTTTCTCAAACTATGAAAACTTAAGCAGGTGGGGGATCATGTGCGCATACATTTCAATGTGTATCAATCCAGCCTCATATGGTTCACGATATATGAAGACATACACATCAGCTTTTTTCTCATTCAAGTCCAATAACCCCAAAAGAAAATATGTCACATCATCACTGTTTTCTAAAGGTAGTCGACATGGATTTTTTTTTATCAACCTTTGACTATGCAATTCCTCATCTCTAATTGTCCCCCCTCACATACAATGTGAGATAGAGTTGATTTTCACCACATCAGAACTCATATGAAGCATCTTCATTGACATTCTCATACACAAGAACCATAGAGTTATCGAAAACTATATCTGTAGTCGCAACGAAATGGATGGGCACGAGGGTGGTAGTATTCCTTCTTTCTCAAATAATATAAGGCAATTTCAATATGCTTCATAAAAAAAATAAAAAATAAAAAAACTCCATCAGTCATAAATAATTAAAAAAACAAAAGAAGAAGAAGAAGAAATTACCTTGTAAATTATCAAACCTTATCGTCCAGTACATAGCTACTGTTTGAAAGCTCAAGGAAGAACATTTTGCTACTGATTTTTTGAGTGTACAATTTGTATGGATTCTTTCTCACATCATTATCCTCAGTATAAATATAAGTTTCTCCCCTGAAAAATTAAAAATAATATCAAAGGTAGAAGCTCAAAAATTCAGGCAGTTAGTCCTCAATTCCTAATTAGCAGCTTTTAAGTTCATGACAGTTAGTCCTAAACTTAAAGTTAGAAACTCAAAAATCAGGACAATTAGTCCTCAATTCTTAATTGGCAGCTTTTAAGTTCACGACTAGCAATTAGTCTTGAATTCCTAATTAGCAGTAAAAAGTTCAAGACATAATGTAAGCAAAAGTAACAATTTTAGAAATAATGAATACATTTAGGGACTTACATTTTCTGTGACCTTTCCTTTTCTCCTTGCCCAACCACTCAATGAATTTTTTCAATAACTTTTCATCATTTTTGGCATAATGAAAATAAATTTACGAGTATATTTTGATTTTATCCAGCTCATATACACAGCAATATTCTCATTATGCGCCATTGATGTTGCCTTTTATTTTTTACCAGTGCAAATGAAAATTGCAATTGCCAACTAAGCTTCTTATTCTTTTTCTCTCTACCAAGCTCTTCTTCAACATTTCCTTCAATATCAATAGAGAAACTTTCATCAATGCTCCCTTGTGTAGTCATCGGAGTAGGAGTAAGAATAGCAAATGATGGACCATCAAACCCAATATTATCTCTCTTTCCCCCCTACTATATGGGTTAATGACCGCATTTTAGTTTTTGTAACGACCCGACTTGTCGTTCTAATAATTAGTGTCTCGTTCAGCGACTTAAGGTCACGGGTAGCTTTGTGATGTGTATTATGATTTGCTTGTGTGGTCGAATTTGATTTTCGGATGATTCAGGATTAAATTGAAAGGACAATTCTTATTTAAGAAGCTTAAAAGAAAAGAGTTGACCGAAGAGTTGACTTTTGAGCAAATAACTCAGAAACAGAATTTTAATGATTCCAACAGTTCCGTATGGTGATTTTGGACTTAGGAGAGTGTCCGAAAAATTATTTAGAAGTCCGTAGTTAAATTTAGGCTTGAAATGGCTTAAATAGAAATTTAAGTTTGGAAGTTTGACCGGAAAGTTGACTTTTTGATATCGGGGGTGGAATCTGATTCTGAAAATTTGCATACCTCCATTATATCATTTATGACTTGTGTACAAAATTTGAGGTCAATCAGACTTGATTTGATAGGTTTCGGCATCGATCGTAGAAGTTAGAATTTCCTTAGTTTTAATAGGCCCGACTAAGTTCGTATCGTGTTATAGGACTTGTTGGTACATTCATACAGGGTTCCGAGTGGCTCGAATGAGTTTCGGGGTGGGTTTGAGCGAGTTTGGGCATTTCGGCCCTCTGATATTGTTCTGAAACTTTTGGAAGTGCGGGGGCACATTTTTGAGTGTTGAGGCAAGGGAAAAAGTGTGGACCGCAGAGAAAAAGTGTGGACCGCACAATTCTGCCGGCGACCGCACAATTCTTTCCGCGCCCGCACAATTTTGCTCGCGGCCGCACTCCAGGGGAGTTCTGCAGGTTCGATATTCTGACTTCGGAGGCTTATATATTTTAATCTACAAGGAATTTGGAGATAATTCAAAAACTAAAGTTGTAGCCCTTTATATCTAGTTTCGAGAAAGGTAAAACAATTATTATTTTGACATATGTAGAGAAAGTTGTGGTCAATTTACTGAAACTTAGTAGTGCAGAGTTACAGAAGTGCGGCCACACAATTTTGAGTGCGACCGCAGCATCGGGGATGTGCGACCGCACAAATAAATGTGCGGTCAACACAATGGGGTCTGATTTTGTACTATATGAATGGGGGTTTCATCTCATTTTTCATTTTTGGACTTTGGGAGCTCGGCTTGTGGCGATTGTTCGTGCGATGTTCAAGAAAATCATCGGGGTAAGTGATTCTAACTCGAATTTGGTTAATATACATGAATATATCATTATTTTCATCATTTAATTAGTATTTTAAGATGGAAATTTAGGTAAAATTATAGAAATTTAATAAAAATGAAAAATTCAAAATTTGGAGGATGATTTGTTATCGGAATTTGGTATGGTTGAACTCATATCGGAATGGATGTTCGAATTTCGTAAAAATTCTGTTAGGTTCCGAGAGGCGAGCCCCGCGTCGACTTTGGTTGACTTTTTAGAATGAAATTTTAAGTCGACGTTTTATTATCCGTAATTATTTTTGATGAATTTTAATGAAGTTATACAATTAATTTGGATAGATTTAAGATGTCCGGAGGTCAATTCAAGAAAGAAGGCAATTTTGGAATATCGACATAACTTCAAAAATATAAGTATCTTGCCTGACCTTGAGTGGGAGAATTACCCCTTAGGCGTCGAGTCTTATGTGCCATTTGTGAAATGTGAAAAGCCGTGTACGCGAGGTGACGAGTACGTACTCGGGCTTATATGTGCAAAATTAATTGGGTTAAAGTCTTAGGCATATTGTGTAGTAAATTGGATAATTATTGGCATTTATTAAATCATCTATTTGCCATGTCTCAATTCGCATTTGTTGAATTTGTTTTTATATGACAATTTGATGTGGTTATTGCTTGTATATTTATGTGAATTCTGTGAGTTTGGTGATTTGATATTTTCTGGAAATAATTTTATTATGAATTTTTCATCTGCAAATAATTAATGAAATAAGTTTAAACCGAGGCGTTATATAATTATCAAGAATTTGGATTAATGAAGGCGTTGCCCTATATTGAGTATTTTCCATCTCTATTGTTGTTTTGAGGTTTTATACACATTGTGTGGAGCCTTGAGCTATTTGTTGTGAAATTAATTAATTTTATTATATCTTTGAAATTGGTTGTGGCCATTGGGCAAATTGCGATATGAATTAATTTTGTTATGTTGTCATGATAATATTCCGTGTAAATTGTTATGTTATTTGAGTTATTATTTTGAGGATATAAGGGTGGCATTTCACTGTTGATATTATGTGGGTATAAGGGTGGCATTTCACTGCTGTTATGTGTGTTGGGATATTATCTGGGCGGAGCGATAAGGGTGGCTATAGGAGAGATAAGGGTGGCTATAGGAGCGATAAGGGTGGCTATTGGTATTGTTAGGGCGGAGGGATAAATGAGGCTATTATAAGATGATAAGGGTGACTATAGGAGGGATAAGGGTGGCTATTGTCAGGGATGATATGTGATGATATGGGGTTATTACGTTGGTAATTTTCATGTGATGTTATGATTTTCCTTGTGTTCATTTTTATACCTTTTGCAATTTGTCTTGTTGTTGGTAAATTGATAATAGTCTGACCTATGTTGAAATTGGGAACCTGTGGTTATTGTCAGGCGGATTATGAAATGAAATGTGGGCACGAGGTGCCGTGAGTAAATAATGATGATATTGGCACGTGAACTGTCAGTACAGTTGTGATATGAAATGTGGGCACTAGATGCCGTGAGTAAATAATGATGATATTGGCACGTGAATTGTCCGTGCAGTTGTGATATAAAATGTGGGCACGAAGTGCCGTGGTTAAATGATGATGCTATTTGGCACGTGAGTTGTCCATGCGGTTGTGATAGAGAAATTGACACGAGGTGCCATGGAAATATAAAAGTGTGCTGAGACCCGTATTTTATGATTTTGAAATGCTGTATCACATGGTGACTTTTATTCGAAAGAGATTTAGTTGAAAGAATTTTATTTGAAAAATATTTATTTGAAGGAATTATATTTGAAAGAGATTTATTTGAAAGTATTATATCCTGAAGATTTATATTTGAAAAACATATAGGCGAAAAGATTTATATTAGAAGGACTTGATTAATTGGCTGTACTTGTATTCATTATTTGTTGCGTAATATTTATGGTGTTCTTGTCGCCCTGCTGTGTATATCACTGGTTGATTATTGTTGCCATCATTGTTATTTGTTTCCTATTATTTTTGTATACTATATTGCACAGGTTATTAGACTAGTGAGTGTCTCGACTGTACCTCGTCACTACTCCACTGAAGTTAGTCTTGATACTTACTGGGTATCGACCGTGGTGTACTCATACTATACTTCTGCATATTTTTCTACAGAGCCAGGTATTGGAGCTATCGGACTCGGACAGAGTTAAAGTGTGATCGCAAGGATTCAAAGTAGAGCTACTTGGTCGTCGCAGTCCCTTGAAGTCTTTCTATTTTATTGTACTATTAATTATTAATCAAACAGTATTGAGTATTCGATCCTTGAGATTATTTCATGTATTCAGTTAGAGTTCGTGACTCAGTATTACCAGTCATGGGAGGTTGTTATATTTATAATTATTTTTGCCATTGGATTATATTAAAAACAAAATGGCTTGAATTGTTATTATAATCGGCTTACCTGGTCTTAGAGACTAAGTGCCATCACGACGCCTGTGGCGGGATTTTGGGCTATGACAAGTTGGTATCAGAGCTCTAGGTTCATAGGTTCTACCAGTCAAGAACGAGTCTAGTAAAGTATTGCGGATCAGTACAGAGACGTCTGTACTTATCTTCGAGAGGCTACAAAACTGTTAGGAAATTTCCACTTCTTTCATTCCTACCGTGCAAATTTTTTGATTGTGGAATTTGAGCCTTTGTATCTCTATTCTTTCACATATGGTGAGGACACGTACTATCGGGTCAGCTGAGCAGGCACCCAAGCATACTGCTAGGGCCGCAAGAGGTAGAGGCCGAGGAAGGGTACGTGCCGCATTCTAGATCACCTGTCAGAGCAGCAGTTGAGGAGTAGCCAGTAGCTCTAGTTGGGGAACAGGTACCGGAAGCCCCTGTTATTACCCCCGGACTTCAGGAGACTTTAGCACAGTTCTTGAATATGTTTGGTACATTAACTCAGGCGGGATTAATCTCTATTGCACCAAATATTTCATAGATTGGGGGAGTAACTCAGACTCCTACCGCCTGTACTCCAGAGCAGCGAGTTCCCATTGGTCAGGTTCCCGATATAGTACCGATACAACTTGTTATTTCGGTTCAGCCTGAGGTCAGGCTAGAGGCAACAGAAGAAGAACAAAAGAGACTCGAGAGGTTTAAGAGGTATAATCCACCTACGTTCAGTGGCACAACTTCACAGGATGCCCAAGGATTTCTAGAAAAGCGTCACCGTATTCTCCGCACCATGAGTATCGTAGAAGTGAGCAGAGTTACCTTTAATACATTTCAGCTGTCAGGCACAGCATATCAGTGATGGCAAGTTTATGAAGAAGGTAGACCAGCCGATGCAATACCACCAACTTGGGCTCAATTTTCGGAAAATATTTTTGAAAGAGTTTTTTCCCCAGACTCTCTGAGATGCGTGGCGCACAGAGTTTGAACGGTTGCGTCAGGGCACTATGACAGTGTCAGAATATGCCATCAGGTTCAGTGATTTAGCCCGTCATGCACCTATCTTGGTTCCTACAGTCAGAGAGCGAGTCCACATATTCATTGAGGGGCTCAATTATGATCTTAAAATATGTATGGCTAGAGAGTTGCAAACTGATACTCCATTTCAGCAAGTAGTGGAAATTGCGAGGAGGATTGAGGGTGTTCTACATAAAAATTTACTTTGCTCTACAATTAAACAGCATGACAGATCCCTCAACACACTCACAACTCAAGACCGTAAGTCGCATCAAAACAAGAATCAAGTATCCAATAGCAAACTCTTGAGTCACAAGTAAACTTTATTTATCTCATTCAACCCATCTGAACACATCACGCATTCACATCATACTCATCACATAGTTCAACCGCTCATCGAGCCACAAATTCCACTCATAGGGATACTACCAGAGCCTAAGTTCACACAGCTGAAACTTCCAAGCCTAAGTTGCAGTCTAAACCTGGCCTCAAGTCCTCCAGACTAGCCAATTACCAAAACACGGAATACACATCTCGAACCTCGTTCATGGAATCACAAGCCGACGATGTACAGCTAATACCGAGCGCTCACATGCACACACAAATGTGTGGAAGGAATTCAAAGAGTTATGTTTCAAGCTGAATCAATTCCACACGATAAGGAAAGAAGGATGGGAAATTATCCTAAGTGTCCTGTAGCCTCTCGAAGATAAGTATGGACGTCATCATACTGATCCGCAAGACTCTACTAGACACTTGCTCATGACTTGTAGAACCTATGAACCTAGAGCTTTGATACTAACTTGTCATGACCCAAAATCCACCTAGTCGTAATGGCACCTAACCCAACCTGTCAGGTAAGCCAATTAACAACTATCCAATTCCATTAATATATAATGGACTCTAATACACTCCCCAAGGACTGGTAGTACAAATCATGAGCTTCTAAGATTAGAATTTACAAGCTGGTATGAAATAAATACATCAACTGTTCGAAATGTACATAAACAGATTTTTATAAATCTAAGGCTACCATGAACAAGAGGCAGCTATGACCGGAACACAACTACATCTTCAAATCCAGCTCCCGTCGATCACAGCAACATCAACATCCAATATCTGCATGCAAGGTACAGAAGTGTAGTATGAGTACAACCGACTCCATATACTCAATAAGTAACAAACCTAACCTTAGGTTGAAAGTAGTGACGAGCTTGTACCAAGGTCAGAGTCCAACTCCAATAACCAACAACAATTCATAACAACATACAACAACAACAACACACCCGGTTCATAACAACATAAAGCAAGTAATAAAAGAAGTAACTCAAAGATAAAATGCTCAACTTAATTATGATTTCTGAAAATAGTTCTGCCTTTCAAGTGTATCACTGAAAACCCAAGTCGTTTACAAAAGTTACCAAAAATATGAGTGAGTTTGAAAACAATAATTTTCCCAAAAATCCTTTCCACAATAAATAAGATGTTTTATTTCCTTTCCAGATAGCCAGTGGAAAATGCATCACTATGCCCATATGCCAATATGTGTGAGAAGTAATGAATGACGTGATACCGTACAATATGAGGACAATATATCTCTATGCCTGTATGCCATGTGTGCATGTCTATGCAATGTATCTCAGTGATAAAATCATATGCATACTCTCAGAGTATTAATTCACTCATTCCTCCCCATCACTCAGTCCTCACAGTCACATCCTCCCAATCGCTCGGCACTCGCACTCAGTAGGTACCTACGCTCATTGAGGGTGTGTACAGACTCCGGAGGGGTTCCTTCATCCCAAGCGCTATATCAAGCCAATCATGGCATAAATCAATAAAAACATGCTGCGGCGTGCATCCCAATCCCATCATAAATCAATATATATAAAGCCAATATGGCCTACTGCGGCGTGCAACCCGATCCCATAAACATCCTCACCATTAGGCCCTCGGCCTCACTCAGTCATCAATCTCTCCAGTCTCTCGGGCTCTCAGTGTCATGAAAAGAATCAACCCAAAAATAATGATGTGATGTATCAATAAATGGTAACAGAGACTGAGATATGATATACATATGAATGCGTATGACTGAGTATGTAAATGCAATGTAAGCAAATAACTCAACAGCAGAAATGACCTCAGTGGGTCTCAACAGAATAAGCATGTAGCCTAGACATGGTTTCTAACATGGATCACAGCTCAATAGCTCTAGTACGTAGATATTTCATGGTTACAGATAAGATCAGGTGATTATACATTACCACAGACGTAATAGAGTTACAATTCACATGGTGCACGCCCACAAGCCCGTCACCTAGCATGTGCGTCACCTCAACACCAAACACATAACACGTATATTCAGGGTTCATACCCTTATCACCAAGTTAAAAGTGTTACTTACCTCGAACAAGCCGAGTCCAATATCGAGCAAGCTAAACAATGCTCCAAAAATTTCATTCTGCACGTATCAACCTCCGAACGGCTCAAATCCCGATGATTTTCTTGAAAATCCCGAGAAAATAAGATCGCCACAAATCGATCTTTCTTAATTAAGCTCTTTCGTGATATTAAAACTTCCCACTATTCTTACAACTTCAATCTACATCAACATAATTCAATTGGACCAATATTAGTAAACAAATTTCTAGATTTTTGGTCATTTAGGCATTTTATCAAACACCTAGAGTGCATAAATCTCTACATCTCTTAACCATGGAATTAGTTCATCCAACTGCCACCATTTACCAATAATTTATAACTTCCAAATCATCACATGTGTGACCATTCATCCACGCCCAACCAACAAAATTACATCAATTAAACACCTTTCAATCTCTACCATGGTTATGTTTTTTTTTTAAATTGGGAATTTATTTCTTCCAATCACCATACCATGAGTTCTAATACTTTATTCATATTCATATTTCCATAATAAATCTGTGCATGTAAGTCAAAGGGTATAGGATTACCTTCTTGGAAGAAATCCTGTACAACCCTCCTTTGAGTTCTTGAAGAAATTTCTTGAAGATCTAAAGATTTTAAGTGTAGATTTCATCAATACTAGTGTAGAAATGATAGAATTTCACACCAAGATAATGGGGATTTATTACCTTGAAGAAGAGAGGAGTTGGTGGTCTTGAGAGAGTGGAGAAAAACACCAAAATCCGTCCAAGATGAATGGGGGAAATGAACCACCGAAATGAGTACTTAAAAGAAAATCTTCTGGTGGTAGCATGCTAGGTCCAGCGCCAAACCTCTATACTTCACTAGTTTTCAAAGTTGATGAGAGGGCTGGCGTGCCACAATCCGCGCGTTGCACAGACTCTAGCACGCTCCCAGTGGTTTTCTTTTCCATTTCTTGCTTCTCTACTTACCCTCACTTGATACCTTGCTATGATATAGATCCGAATTGACTTTAAATTTTGCACAAGTCACATTTGACATTACGGACCTACTCCAACTTCCGAAATCGATATCTGACTCCGATATCAAAAAGTCAACTCCCCGGTCAAACTTCCAAACTTAACTTTCCTATTTTTGCCATTTCAAGCGTAATTTTGCTACGAACGTCAAAATAAATATCCGGACACACTCCTAAGTATGAAATCACCATACGGAGCTATTGGAACCATCGGAATTTCATTCCGGGATCGTTTACACATAATTCATCATTTGGTCAATTATTTCAACTTAAGCTTCCAAAACAAGAATTGTTCTTTCAATTAAATCCCGAATCATCCGAAAACCAAACTTGACCACCCTCGCAAGTCATAATACACATTTCAAAGCTGCTTGAAACCTTAAGCCACCGAACTAAATGCTAATTCTAAAAATAACAAGTCGGGCCGTTACATTCTCCCCCACTTAAATATACGTTCGTCCTCGAACGTGCCAAGAGTTGTTCCTAAACCTTCAAATCACTATTTCACGTTATCACACACATACCCAGGGGTGATCCCACGCCACCTTATTTCATATAGGCCTGACGACACAACATAAATAAAGATCATAAATTTCACCTTAGCTCAAAAACCTTAGAATTCAATTCCCAACATTCAAAATTTGTTACAAGACCCGAATCTCACACCTACACACTGTATAAGTCTGAACAAGCTGTATCAAGCAATAACCATAACCCCAGATATAATCACATAACATACTACATGACTCGCATACTCACAACGCCATTCTCGATCACAGTAACTACTCAAAACCTACCCGGTACTAGTATTAAACCCCTTATCAGATCAACAAGTCATGGAGTTCTCTCGCCTTAACCAAAACCATAATCACTTTCTAAGACGACTTTCAATATTATCCTCCCAAATATACAGTAATAAAATCTAATAGTACCCATTCTAGGTCCAATGACCATATATTATTGAACACAACTATCCCACAGACATGCCACACCAATATAACTCAAGCCACAACCGTGTACCCAAAAATGGAAAATGTCTCAAAGAAGAGAACCGTATTGCAAGTTCAACAAGCACCACCACAACTGCAATGCAATAAGCTCATCATATATAGTAGAGCCAAGACATACAAATCTAATAACGGTAACTAGCTCTCCTAGAGCTCACATTAACATCAACTGCACGACATGGTCACAGGCCTCCAGTTCAAGCATATCATACGGGAGCAATTAAACAAGTACACATGTATATGATAATGAAATAAGATTCTCATGCTCCTGGACTGGTATAAATAACACGCCATAGTGTAGGCATATACAAAGTGTGCTATCACAACTCAAATCGGCATGTTAACGCAGAAATTGTAACTACCAAGTTTACTCAGGGAATTAGCCTCTTTATAACCTCAAGTATGGCCCAAATAGTTCTCAACAAAGGTACGAATACGAGAAACATTATAACTTTGTGCTTAACAGTCAACTCTAGGCATATCATTGCCTAAGCATTCTTCCGAGTACGAATACTTGCCCCGATGCTAGCACATGGGCTCAAACCTCACATATGTGCGCACTCATAGCGCATAGCTCTCACAAATAATTAATGTAACTAGTGCCTCCACCGAGTTTAAATAAAATGCTCACCTAAAACAGGCCACAACCCTGAAACAATATGCTTCTGAGAACTCCCAGTCTCCAAATTCATAGGACACACGAATCATCATAACTGATCCTAACTCTAGCATTCGAATGACTAACACATCCTGCATGCATGATTATCCCACTAGGAATACTTCTATAATTCTTACGTGCCACATAGAAATAATTTGAATATCAACAGTCTATCAACCAGGTGAGTACTACAATACCAATGAACATCCGTAAGTCAAAACACAATGCGCCTTTTGAAATGCGCACTCTTCTCAGAAATTACCAAGCAGTTATAACATTCATCTAAATATCTGAAACTGACCATTCTGTACAGAATTCGTAACCTTTTCTTCAAGAATGAACTGCCACCTTGTACATGTAAATCTTAATCCTACACAACACGCCACATCTATCATGACATCATGTGACAAGCACAAGAATCTCATTATCAATTCTGAGTCATCAGCAAATTACATATTCGGTTAGTTAGAAACCTTCCATTTACTCCCATCCAAGTGGAAATCACAATACACAACATGTTCCTTACGCCGGTAGAAAATATCCATCTCAAATCATGGTAGAAACCATCAAGAACACTTTGAAATCCATTTGCACATAATCAAGCTATCAGAAATACATTCCTCTAACTCGACCACGTCACGCAGGTCACCAAACCTAAGAATATTGCCGCCAAAACATTTGTAGACCTCACCACATCATAATTACACAAAAGAACTGAGCATATCATTATCATACTTGTCTAACCTGCTACCCAGTTGTCCTATTTTCTCAGAGTTCCTTCTGAATTATCCTCAAGTGGACATTTCTCCTAGTCAGAACACTACTATCCTTACCCAAAACTCACTACAAGACATCCTAACATAAAATGACACCGCCCTAAGGCCCATAAACCACTGTACTCTTTCTTAAGCACCACAAAGTACCACAACTGAGACGCCCACTCTGAAAGTACTTTATGTGAATTTAAAATTATTCTTTTACCTTTCTCATACTGGAATGTAGAATCCATAGTAATACAGAATTACCGTAAGTCCCGACACGATCAAATGCAAATCTCAGATTCTATCCACACACAAGTCCGTAAAAAAAAGAAAATTCTTAATTTCTATATACAAATCTCGAACTCATTAGAACTTTCTTGAGAGTCACCCACTTTGCTCAAATCCAAATTGCACCGCCCGAACGGGCCGAAAAACATATGCCCTTATAGTACGACAACACTTGAAGAGGTAACCCTGCCTTAACACCACTGATCAAATTCATACTCCGTGCGCACTACATCCTTCACAATAATGATTTAATCATTCCATGATTTTCATATTTTTCATAAAGTGCGATATAACCCGTATTCAGGGTTCTTTACTCGGGTCATCCCCGATCTCATTCTTTGCAATTCATAACTAATCCACAAGTATGCCTCAGACCAAACCAATACAACACATAATCGTGCAATCAAAGCGTAGATAACAGACTCCCCTACTTGGCTAAAAGCCATATAACAAAACACCTGATAACTCATCATACCCATATTCTACTATTGTCATACTCCCATAGTCAAATCAATGAAAATTCTTCCCAAGCTCATGCAACACCAACCATAAAATATCTCAATCTTCCGCTAAGCTCGCATTTATTCTTTTGACAGTCATGTCAGCTTTCTCAACCAGATTCAAATTTAAATCTCAACATATACGCCCCACTGGTAGAAAATAAACTCCCCACACAACATTATAAGGAACACACCTACGTAGATTAGTCCGCATGATATATCCCACATGCTTAGCCAAACATTGGCATCTTGATATACCCTTTCGTAGCCACAATCACTTAATCTTCCTGAGTTTGAACTCATCAACACGACATAAAAATCTACTTCGCTCTACAATTAAACAACATGACAGATCCCTCAATGCACTCACAACTCAAGACCGTACGTCGCATCAAAACAGGAATCAAGTATCCAATAGCAAACTCTTGAGTCACAAATAAACTTTATTTGTCTCATTCAACCTATCTGAATACATCCCGCATTCACATCATGCTCATCATATAGTCATTCAACCGCTCATCGAGCCACAAATTCCACTCATAGGGATACTACCAGACATATGAGTCCAAATGTACGAGTTCATACAGCTGAAACAACCGACCTAAGCTGCGATCTAAACCTGGCCTCAAGTCCTCCAGACTGTCCAATCACCAAAACACAGAATACACATCTCGAACCTCGTTCATGAAATCACAAGCCCACGATGCACAGCTAATACCGAGCGCTCACATGTGCACACGAATGCGTGGAAGGAATTCAAAGATTTATGTTTCAAGCTGAATCAATTCCGCATGATAAGGAAAGAAAGATAGGAAATTATCCTAAATGCCCTATAGCCTCTCGAAGATAAGTATAGACGTTATCATACTGATCCGTAAGACTCTACTAAACACTTGCTCATGACTTGTAGAACCTATGAACCTAGAGCTCTGATACCAACTTGTCACGATCCAAAATCCACCTAGTCGTGATGGTACCTAACCCAACTCATCAGGTAGGCCAATTAACAACTATCCAATTCCATTAATATATAACTAACTATTATACACTCCCCAAGGACTGGTAGTACAAATCATGAGCTTCTAAGATTAGAATTTACAAGCTGGTATAAAATAAATACATCAACTATTCGAAATGTACATAAATAAATTTTTATAAATCTAAGGCTACAATGAATAAGAGGCAGTTATGACCAAAACACAGGTACATCTTCAAATCCAGCTCCCGTCGATCATAGCAACATCAACATCCAATATCTGCACGCAAGGTGCAGAAGTGTAGTATGAGTACAACCGACCCCATGTACTCAATAAGTAACAAACCTAACTTTAGGTTGAAAGAAGCGACGAGCTTGTACGAAGGTGAGAGTCCAACTCCAATAACCAACAACAGTTAATAACAACATACAACAACAACACCATACCCAGTTCATAATAACATAAAGCAAGTAATAAAAGAAGTAACTCAAAGATAAAATGCTCAGCTTAATTATGATTTCTAGAAATAGTTCTGCCTTTCAAGTGTATCACTGAAAACCCAAGTCATTTACAGAAGTTGCCAAAAATATGAGTGGGTTTGAAAACAGTAATTTTCCCAAAAATCCTTTCCACAATAACAAGATTTTTCATTTCCTTTCCAGATAGCCAGTGGAAAATGCATCACTATGCCCATATGCCAATATGTGCGAGAAGTCATGAATGACGTGATACCGTACAGTATGAGGAAAATACATCTCTATGCCAGTATGTTATGTGTGAATACCAATGCAATGCATCTCAGTGATAAAATCATATGTATACTCTCAGAGTATAAATTCACTCATTCCTCCTCATCACTCAGTCCTCACAGTCACTTAGTCCTCCCAATCACTCAGTCCTCATAGTCACTCAATCCTCCCAATCGCTCGGCACTCAACACTCGCACTCAGTAGGTACCTGCACTCACTGGGTGTGTGTACAGACTCCGAAGGGGCTCCTTCAGTCCAAGCGTTATATCAAGCCAATCATGGCATAAATCTATAAAACATGTTGCGGCGTGCAGCCCGATCCTATCATAAATCAATATATATAAAGCCAATATGTCTTGCTACGACATACAACCCGATCCCATAAACATCCTCACCATCAGGCTCTTGGCCTCACTCAGTCATCAATTTCTCCAGTCTCTCAGGTTCTCAGTGTCATGAAAAGAATCAGCCCAAAAATAATGATGTGATGTATCAATAAAATGGTAACAGAGACTGAGATATGATATATATATGAATGCCTATGACCGAGTATGTAAATACAATATAAGCAGATAACTCAACAACAGAAATGACCTCAGTGGGTCTTAACAGAATATGCATGTAGCCTAGACATGGTTTATAACATGGATCGCAGCTCAATAGCTCTAGTACGTAGATATTTCATGGTTACAGATAAGATCAGGTGATTATACAGTTCCACAGAAGTAACAGAGTTACAACTCACACGGTGCACACCCACACACCCGTCACCTAGCATGTGCGTCACCTCAACACCAAACACATGACACGTATATTCAGGGTTCATACCCTCATCACCAAGTTAAAAGTGTTACTTACCTTGAACAAGCCGAGTCCAATATCGAGCAAGCTAAACAATGCTCCAGAAATTTCATTCTGCGCATATCAACCTTCGAATGGCTCAAATCCCAATGATTTCCTTGAAAATCCCGAGAAAATAAGATTGCCACAAATCGATCTTTCTTAATTAAGCTCTTTCGTGATATTAAAACTTCCCACTATTCTTACAACTTCAATCTACATCAACATAATTCAATTGGACCAATATTAGTAAACAAATTTCTAGATTTTTGGTCATTTAGGCATTTTATCAAACATCTAGAGTGCATAAATCTCTACATCTCTTAAACATGGAATTAGTTCATCCAACTACCACCATTTACCAACAATTTATAACTTCCAAATCATCACATATGTGACCATTCATCCACACCCAACCAACAAAATTACATCAATTAATCACCTTTCAATCTCTACCATGGTTATGTTGTTTTTTAAATTGGGAATTTATTTCTTCCAATCACCATACCATGAGTTCTAATACTTTATTCATACTCATATTTCCATAATAAATCCGTGCATGTAAGTCTAAGGGTGTAGGATTACCTTCTTGGAAAAAATCCTGTAAAACACTCCTTTGAGTTCTTGAAGAAATTTCTTGAAGATCTAAAGATTTTATGTGTATATTTCATCAATACTAGTGTGCAAATGATAGAATTTCATACCAAGATAATGGGGATTTCTTACCTTGAATAAGATAGGAGTTGGTGGTCTTGAGAGAGTGGAGGAAAACCCCAAAATTCGTCCAAGATGAATGGGGGAAATGAACCCCCGAAATGAGTACTTAAAAGAAAAGCTACAGGTGGTAGCGTGCCAAGTCCAGCACCAAACCTCTATACTTTACTGGTTTTCAAAGTTGCTGAGAGGGTTGGCGTGCCACAATCCGCGCGTTGCACAGACTCTAGTTGTCATAACCCAAAATCCAACTAGTCGTGATGGTACCTAACCCAACCCGCTAGGCAAGCCAATTAATAACTATCCAATTCCAATAATATTAGTAAGACAATTATTCAAAAGAAATTATATGAAACTAATACATTTCCACAAGAACTGGTAGTACAAATCATGAGCTTCTAAGAATAGAATTTATAAAGCTGATATGAAATAAATACATCTTCTGTTTGAAAAGTACATAAATAGAGTTTTTATAAATCTATGGCTACCATGAACAAGAGGCAGCTACAATAGGAATGCAGGTACATCTTCAAATCCGGTCACCATCGAGCACATCAACAACAACAACCAACATCTGCACGCAATGTGAAGAAGTGTAGTATCAATACAACCGACCCCATGTACTGAGTAAGTAACAAACCTAACCTTAGGTTGAAAGCAATGACAAGCTGGAACATAGGTCGGGTCCAACACCAATAACCAATAGCAGTTCATAACAACGTAGAGCAAATAAATAAGAAAGTAACTCAGCGATAAAAATGCTCAGCTTTTTCACAGTTTTCCAAAAATAGTTCCACTTTTCAAGAATATAAGTGAAAACTTAAATCCTTTACTGAAATCGTCGTAAAATATGAGATAATTTGAAAATCGTAAATTTTTCCAAAAATCCTTTCCACAATAAATTAGATGTTTCGTTTTCTTTCCAAATAGCAAGTGTGAAATACCTCTCTATGCCCACATATCAATGTGTGTAAAAATTCATGAATGACGTGATACCGTACAACATGAGGAAAAATGCATTTCTATGCCTGTATGTCATGCGTGCATGCCAATACCGTATATCTCAGAGATGAATCATGTACTCACACTCTCAGAGTACTCAATCTCACTGTCTCACACTCTCCACTCATCATGCTCAACCACTCAGTACTGTATATGGCCTATACGACCCAGGGAAATCCATCCCAAAATATATACAACACTGACTATAAGTCACCCAGTACCGAGGAAAAAGGGCAATCCAACCCTATGGAGAAATCCATCTCCAGGTATTAAGTACTTCGGACAAATCCATGTCTAGGGAAATCTATCCTTAATAATATCATCCGCGCTCACTAGGGTGTGTACAGACTCCGGAGGGGCTCCTATAGCCCAAGCGCTATCATAATCCAGATCCAGGCATAAATCAATATAGCATGATGCGTCGTGCAGCCCGATCCCATAACTGTCACTCATAGTCAGGCTCTCGGCCTCACTCAGTCATCAATCTCTCCAGTATCACTCACGGGCTCACAATGTCATGAAACTAGCATGACAATAATGATATGATGTATCAATAAATAACAACTGAGACTGATATATGATATGAATGCATGAATATGACTGAGTACTAAATATCAATGAAATCAGTGAGATGACAGCAAGAAACGACCACTATGGGTCCCAACAGTATCGACATAAAGCCTAAACATGATATCTAGCATGATTGATAGCTCAATTACTTTATCACATAGTGAAAACACGGATATCAACAAAATAGGGCCACTATTCAGTGCCATGGAAACAACGGAGTCCCAATTCACATGGTGCACGCCCACACGCCCATCACCTAGCATGTGCGTCACCTCAAAACCAATCACATAACACGTATTATGGGGTTTCATACCCTCAACACTAAGTTTAGAAAAGTTACTTACCTTGAACAAGCCAATTCCAACACCGAGCAAGCCAAGTGATGCTCCAAAATGCCATCCCATGCGTTCTGACCTCCGAACGGCTCGAAACTAACCAAAAACAACTCAAGTATATCATACAATGCTAAAGGAATCAATCCTGATCAAAAAAGATCAAATCTTGAATCAAAAGCCCAAAATCGGCCAAAAGCCCAACCCGGGCCCGCACCTCGAAATCTGACAAAATTTACAAAATCCAATAACCCATTCAATTACGAGTCCAACCATACTAGTTTTACACAAATCCGACTCTAATTCGATGTTCAAAACTCAAAAATTAATATTATGAAACTTTAGGTCAAAACCTCCAATTTCCTATACAAAATTCACAATCCAATTACCAAAAATGAAGGTAGATTTGTGATATAAGATCAAAAATGAGTAGAGAACACTTACCTCAATCCTTGTGATGAAATTTGCTTCAAAAATCGCCTCAATCGGAGTCCCACATCTCAAAATATGAAGAAAGAACCAAAACCTCGATTTTTATAACTCTGCCCAGCTATTCCGCATTTGCAGTCAAATTGTCGCATCTGCGACCACCGCTTCTGCAGAAATTTCTCGCTTCTGCGAAACAGCCTCACTAAGCAAAACCTCGCACTTGCGGTCCTTAAGCCGCTTCTGCGATTGCGCTTCTACGCACTTGAACCGCATCTACGGTTGTGCAGGTGCGTACAAGCACCCGCACCTACGCTCCTCACGCCCAGCTCCCTTTCTCACTTCTGCGATGGCACTACTGCTTTTGCGGCTCCACACCTGCGCTATACACTCTGCAGGTGTGGTCATACCAGAACCAAAAAATCTTCAGCAATGCAACATGGAATGAAAATGAACTAAACCTCGTCCGAAACTCACCCGAGCCACTCGGGACCCCGTCCAAATGTACCAACAAGTCCTATTATCTAACACGGGCCTACTTGAGGCCTCAAAATGCACATAACAACATCAAAATGATGAATCATATCTCAATTCGAAATCATTGAACTTTGAAACTTCAACTTCCACAACCGATGCCGAAACCTATCAAATCACATCCGATTGACCTCAAATTTTGCACACAAGTCACATTTGACATTACAGACCTGCTCCAACTTCCGGAATCGGAATCTGACCCCGATATCAAAAAGTCCACTCCCGGTCAAACTTTCCAAAATTCCAACTTTCGCCATTTCAAGCCAAATTCCACTATGGACCTCCGAATCACAATCCGGACGCGCTCCTAAGTCCAAAATCACCCAACGGAGCTAACGGAACCATCAAAACTCCATTCTGGTTTCAAATTCACAAAAAGTCAAACTTGATCAACTCCCCTAATTTAAAGCTTCAACAATGAAATCCATTCTTCCAATTCGATTCCGAATAACCTGAAAATCAAAACCGACGATTCACATAAGTCATAATGCATCGTACGGAGCTACTCATGCCCTTAAACTACCGAGCGAAGTGAAAATGCTCAAAACGACCGGTTGGGTCGTTACACTAGCACGCTCCCAGTGGTTTTCTTTTCCATTTCTTGCTTCTCTACTTACCCTCACTTGATACCTTGCTATGATATATATCGGAATTGACTTCAAATTTTGCAAACAAGTCATATTTGACATTACAGACCTACTCCAACTTCCGGAATCAAAATCTGGCTCTGATATCAAAAAGTTAACTCCCGGGTGAAACTTTCAAACTTAAATTTCCTATTTTTGCCATTTCAAGCCTAATTTAGCTATGAACCTCAAAATAAATATTCGGACATACTCCTAAGTCTGAAATCACCATACATAGCTATTGGAACCATCAGAATTCCATTCTGGGGTCGTTTACACATAATTCACGATCCGGTCAATTATTTTAACTTAATCTTCCAAAACAAGAATTGTTCTTTCAATTAAATCCTGAATCATCCAAAAATCAAACTTGACCACCCTCTCAAGTCATAATACACATTTGAAAGCTGCTTGAGACCTTAAGCCACTGAACGGAACGCTAATTCTCAAAATGACAAGTCGGGTCGTTACATCTAGGTGAGGAAAGGGAGTCTAAGGAGGCCAAAAGGTCTTGAAGCTCTGGAGGGTTCTGTGTATTTTACTTTTTAGCTATGACCCATTATGGCGGAGGCTTGAGCAGTCGACCAGCTCAGTCTGCTCATCAGAGTACTCTGGGTGCTCCAGTAAGTTCTTTTATTACACCACCGACACGGAACTCTTACAATGATTATTCCAGTTATCCGACACAGACTCGGTACGAGCAACCGCGACCTCAGAGGGGTTGTTATGAGTGTGGTGATACTAGGCACATCATGAGAGATTGTCCCAGACTTGGGAGGGGTGGATTTTATCAGAACACTCAGGCTATGGGCCCTTGTACAACTACTACCCCACGTGCACAACCAGTTAGGGGTGGAGGACAGGCGAGTAGAGGGCGCCCTAGAAGAGGAGGCCCATCCCGTTGATATATTTTCTATGGTATGGCGGAGGCAACTACACCAGATGGTATCGTTACAGGTATGATCCCGATTTGTTATAAAGGGATATTTCTCCTTAATTTGATTTGATTTTGAATATTGAGGCGAGTCCTCCTATTATGCCCCGCTTATGGGTGAGCTTCGTAATTTTGTGACCCACTTATGTGTTTATCCCTGTTGGGAGATTTGATGGTGTTAGCCCGTGTCTATCATTTTTATTTTGTATACCATTAAGGATTATAAGTCCAAAAGTGACTTTCTAATACTCTCTACAGTGGGTTTTGATGTGATTTTAGAATAATTGATTTTAATTTTATGAATTATATGCCCTATTGGAATGGGGGTTCGTTATGTGTTGTGAAAATTGTTTACGAAATTTATTGAATAGAAGAAAGAGAGGAAATTGAAAATTTTGGTTGGCACAATGTGCAAAATACTTGTGATTCAGAGTTGAGGATGAGATCCTCGCATTTTTATGGTGTGAAATATTTAAACTGGGCTACAAGCCGCGGTGGAAGTTATATAAGGACGAGGTCCTTGTAGTGAAAAATTTATGAGTGTAAATTCTCCCTTTGTGAAATTTAAATTGTACTATAGTACTAATAGGGAGTCATGCCTGTTAGGCTTATTTGATAATTATTTTATGTGTTTCTGTGCATATTTAGCCATAATTGTGTTATAAATATTAAAGTTCTAGCCCCACAATGTGAGTGCCCAGGTAGCGTTAAATGTGACTCATTAATTCGGGTAAATTGTTGTCAGTATTGTGAAAATTTGAAATGAGGGTTTGATTAATATGAGGTTAATTGAGGATGCTGGAATTAATTATGAACAAGTATTATGACCAGAGGTGTGGTAATGGGCATACGTATGACGTGTGCATAGGTACGAGTTGCTACAGCCGGTTGAAACTAATACCGTGCGTTGATGTGAAAATGAGGCCTTTTGAAAATGTTTGGAGTGTAAGCAATTGGTTTTAAAGTGTATAAATATGGATAAAAGGAAATAATCTCAACTGAGATGGTGTTGTAAAACCCATGTTAAATTTGCGGTGACGTAGAATCACCTACGAGTATATGTGTAAGAATACACTCAATAATTTAATGTCCTCAGAATAATTCTTGGTACGTTCGAGGACAAACGTATGTTTAAGAGGGGGAGAATGTAACGACCTGACTTGTCGTTCAAATAATTAGCATCTCGTTCAGCGATTTAAGGTCACGAGCAGCTTTGTGATGTATATTATGATTTGCGTGCGTGGTCGAGTTTGATTTTCAAATGATTCGGGATTAAATTGAAAGAACAATTCTTATTTAAGAAGCTTAAAAGAAAAGAGTTGATCGAAGAGTTGACTTTTGAGCAAACAACTCCGGAATAGAATTTTGATGATTCCAACAGCTCCATATGGTGATTTTGGACTTAGGAGCGTGTCCGAAAAATCATTGGATGTCCGTAGTTATATTAGGCTTGAAATGGCTAAAATATAAATTTAAGTTTGGAACTTTGACCGGGAAGTTGACTTTTTTGTATCGGGGCCGGAATTCGATTCTGAAAATTTGAATACCTCTGTCATTTATGACCTGTGTGCAAAATTTGAGGTCAATCGGACTTGGTTTGATAGGTTTCGACATCGATCGTAGAAGTTGGAATTTCCTTAGTTTTAATAGGCTTGAATTGGAGTGCGATTCTCGTTTTTGATGTTGTTTGATGTGATTTGAGGGGTCGACTAAGTTCGTATCGTGTCGGCACTCTGATGTTGTTTTGGAACTTTTGGAAGTGCGGGGGCACATTTTTGAGTACTTAGGAAAGGGAAAAAGTGCGGACCGCAGAGCAAAAGTGCGGACCGCACAATTCTGCCCGCGGCCGCACAATTTTGCTCGCAGCCGCACTCCAGGGGAGTTCTGCAGGTTCGATGTTCTGACTTCGGAGGCTTCTATATATTTTAATCTACAAGGAATTTGGAGATGATTTAAAAATGAAAGTTGTAGCCCTTTGAATCTAGTTTCCAGAAATGTAAACCAATCATTATTTGGACATTTATAGAGAAAGTTATGGTCAATTTATTGAAATCCAGTAGTGCAGAGCTGCAGAAGTGCGGCTACACAATTTTGAGTGCGACCGCAGCATCCGATATGTGCGACTGCACAAATAAATGTACGGTCAGCACAATGGGGGTCAGATTTTGTACTATATGAATAAGAGTTTCATCTCATTTTTTATTTTTGGACTTAGGGAGCTCGGTTTATGGCGAATGTTCGTGGGATTTTCAAGAAAATCATCGAGGTAAGTGATTCTAACTTGGATTTGGTTAATATACATGAATATATCATTGTTTTCATCATTTAATTAGTATTTTGAGATGGAAATTTGGGAAAAATTGTAGAAATTTTATAAAAACAAAAATTCAAGATTTGGAGGATGATTTGTTATCGGACTTTGGCAAATTTCGTATGGTTGAACTTGTATCAGAATGGGTGTTCGGATTTCGTAAAAATTCTATCGGGTTCCGAGAGTTGAGCCCTGCGTTGACTTTGGTTGACTTTTTAGAATGAAATTTTATGTCGACGTTTTATTATCCAGGGGTTGTTTCTAATGAATTTTAATAAAGTTATACAATTAATTTGGATAGATTTGAGCTGTCCGGAGCTCAATTCAAGCAATAAGGCAATTTTGGAATATCGGCATAGCTTCAAAAAGGTAAGTATTTTGCCTAACCTTGAGTGGGTGAATTACCCCTTAAGCATCGAGTCTTATGTGCCATTTGTGAAATGTGAAAAGCCGTGTACGCGAGGTGACGAACGTACTCGGGCTTATATGTGCAAAATTGATTGGGTTAAAGTCTTAGGCATATTGTGTAGTAAATTGAATAATTGTTGGCATTTATTAAATCATCTATTTGACATTCCTCAATTCGCGTTTGTTGAATTTATTTTTATATGACAATTTGATGTGGTTATTGCTTGTATATTTATTTGAATTCCGTGAGTTTGGTGATTTGATATTTTTTGAAAATAATTATATTATGGATTTTCTATCTGAAAATAATTAACGAAATAAGTTTAAACCGAGACGTTATATAATTATCAAGAATTTGGATTAATGAAAGCGTTGCCCTATACTGAGTATTTTCCATCTATGTTGTTGTTTTGAAGTTTTATACACATTGTGTGGAGCCTTGGGCTATTTGTTGTGAAATTAATTGATTTTGTTATATCTTTAGAATTGGTTGTGGCCATTGGGCAAATTGTGATATGAATTGATTTTGTTATGTTGCCGTGATAATATTCGGTATAAATTGTTGTGTTATTTGAGTTATTATTTTGAGGATATAAGGGTGGCATTTCACTGTTGATATTATGTGGGTATAAGGATGGCATTTCACTGTTGTTATGTGTGTTGGGATATTGTCTGGGCGGAGCGATAAGGGTGGTTGTATGAGAGATAATGGTGGCTATAAGAGCGATAAGAGTGGCTATTGATATTGTTAGGGTGGAGGGATAAGTGATGCTATTATAAGAGTGATAAGGGTGGCTATAGGAGAGATAAGGGTGGCTATAGTCAGGGATGATATGCGATGATGTGGGGTTATTGCGTTTGTAATTTTCATGTGATGTTGTGATTTTCCTTGTGTTCATTTTTATACCTTGTGCAATGTGTCTTGTTGTTGGTAAATTGATAAAAGTCCGATCTATGTTGAAATTGGGAGCCTGTGGTTATTGTCATGCGGATTATGAAATGAAATGTGGGCACGAGGTGCCGTGAGTAAATAATGATAATATTGGCACGTGAACTGTCCGTGCAGTTGTGATATGAAATGTAGGTACGAGGTGCCGTGAGTAAATAATGATGATATTGGCACGTGAATTGTCCTTGCAGTTGTGATATAAAATGTGGGCACGAGGTGCCGTGGTTAAATGATGATGATATTTGGCACGTGAGTTGTTCGTGCGGTTGTTATAGAGAAATTGGCACAAGGTGCCGTGGAAATATAAAAGTGGGCCGAGACCCGTATTTTATGATTTTGAAATGCTGTGTCATAGGGTGACTTTTATTCGAAAGAGATTTAGTTGAAAGAATTTTATTTGAAAAATATTTATTTGAAGGAATTATATTTGAAAGAGATTTGAAAGAGATTTATTTGAAAGAGATTTATTTGAAAGTATTATCTCCGGAAGATTTCTATTTGAAATACATATAGGCGAAAGATTTATATTGGAAGGACTTGATTAATTGATTGTACTTGTATTCATTATTTATTGCATAATATTTATGGTCTTCTTGTCGCCATGCTGTGTATATCACTGGTTGATTATTGTTGCCATTGTTATTTGTTTCATATTATTTTTGTATACTATATTGCACAGGTTATTAGACTAGTGAGTGTCTCGAGTGTACCTCGTCACTACTCTACTAAGGTTAGTCTTGATACTTAATAGGTACCGACCGTGGTTTACTCATACTACACTTCTACACATTTTTCTGCAGAGCCAGGTATTGGAGCTATCGAACTCGGACAAAGTTAAAGTGTGATCGCAAGGATTCAAGGTAGAGCTGCTTGGTCATCGCAGTCCCTTGAAGTCTTTCTATTTTATTGTACTGTTAATTATTAATCAAATATTATTGAGTATTTGATCCTTGAGATCATTTCATGTATTCAGTTAGAGTTCGTGACTCAGTATTACCAGTCTTGGGAGGTTGTTATATTTGTAATTATTTCCGTTGTTGGATTATATTAAAAAAATGGCTTGAATTGTTATTATAATCGGCTTACCTGGTCTTAGAGACTAAGTGCCATCACGATGCCTGTGGCGGGATTTTGGGTCGTGACAGTTTTTGCTCTGTAAGCAAAACGACATATACATTACTTTGGCTACAAGACCTCAATTCCAGAACATATTGTCCTATGAAGAAACTAAAATTCAGAACATATCTTTTTGAAATGTCCTAAAAATTTAAAGTATGAATCTAAATTTCAAGACACATTTTTCTGAAATGTCCTTAAGCTCTGGAATTTGACCTAAAGAAATTAAAATTAAGGATATAATTTTCTAAAGTTCAAACTAATCTAATTATTAAGAAAAAATAACTTAATACTTGTGTACCATGCCTTCTTCTATTTCTTTAAGAGACAATGGTGCTGAGATATTGCTTATGCTTGTTCCGTCCATTGCATTTTCTTTATCTTGAAACTTTACTTCATGTTCTTTTCTTACAATTTTACAAGATTCTGCAACATTTAAAAGAGTAAACACAATTAGTACTTGTTACTAATTTTGACTAAAACTAACATGTACAAGATCAACAAAACTCCATCTGATGACCCGGTCGGTCGTCTTGAGAGTTATAGCCCCAATCCCCTATTAACTGCTTCTCCCATATCTATTTCTACTATTGTGACTTGCCGGGAGGTTTCATTTTGGGTTTTGAAAGTGGTTGGGACACTTAGTCCCTAATTGGAGGTTTAAGCCTTAGGATGGACACCGTAGTCGGAACTGTGTGAAGACGACTCCGGAATAGAATTCCGCCAATTCCGTAGCTTCGTTGTATGATTTTAGGCTTAGGGACGTGTCCGGATTGTGTTTTGGAGGTTCGCTGCTCATTTAGGCTTGAAATGCCGAAAGTCGAATTTTTGGAGTTTTGGGCCAGTAGAGAAATTTTTTATATCGGGGTCGGATTCCGATTCCGGAAGTTGGAGTAGGTCCGTAGTGTTGAATATGACTTGTGTGCAAAATTTGAGGTCAATTGGACGTGGTTTGGTTGGTTTCGGCATCGGTTGTTGAATTTGGAAGCTTCAAGTTTCTTTAAGTTTGAATTGGAGGGTGATTCGTGATTTTAGCATTGCTTGATGTGATTTGAGGGCTCGACTAAGTTCGTATGGTGTTTTAGGATGGGTTGGTATGTGTCGTTAAGGTCTCGGGGGCCTCGGGTGAGTTTCGGGTGCTTAACGGGTTGATTTGGACTTAGGTGAAACTACTGATGTTGCTGTATCTGGTGTCACCACACCTATGCACTTTGGGCCGCAGGTGCGGAGCCGCAGAAGCGGCTAGGGAACCGCAGAAGCGGAAATGGGAAGGAGATCTGGGATAGCAGGTGCGAGATGTGTTCCGCATCTACGATGCCCGTAGGTGCGAGTGAAGGAACCACATGAGCGGTTTCGGACCGCAGAAGCGAACAAAAGGTCCGCAGGTGCGCACACGCAGGTGCGACCTCTTGATCGCAGATGCGGACGAGGTACCTTAAGTGAAAAGCCTCACCTGCAATGGGAATTCCGCAGGTGCGGAACCGTAGATGCGATCCTTGGCTCGCAAATGCGATAATCGCTGGGGAGAAAAGGGCAGATTCGAGGGTTGAAATTTCATAACACAAAATTTGATTGAGAGCTCGGAGGAAGGCAATCTTTTGAGAGTTTTTCAGAGTAAATCAGTGGGTAACAATTCCTAATCCTATTTTGATCATATGTCATTAATCCATAGTTGTTTTTTTCATTAAATTAAGGAATTTGAGTGAGGAAATTGGGGGAAAAGTTCCCCAACCAAAAATCTGAGTTTTGAGTAGGAATTAGGCGTCAGTTTTGGATGATTTTTGTACGAGTGAACTCGTGAGTGAATGGGTGTTCTTATTTGGTAACTTTTACCCGATTTCGAGACGTGGGCCCGGGGGAAACTTTTTGGGCGTTTTTCTAATTTCTTGCTTTAGCTTTTATTTCATTAGCTATATTAGTTTCTTGTTGCTATATTTATGTTATGTAATTGATTTGGCTAGATTTAGGCCACTTGGAGTTGGATACTCGTGGTAGGAGCGTGATTTCAGATTGATTTGAGCTTGGTTCGAGGTAAGTGGCTTGCCTAACTTTATGTGGGGGAAACTCCTCTTAGGATTTGGTACTGTTTGATATGTGAGCGCCGTGTACGTGAGGTGACGAGTACGTACACAGGCTATTTGTTGTAAAACTCCATTTTCACTAAGTCATAGCTTGTTTCCTCCTTATTTGAAACACACTAGCATATGTAACTATCCTGTTAGACTAGAATAGCATGCCTACTTGTTTAACTGCCTATTTGAACTCTATGCAGCACGTTTAGTGAAATTTCTTGCTTTCCTTGACTTGAACTTAGTCTAAACTGTAGGATTTCTTGCTGTAATTGTTATTTTAGTTGGTTGCGCTGCATATTTACTTTGGGACTACGAAAACGGTATTCCGGGAGATCCCTCAGTACTGCATATTTACTTTGGGACTACGGAACGGTATTCTGGGATATCCCCCTATTTTGCATATTTATTTTGGGACTACGGGACGGTATTCTGGGAGATCCCCCTACACATTTACATTTGGGACTACGAGACGGTATCTCGGGAGATCCCCTGTTGTTATCATTGTGTTCTGAGCTATTGTTTTTCATTGATTCTATTCTTGTTAGATTTCCGTATTTATTTTACGGTGATATTTCATTCTATCTTATTTCATTATATATATACCAGTAGGGCCCTGATATGATTTCGTCACTACTCGACCGAGGTTAAGCTTGGCACTTACTGGGTACCATTGTGGTGTACTCATGCCATTTCCTGCATATGTTTTTCGTGTGTATATCAAGGTTCATCGTACCAGCCTCATCACTAGTTGCAGTCGCTGCTACTTATTGGAGACTTCAAGGTACATCTGCTCGCGCCCGCAGATCCTCAGAGTCCCCCTCTATCCTCTATGTTCATTTTTCCTTCTTTCTGTAGAAATGATGTATAGAATGGTTAAGACTTCTTAGTAGATTGTGACTTACGGTATTCCGGGTTTTGGAAAATTGTTCTATACATTTTCAGAGGTGATAATTGTATATGCCGAGTGGCATTCAGTTGCTTATTAGATATTTGTTAGTGTTAATAGTTAATGTTCATGCTTTAGTTTCACTTCCGCAAAAATGTTAGGCTTACCTAGTCGTAGAGACTAGGTTCTGTCATGACGGTTTACGGAGGGAGAAATTAGTTCATGAGAAGTTGGTATCAGAGCTCTAGGTTCATAGGAGTCGTGAGTCACAAGCCGGTTTATTAGAGTCTCGCGGATCGGTACGGAGACATCTGTACTTATCTTCGGGAGGCTATGGAACTGTTAGGAACAAACATACTTCATTGATTCCTTGTCGTGCGAGTTATTGGCATCAAATTCTTAAAAAAACATTCTCTATTCTATTCTTTCTCGCAGATGGTGAGGACCCATACCGGAGGATCTGACGACCAGCCTCCAGAGGCCGGGGCTGGGGTAGAGTATGGCCACGCAGTGCAGCCATAGCACCCGTGCGAGCTGAGCACCGGAGGTTCCTATTGCTGCACCAGCCCTCCAGGAGACTCTAGCCCAATTCATGAGCATGTTCAGCACCTTAGCTCAGGCTGGAGTAATTCCGTTAGCTCCCGCCAGGCCAGGGGAGGGGCACAGACTCCCGCAGCCCATACTCCTGAGAAGAGGGTCCAGGTTGATCAGGCCCCAGAGTTCATTCCTCTGCCACTGGTAGCCCCGGTTCAGCATGAGACTAGGACAACCGCTTCTAAGGCAGAGCAGCTCAGACTTGAGAGGTACCAGAAGTACCACCCACCTACATTCAACGGATTGGCTATAGATGATGCTCAGGGTTTTCTGGAGAAGTTTCATCATATTCTCCATACTATGGGCGTAGCGGATATGAGTGGGGTTTCTTTTACCACTTTCCAGCTTAGAGGAGCAGCCTATCAATGGTGGCATGCTTATGAGTTGAGTAGTCCGGATGAGGAAGCTTCACTTACATGGACTCAGTTCTCGGATATGTTTTTGAGAGAGTATGTCTCTCAGAGCCTCAGAGACTCATGGCGCACGGAGTTTGAGCAGCTGTGCCAGGGTGTTATGATTGTGTCAGTGTATACAGTCCACTTCAGGGATTTGGCCCGACATGCACCGGCCTTGGTTGCCACAGTTTGAGAGAGGGTTCGACGATTTATTGAGGGACTCCACCCCAGTATCAGGATTAGTATGGTCAGGGAGTTGGAGATGGATATTCCTTACTAGCAGGTTGTGAGTATTGCTAGGAGATTGGAGGGCATGCTTGCCCGGGACCGAGAAGAGAGAGAGGCCAAGAGGTCTCGAGAGACTGGTTCTTATTTATGAGCTCATGCCCCAGCGGCCCGCCATTGTAGGGGTTATATGGGTCGCCTCGTTCATTTAGCTCTTCCAGCTGCCAGTGGTGTTCCAGCTCCTTCTAGGCCCCAGGAGGCTTATTATGCACCGCCAGTATCTAGTGTGTCTCCTGATCGGGGTACTGTTAGCGGCCAGTCGAGCAGACCTGGCCTGAGTCAGTCACAACAGCCACGCCCTCCGAGGGTTTGTTTTGAGTGTGGCGACATCTGCCATATGGTGAGGGACTACCCCAGACTTAGGAGGGTTGTACCTCCATAGACTTCTCAGCCACCACGTGCCCCACCGGGTCCTCAGGCCATGATTCCAGCACCAGCTACCGCCCCACCTGCTCAGCCAGCTCGAGGTGGAGGTCGGGGAGGTCGATGTCGCCCTAGAGGGGGAGGCCAGGCCAGGTTTTATGCTCTTCCGGCTCGTACAGAGGCAGTTGCTTCCGACTCTATCATTACAGGTATTGTTCCAGTCTGTCATAGAGATGCGTCAGTATTATTAGATTCAGGCTCTACGTATTCATATGTGTCCTCTTATTTCACACCACATTTGGGCGTATCTCGGGATTCTTTGAGTTCCCTTGTTTATGTGTCTACTCCTATGGGAGATTCCCTTATCGTGGACCGCATGTATCGGTCGTGTTTGATTACTCTTACTGGTTTTGAGACTAGAGCCGACTTATTATTACTCAACATGGTAGATTTTGATGTTATCTTGAGCATGGACTGGTTGTCACCCCCATTATGCTATTCTTGATTATGACGCTAAGACTGTGGCGCTGGCTATGTAAGGCTTACCGCAATTAGAGTGGAGAGATACCTTAGAGTATACTCCCAGCCGAGTTATTTCATTTCTTAAAGCTTAACGAAGGGTTGAGAAGGGGTGTGACACGTATCTAGCTTATGTGAGAGATGTCAATATTGATACCCCTACAGTTGAGTCAGTTCCAGTAGTGAGGGACTATCCAGATGTGTTCCCAGCTGATCTTCCGGGCATGCTGCCTGACAGAGATATTGATTTCGGCATTGATTTGTTGCCGGGCACTCAGCCCATCTCTATTCCTCCATACCGTATGGCTCCTCCTGAGTTGAAGGAGTTGAATGAGAAGTTGCAGGAGTTGCTTAATAAGGGCTTCATTCGGCCCAGTGTGTCACCTTGGGGTGCTCCTGTCTTGTTTGTGAAGATAAATGATGGTCCTATGCGGATGTGTATTGATTACCGCAGTTGAACAAAGTCACAGTGAAGAATAGGTATCCATTGCCTCGTATTGATGACTTATTTGATCAGTTACATGGTGCCAGAGTGTTCTCCAAGATTGACTTATGTTCAGGCTATCATCAGTTAAAGATTCGGGAGCCAGATATCCCGAAGGCTGCCTTCAGGACTCGGTATGGTCACTACGAGTTCCTTGTGATGTTTTTTGGGCTGACCAATACCCGAGTAGCATTTATGCACGTGATGCACTATGTGTTTCGACCCTATCTTGACTCATTCGTCATTGTGTTTATTGACGACATTCTGGTGTACTCCCAGACTCAGTAGGATCATGAGCATCACCTGAGGACTGTGCTTCATACTTTGGGAGAAAAGAAATTATATGCAAAATTTTCTAAGTGTGAGTTCTGGCTTGATTCAGTGGCATTCTTGGGCCATGTAGTATCTAGTGATGGGATCAAGGTAGATCCGAAGAAGGTGGAAGCAGTGCAGAGTTGGCCTAGACCATCCTCAGCTATGGAGATTCGTAGTTTTCTTAGTTTGGTAGGATATTACCGTCGCTTTGTAGAGGGATTTCATCTATTGCAGCACCTATGACCAGGCTGACCTAGAAGGGTGCTCTATTCAGGTGGACATAAGAGTGTGAGGAGAGCTTTCAGAAGCTTAAGAAAGCTTTGACTACAGCCCCAATATTGGTATTGCCTTCAGGTTCGGGGTCTTATATAGTTTATTGTGATTCTTCGCGAGTTGGCCTTGGCATGGTGTTGATGCGGGACCGTAGGGTGATTGCCTACGCGTCCAGACAACTGAAGGTGCATGAAAAGAACTATCGTGTCCACGACCTTGAGCTAGCAGCTATTGTTCATGCCTTGAAGATTTGAAGGCACTCTTTGTACGGTGTTCCTTGTGAGATCTACACCGATCACTAGACTTTGTAGCATCTGTTCAAGCAGAAGGATCTTAATTTGCGTTAGAGGAGGTGGTTAGAGCTGCTTAAGGAATATGACATTACCATTTTGTACCATCCCGGGAAGGCCAATGTGGTGGCCGATGCTTTGAGTCGTCGGGCAGAGAGTTTGGGGAGTTTAGCATATCTACCACCAGCAGAGAGGCCTATGGCATTGGATGTTCAGGCCTTTGCCAGCCAGTTTGTGAGATTGGATATTTTTGAGCCAAGTCGAATATTGGCTTGTGTGGTCTCTCGGTCTTCACTTTATGATCGTATCAGGGAGAGTCAGTATGATGACCCCCATCTGTTTGTCCTTAAGGACACGGTCCAGCACGGTGATGCTAAGGAGGTCACTGTTGGGGAGGATGGTGCATTGATGGTGTAGGGCAGGTTATGTGTGCGCAATATGGATGGTTTGCATGAGTTGATTCTCCAGGAGGCTCACAGCTCGCGGTACTCCATTTATCCGGGTGCCGCGAAGATGTATCAGGACTTGAGGCAGCATTATTGGTGGAGGAGGATGAAGAAGGACATATTAGAGTATGTGGCTAAATGTCTAAATTGCCAGCAGATGAAGTATGAGTATCGGCGACTGGGTGGGTTATTTCAGAAGATAGAGATTCTGGAGTGAAAATGGGAGCGGATCACTATGGACTTCGTTATTGGACTCCTACGGACTTAGTGTAAGTTTGATGCAGTTTGGGTAATTGTGGACAGGCTGACCAAGTTAGGTCATTTCATTCCTGTGATGACTACCTATTCTTCCGAGCAGCTGACTCGAATTTACATTCGTGAGATTGCAAGACTTCATGGCGTACCGGTATCTATCATCTCTGACCGGGGCACGCAGTTTACATCGCGGTTTTGGAGAGCCGTACAATAGGAGTTGGGTACTCGGGTGGAGTTGAGCATAACTTTTCACCCTCAGACAGACGGGCAGTCCGAGCGCACTATTCAGATTCTTGAGGATATGCTCTGTGCGTGTGTGATGGATTTTGGAGGTTCTTGGGATCAGTTCTTGCCACTTACAGAGTTTGCCTACAATAACAGTTATCAGTCCAACATTCAGATGGCACCGTATGAGGCTCTATATGGTAGGCGGTGTCGGTCCCCAGTGGGTTGGTTCGAGCCAAGCGAGGCCCGATTGTTGGGTATAGACTTGGTTCAGGATGCCTTGGAGAAGGTGAAGGTGATTCAGGACAGACTTCACACAGCCCAGTCCAGAGATAAGAGCTATGCGGATTGGAAGGTTCGCGATGTTGCATTCATGGTTGGAGAGCGGGTCCTGCTTTGGGTTTTGCCTATGAAGGGTGTTATGATGTTCGGAAGAGGGGAAGCTGAGCCCAAGGTTTATTGGCCCCTTTGAGGTATTGCGGCGAGTTGGAGAGGTTGCTTATGAGCTTTCCTTACCTCCCAACCTAGCAGGAGTTCATCTGGTATTTCATGTTTCGATGCTCCGGAGGTATCACGACGATCCGTCTCATGTGTTGGATTTTAGCTCAGTCCAGTTGGAAAAGGATCTATCCTACGTTGAGGAGCCAGTGGATATTTTAGATAGGCAGGTTCCTAAGCTGAGGTCAAAGAACATTGCATCAGTAAAGGTTCAGTGGCGGGGCCATCCGATCGAGGAGGCGACTTAGGAGACCAAGCAGGATATGCGCAGCCGTTATCCTCATCTTTTCACCGTTTCAGGTATGTCTCTATACTCGTTCGAGGACTAACGATTGTTTTAAGATGGGGAGCATGTGACGACCCGGCTAGTCGTCTTGAGAGTTATAGCCCCGATCCCCTATTAACTGCTTCTCCCATATCTATTTCTGCTATTATGACTTGTCGGGAGGTTTAATTTTGGTTTTTGGAAGTGTTTGGGACACTTAGTCCCTAAATGGAGGTTTAAGACTTAGGATGGACATCGTAGTCGGAACTGTGTGAAGACGACTCCGGAATGGAATTCCGTCGATTCCGTTATCTTCATTGTGTGATTTTGGGCTTAGGGGCGTGTCCGGATTGTGGTTTGGAGGTCCGTAGCTCATTTACGCTTGAAATGACGAAAGTCAAATTTTTGGAGTTTTGGGCCGGTAGTACAATTTTTGATATCAGGGTCGGAATCCGATTCCGGAAGTTGGAGTAGGTCCGTAGTGTTGAATATGACTTGTGTGCAAAATTTGAGGTCAATCGAATGTGGTTCGATTAGTTTCGGCATCGGTTGTCGAATTTGGAAGTTTTAAATTTCTTTAAGTTTGAATTGGAGGGTGATTCACGATTTTAGCGTTGCTTGATGTGATTTGAGGGCTCGACTAAGTTCGTATGGTGTTTTAGGATTGGTTGGTATGTTTGGTTAAGGTCTCGGGGGCCTCGGGTGAGTTTCGGGTGCTTAACGGGTTGATTTGGACTTAGGTGAAACTACTGATGTTGCTGTATCTGGTGTCACCACACCTATGCACTTTGGGCCGCAGGTGCGGAGCCACAGAAGCGGCTAGGGAACCGCAGAAGCAAAAATGGGAAGGAGGTCTGGGATCGCAGGTACGAGGGGTGTTTCGCATCTGTAAGGCCCGCAGGTGCGAGTGAAGGAACTGCAGGAGCGGTCTAGGATCGCAGAAGCGGACAAACGGTCCGTAGGTGCGCACACGTAGGTGCGACCTCTTGATCGTAGATGTGGACGAGGTACCTTAAGTGAAAAGCCGCACCTGCGATGGGAATTCTGCAGGTGCAGAACTGCAGATGCGATCCTTGGCCCGCAAGTGCGATAATCGCTGGGCAGAAATGTCACGACCCAAATTAACCCCCCGTAAGGTGTCGTGATGGCACCTAGTCTTTACGTCTAGGTAAGCCTAATATTACAACAAAAATATAAAGAAAACACAACATTTTAAAGATAAACAACATATTGTGAATAGCCAAGAGTAGTACCACTCGACATATACAAAATAATTTCCCAAGACCCGGAATATCACTAATGCTATAATCTATGTAGCTCTATACAAATGTCTAAAGATAATAAAAAAAGTTTCTACGCGAGGGAGTAGAAGGGGACTCCGAAGATCTGCGAACGCAAGCAGTAGTACCTTGGAGTCTCTGAGAATCAGCAGCACGCACTAACCCCGAGGCTGATAGCTCGCACCTGGATCTGCACACGAAAAACATGTGTAGAGAAGAGCATGAGTACACGACAATGGTACCCAGTAAGTGCCAAGCCTAACCTCGGTCGAGTAGTGACAAGGTCAGGTCAAGGCCCTACCGGAGTGAATATAATAAATTAAACAGTAAAAGATATAAGTAAAATTTACGGTAACACAGTTAAGAAAATTCTCGAAATTTACGGTAACACATTTAAGGGGATCTCCCGGAATACGTCCGTAGTCCCAATTTAAATATGCAACGCGAGATGAAATGGCAGGTATGGCATCGAGTTATACAGTTTATACTGAACACAGATAAGGGAAGTAGGGATTTAACTAAGCATGGTGCACAAAATGTCAAATAGGCAGTTAAAACACGTAAGCATGCTTCTCTAGTCTAAGTTTAACAATTAAACGTATTAGTGCAATTTAACAAGGAAAAACAGTTTATGATTTAGAAAGGAAAAACGGGATTTTTGCAATAATAGCCCATGTACGTACTCATCACCTCACGTACACGACGCCCACACATCAATTAATATCAAACATCCTAAGGGAAAGTCCCCAACACAAGATTAGGCAAGCCACTTACCTCGAACCGCTCAAATCAACTCGATAACATGTTCTTTCCACGAGTATCCAACTCCAAATGCCCCGAATCTATTCAAATTAATTGCATAATGTAAATATGACTACAACTAAGTAATTTAGCTAATTAATTCGAAGCTAAAGCATGAAATTAGGAAAAATGCCAAAACAATCTCCCCGGGCCCATGTCTCGGAATCGAGTAAAACTTACAAATTTTGAACACCCATTCACTCACGAGTTCACTCGAACAAAAATCATCTAAATTTGACGTCAAATTCCCATTCAAATCTCAAATTTTCAATTGGGGAACCTTTTTCCCCATTTCCAAACTTCTACCCTAAAATTCCTTAATTAGACGAGGAAAACAATAATAGATTAATGTATTATGATCAAAATAGAGTTAGAATTAGTTACCCAATAGTTCTCCTTCAAAATCCCTCGAGAAATCGTCTCCCACCGAGCTCTAAATCGAATTGGTGAAAAATGAGGAATGAACCCTCGAAGCTGCCCCTTCAATCCAGCGATTTCCGCACCTGCGCTAATGGGGGCGCATCTGCGGTCACGCACATGCGGAAAAATCATTGCAGGTGCGAAGGTCACTTATCCGGGATGGGGCCACATATGCGGGAAATTCCTCGCATCTACAGATACCGCACCTGCGGTACAAATCGGCGCATCTGCGCATTTCACTAAGGCAGCCAGGCTCCGCACCTGCGGCTCTCGCTTCGCACCTGCGGGCTCGCAGGTGCGGTCAAACTTGCGCACCTGCGCTCCATTACCATCTCCACCAGTTCCGCATCTGCACACTCCCTCCGTACCTGTGGCTCTCACACCTGCGGCCTCCCTTCTGCAGGTGCGAAACACCAGAACCAGCAAGGCACCAGATTGTTTCCAAGTCTAAATTTATTCCGTTAAGCATCCGACACACACCTGAGGCCCCGGGGACCTCAACCAAATGTACCAACCAATCCTATAACACCATACAAACTTAGTCGAGCCTTCAAACCATATCGAACAACACCAAAATCATGAATTAAGTACGGATTCAAGCCTAAGAATTTAAAATTTTCTAAATTCTACAAACGACGCCAAACCGCATCAAATATAGTCCGAATGACCTCAAATTTTACACATAGGTCACATATGACACTACGAACCTACAACCACTTTCAAAATTCCATTCTGAGCTCAATATCAAAATTTTCACTACCGGCCGAAATATTCGAAAAACTAACTTTCGCCAATTCAAGCCTAAATCTACTATAGACCTCCAAAACACATTCAGGACGTGTTTCTAACCCTAAAATCACTCAACAGAGCTAACAGAGTCGACGGAATTCCATTCCAGATCCATCTTCACGCAGTTCTGACTACGGTCCAAACTCTAAGGCTTAAACTCACAACTACGGACTAAGTGTCCCAAAACTCTCCGAATTCCATAACCAATCACTCCAGCAAGTTCCAATAGCGGAAACAAACGTGGGAAAAATAGTTATTAGGGGATCGGGGTTCTAACTCTCAAAACGACCAGCAGGGTCGTTACATCCTCCCCCTCTTAAAACAATCGTTCGTCCTCGAATGAGTATGAAGACATAGCTGACACTGTGAAAAGATGAGGGTACTGGCTGCGCATATCTTGCTCGGTCTCCCAAGTCGCCTCCTCGACCGGTTCACTCCTCCACTGGACCTTTACTGAAGCAATATTCTTTGACCTGAGCTTTCTGACCCACCTGTCCAAAATGGCTACTAGCTCCTCAACATAAGATAGATCCTTGTCCAACTGGATTGAGCTGAAATCCAATACATGAGTCGGATTACCGTTATACGTTCGGAGCATAGACACGTGGAATACCGGGTGAACTCCTGCTAGGCAGGGAGGCAAGGCAAACTCATAAGCAACCTCACCAACTAGCCGCAATATCTCAAAAGGACCAATGAACCTCGAGCTCAGCTTGCCTTTCTTCCCAAATCTCATGACGCCCTTCATAGGCGATACCCGAAGCAAGACCCGCTGACTAACCATAAATGCCAAATCACAAACCTTCCGGTCTGCATAACGTTTCTGCCTGGACTGGGCTATGCAAAGTCTCTCCTGAATCACCTTCACCTTATCCAGGGCATCCTGGACCAAGTCTATACCCAACAATCGGGCCTCGCCAGGCTCAAACCATCCCACTGGGGACCGGCACCGCCTACCATACAAAGCCTCATACGGTGCCATCTGAATGCTGAACTGGTAACTGTTGTTGTAAGCAAACTCCGCAAGTGGCAAGTATTGGTCCCATGACCCTCTGAACTCCATCACACAGGCACAGAGCATATCCTCAAGAATCTGAATTGTGCGCTCGGACTGCCCGTCCGTCTGAGGGTGAAAGACTGTGCTCAGATCCACCCTAGTACCCAACTCCTGCTGTACGACTCTCCAAAACCGTGATGTGAACTGTGTACCTCTGTCCGAAATGATGGATACTGGGATACCATAAAGGCGAACAATCTCTCTGATATAAATCTCAGCCAACCTCTCAGAAGAATAAGTGGTCGACACTGGAATAAAATGAGCTGACTTGGTCAGTCGATCCACGATCACCCAAATAGCATCGAACTTTCTCAAAGTCCGTGGAAGTCTAACTACAAAGTCCATGGTGATCCACTCCCACTTCCACTCTGGGATCTCCAACCTCTGAAGTAATCTACCCGGTCTCTTTTGCTCATATTTGACCTGCTGACAGTTGAGACACTTGGCCACAAACCCAATTATATCCTTCTTCATCCTCCTCCACCAGTAATGCTGTCTCAAATCCTGGTACATCTTCGCGGCACTGGGATGAATGGAGTACCGCGAGATGTGGGCCTCCTCGAGAATCAACTCCCAAAGCCCATCTACATTGGGCACACAGATCCGGCCCTGCATCTTCATCACACAGTCATCACCAATAGTCACATCTCTGGAATCACCTCGCCGAACCCTGTCCTGAAGAACTAGAAGATGAGGATCATCATACTTGCGCTCCCTGATACGGTCATAAATAGAAGACCGAGCAACCACATAAGCTAATACCCGGCTAGGCTCTGAAATATCTAATCTCACGAACTGGCTGGCTAAGGCCTGAACATCCAAGGCTAAGGGCCTCTCAGTTGCCGGAAGATATGCCAAACTCCCCAAACTCTCTGCCCGGTGACTCAAGGCGTCGGCCACTACATTGGCCTTCCCTGGGTGGTATAATATAGTGATATCATAGTCTTTAAGTAGCTCCAACCACCTATGCTGACGCAAATTAAGGTCCTTCTGCCTGAGCAAGTGTTGCAAACTCCGGTGATCAGTGTAGATCTCACAAGGAACACCGTACAAATAATGACGCCAGATCTTCAGGGTGTGAACAATAGCTTCTAACTCGAGATCATGGACCGGATAATTCTTCTCATGCACCTTTAACTGTCTAGACGCGTAGGCAATCACCCTATCATCCTGCATCAATACCGCTCCAAGGCCAATCCTCAAGGCATCACAATAGACATTGTAGGACCCTGAACCCGTAGGCAATACTAATACTGGGGCTGTAGTCAAAGCTGTCTTGAGCTTCTGAAAGCTCTCCTCACACTCCTCGGTCCACCTGAATGGAGCACCCTTCTGGGTTAGCCTGGTCATAGGAACTGCAATGAATGAAAATCCCTCCATAAAGCAACGGCAATACCCCGCCAAACCAAGGAAACAGTGGATCTCCATAGCTAATGACGGTCTAGGCCAACTCTGCACTACCTCCACCTTTTTCGGATCTACCTTGATCCCATCACAAGACACTATGTGGCCCAAGAATGCCACTGAACAAGCCAGAATTCACACTTAGAAAATTTTGCATACAACTTCTTCTCCCTCAAAGTATGAAGCACGGTCCTCAAGTGCTGCTCATGATCTTCTTGAGACCGGGAATATACCAGGATGCCATCAATAAACATAATGATGAAGGAATCAAGATAAGGCCGGAACACACTGTGCATCAAATGCATAAAGGCTGCTGGGGCATTGGTCAGCCCAAATGACATGACAAGAAACTCATAGTGACCATATCTGGTCCTGAAAACAGTCTTTGGTATATCCGGCTCCTGAATCTTTAACTGATGATAGACAGAACGCAAGTCAATCTTGGAAAACACCCTGGCACCCTGTAACTGATCAAATAAATAATCGATGTAAGGCAAAGGATACCTGTTCTTCACCGTAACCTTGTTAAACTGCCGATAATCAATACACATACGCATAGAACCATCCTTCTTCTTCACAAATAAGACCAGAGCACCCCAAGGTGATACACTGGGCCTGATGAAACCCTTATCAAGCAAATCCTGCAACTGCTCCTTCAACTCCTTCAACTCAGGAGGATCCATATGGTAAGGAGGAATAGATATAGGCTGAGTGCCCGACAACAAATCAATGCCGAAATCAATATCTCTATCGGGCGACATGCCCGGAAGATCAGCTGGAAACACATATGGAAAGTCCCTCACTACTGGAATTGACTCAACTGTACGGGTATTAATACTGACATCTATCACATAGGCCAAATACACATCACACCCCTTTTCAACCATTCGTTGAGCCTTAAGAAATGAAATGACCCTGCGGGGAGTATACTCTAAGGTACCTCTCCACTCTAATCTTGGCAAACCTGGCATAGCCAGCGTCATGGTCTTAGCGTGACAATCAAGAATAGCATAGTGGGGCGACAACCAGTCCATGCCCAAGATAACATCAAAATCTACCATACTGAGTAATAACAAATTGGCTATGGTCTCAAAACCACTAAGAGCAATCAAACACGACCGATATATGCGGTCCACAACGAGAGAATCTCCCACGGAAGTAGATACATAAACAGGGGAACTCAAAGAATCCCGAGATATCCCCAAATGTGGAGTAAAATAAGAAGACACATATGAATATGTAGAGCCTGGGTCAAATAATACTGATGCATCCCTATGACAGACAGGGACGATACTTATGATGACTGAATCTGAAATGACGGCCTCTGAATGGGCTAGAAGGGCATAGTACCTGGCATAGCCTCCCCCTCTAGGGCGGCCTCGACCACCCCGATCTCCACCTCGAACTGGCTGAGGAGGTGGGGTGGCAACTGGGGCTGGAAGAATGGCCGGAGGTCACAGTGGAGCATGCGGAGGTTGATAAGTCTTTGGAGGTGCACCCCTCCTGGCTCTGGGGAAATCTCTAACCGTGTGACGAGTGTCACCACACTCAAAACAACCCCTCGAAGGATGCGGTGGATGGGACTGACTCGGACCTGGCCTACTGGACTGGCCGATAATAGCACCTCGAGCAGGAGGCACACTGGATACTAGCGGTGCATAATAGGGCTCCTGCGGTCTAGGAGGAGCTGGAACACCGCTGGCTGCTGGAAGAGCTGAATGAATAGGGTGACTCATAAAACCCCTACCATAGCGTGCTACTGGTGCACGAGCTCCTGAATAATGACCAGTCTCTCGAGACCTCTTGGCCTCTCTCTCCTCCATATCCCAGGCGAACATGCCCTCCACTCTCCTGGCAATGCTCACTGCCTGCTGATAAGTGATGTCCATCTCCAACTCCCTGGCCATACTGGTTCGAATACTGGGGTGGAGTCCCTCAATGAAGCGACGAACCCTCTCTCTAACTGTAGCAACCAGAGCCAGTGCATGGCGAGCTAACTCACTGAAACGGACTGCATACTTCGACACAGTCATAGCACCCTGACACAACTGCTCAAACTCTGCGCGCCAAGCATCCGTGAGGCTCTGCGGAACATACTCACTCAAGAACATCTCTGAAAACTGAGCCCAAGTGATTGAGGCTACCTCGTCCGGACTACTCAGCTCATAGGCACGCCACCACTGATATGCTGCTCCCCTCAGCTAGAAAGTGGTAAAAGAAACCCCACTCGTCTCCACAATGCCCATAGTGAGGAGAATACGATGATACTCCTCAAGAAAACCCAGAGCATCATCTGAATCTAGTCCGCTGAAAGTAGGTGGGTGGTACTTCTTATACCTCTCAAGTCTGAGCTGCTCTGCCACAGAAGCAGCTTCCTTGATCTCATGCTGAACCGAAGCCACTGGGGGCATAGGAATATACTCTGGGGCCTGATAAACCTGGACCCTCTTCTCAAGAGTGCAGGCTGCAGAAGTCTATTCCCCTCCCCTGACCTGAGATGTAGCGAGAACTATCGGAAATAGTCCAGCCTGAGCCAGAGTGCTGAACATGCTCATGAACTGAGCTAAAGTCTCCTGGAGGGCTGGAGTAGCAATAGGGATCTCCGGTGGTGGCCCTCCAGCTAAAGCTGCTGGGGGCTCCTCTGACGCAGCTCTCGCAGGTGCTCAGGCTGCACTGCGTGGTCATCCTCTACCCCGACCCCAGCCTCTGGCGGCTTTGATAGGGGGCTCGGGTTCCTAATCGTCGGTCCTCCTGGTATGGGTCCTCACCATTTGTGAGAAAGAATAGAATAGAGTTTTGGAACTTTGATGTCAATAACTCACACGACAAGGAAATCAATGGAATATGATTGTTCTTAACAGTTACATAGCCTCCCGAAGATAAGTACGGACGTCTCCGTACCGATCTGCGAGACTCTAATAAACCGGCTTGTGACCCGCGACTCCTATGAACCTAGTGCTCTGATACCAACTTGTCACGACCCAAATTAACCCTCTGTAAGGTATCGTGATAACACCTAGTCTTTACGACTAGGTAAGCCTAATATTACAAAAAAATATAAAGAAAACACAATATTTTAAAGATAAACAGCATATTGTGAATAGCCAAGAGTAGTACCACTCGACATATATAAAATAATTTTCCAAGACCTGGAATATCACTAAGTTACAAGCTGCTATAATCTATATAGCTCTATACAAAAGTCTGAAGATAATAAAGAAAGTCTCTAGGCGAGGGAGTAGAAGGGGACTCCGAAGATCTGCGGACGCAAGCAGTAGTACCTTGGAGTCTCCGAGAATCAGCAGCACGCACTAACCCCGAGGCTGATAGCTCACACTTGGATCTGCACAAAAAAAACATGTGTAGGGAAGAGCATGAGTACACCACAATGGTACCCAGTAAGTGCCAAGCCTAACCTCGGTCGAGTAGTGACGAGGTCAGGTCAAGGCCCTACAGGAGTGAATATAATAAATTAAACACTAAAAGATATAAGTAAAATTTACAGTAACACAGTTAAGGAAATTCTCGAAATTTAAACAGTGGAGGGAGCCCTCGGCTCAGAACAAGCTAAACACAGTGGGAACTCTCCCGGGATACCGTCCCGTAGTTCCAAATGAATATGCAATACAAGGGGGGATCTCCCGGAATACGTCCGTAGTCCCAAAGTAAATATGCAGTGCTGGGGGATCTCGCGGAATACGTCCGTAGTCCCAAAGTAAATATACAGTGCTGTGGGATCTCCCGAAATATGTCTGTAGTCCCAAAGTAAATATGCAGTGCTGGGGGATCTCCCATAATACGTCTGTAGTCCCAAAATAAATATGCAAGACAGGGGGATCATGGGAGTCTCCTGGAATACGTCCGTAGTCCCAATTTAAATATGCAACACGAGATGAAATGGCAAGTATGACATCGAGTTATACAGTTTATACTAAACATAGATAAGGAAAGTAGGGATGTAACTAAGCATGGCGCACAAAATGTCAAATAGGCAATTAAAACACGTAAGCATGCTTCTCTAGTCTAAGTTTAACAATTAAACATATTAGTGCAATTTAATAAGGAAAAACAATTTATGATTTAGAAAGGAAAAATGGGATTTTTGCAATAATAACCCGTGTACGTACTCATCACCTCACGTACATGGCGCCCACACATCAATTAATATCAAACATTCTATGGGAAAGTCCCCAACACAAGATTAGGCAAGCCACTTACCGCGAACCGCTCAAATCAACTCGATATCATGTTCTTGCCACGAGTATCTGACTCCAAATGGCCCGAATATATTCAAATTAATTGCATAATGTAAATATGACTACAAGTAACTAATTTAGCTAATTAATTCGAAGCTAAAGTGTGAAATTAGGAAAAATGCTCAAAATGTCTCCCCGGGCCCAAGTCTCGGAATCGGGTAAAACTTACAAATTTTTACCATTCACTCACGAGTTCACTCGAACAAAAATCATCTAAATCCAACATCAAATTCCCATTCAAATCTCAGATTTTCAATTGGGGAACCTTTTCCCCCATTTCCAAACTTCTACCCTAAAATTCCTTAATTAGACGAGGAAAACAATAATAAATTAATGTATTATGATCAAAATAGAGTTAGAATTAGTTACCCAATAGTTCTCCTTCACAATCCCTAGAGAAATCGTCTCCCACCGAGCTCTAAATAGAATTGGTGAAAAATGAGGAATGAACCCTCGAAGCTGCCTCTTCAACCAAGCGATTTTCGCACCTGCGCTCATGGGGCCGCATCTGCGGTCACGCACCTGCAGAAAAATCATCCCAGGTGCGAAGGTCACTTATCCGGGCTGGTGCTGCATCTACGGGAAATTCCTCGCACCTGCGGTCCAAATCGGCGCATCTACGCCTTTCACTAAGACAGCCAGGCTCCGCACCTGCGGCTCTCGCTTCGCACCTGCGGGCTCGCAGGTGCGGTCAAACTAGGGCACATGCGCTCCATCACCAACTCCACCAGTTCCGCATCTGCGCACTCCCTCCACACCTGCGGCTCTCGCACCTACAGCCTCCCTTCCGCAGTTGCAAAAAACTAGAACCAGCAAGGCACCAGATTGTTCCTAAGTCCAAATTTATTCCGTTAAGCATCCGACACACACCCGAGGCCCCCAGGACCTCAACCAAACATACAAAACAATCCTAAAACATCATATGAACTTAGTCGAGCCTTCAAACCACATCTAACAACACCAAAATCATGAATTAAGTACGGATTCAAGCCTAAGAATTTAAAATTTACCAAATTCTACAAACGATGCCGAACCACATCAAATCTTGTCCGAATGACCTCAAATTTTACACATAGGTCACAAATGACACTACGAACCTACAACCACTTTCGGAATTCCATTATGAGCTCGATATCAAAATTTTCACTATCGGCCGAAATCGTAGAAAAATTAACTTTCGCCAATTCAAGCCTAAATCTACTACAGACCTCGAAAACACATTCCGGACACGCTCCTAACCTCAAAATTACTCAACGGAGCTATCGAATTTGACGAAATTCCATTCCGGATCCATCTTCACGCAGTTTCGACTACGGTCCAAACTCTAAGGCTTAAACTCACAACTAGGGACTAAGTATCCCAAAACTCTCCGAATTCCATAACCAATCACTCCAGCAAGTCCCAATAGCGAAAACAAACGTGGGGAAAATAGTTATTAGGGGATCGGGATTCTATCTCTCAAAACGACCGACCGGGTCGTTACAAGAAAAGGGCAGATTCGAGGGTTGAAATTTCATAACACAAAATTTGATTGAGAGCTCGGAGGAAGGCGATTTTTCGAGAGTTTTTCAGAGGAAATCAGTGGGTAACGATTCCTAATCCTATTTTGATCATATGTCATTAATCCATAGTTGTTTTCTTCATTAAATTAAGGAATTTGAGTGAGGAAATTGGGGAATTGGGGGAAAGGTTCTCCAACCAAAAATCTGAGTTTTGAGTGGGTATTAGGTGTCGGTTTTGGATGATTTTTGTACGAGTGAACTAGTGAGTGAATGGGTGTTCTTATTTGGTAATATTTACCCGATTTTGAGACGTGGGCCCACTCGAGAATGGGTGTTCTCATTAGCTATATTAGTTTCTTGTAGCTATATTTATGTTATGTAATTGATTTGGCTAGATTTGGGCCACTCGGAGTTGGATACTCGTGGCAAGAGCGTGATTTCTGATTGATTTGAGCTTGGTTCAAGGTAAGTGGCTTGCCTAACCTTATGTGGAGAAAACTCCCCTTAGGATTTTGTACTGTTTGATATGTGAGCGCCGTGTACGTGAGGTGACGAGTACGTACACGGGCTATTTGTTGTAAAACTCCGTTTTCACTAAGTCATAGCTTGTTTCCTCCTTATTTGAAACACACTACCATATGTAACTATCCTGTTAGACTAGAATAGCATGCCTACTTGTTTAACTGTCTATTTGAATTTTGTGCAGCACGTTTAGTAAAATTTCTTGCTTTCCTTGACTTGAACTTAGTCTAAACTGTAGAATTTCTTGCTGTAATTATTATTTCGATTAGTTGCGCTGCATATTTACTTTGGGACTACGGAACGGTATTCCGGGAGATCCCCCTATTTTGTATATTTATTTTGGAACTACGGGACGGTATTCCGGAAGATCCCCCTACACATTTACGTTTGGGACTATGACACGGTATCTCGGGAGATCCCTTGTTGTTATCTCTGTATTCTGAACTATTGTCTTTCATTGATTCTATTCTTGTTAGATTTCCGTATTTATTTCACTGTAATATTTCATTCTGTCTTATTTCATTATATTTATACCAGTAGGGCCCTGATCTGATCTCGTCACTACTCGACCGAGGTTAGGCTTGGCATTTACTGGGTACCGTTGTGGTGTACTCACGCCCTTTCCTGCACATATTTTTCGTGTGCAAATTCAGGTTCATCTTACCAGCCTCATCACTAGTTGAAGTCGTTGCTGCTTATTGGAGACTTCAAGGTACATCTTCTCGTGCCCGCAGATCCTCGGAGTCCCCCTCTATCCTCCTATGTTCATTTTTCCTTCTTTCTGTAGAAATAATATATAGAACAGTTAAGACTTCTTAGTAGCTTGTGACTTACGGTATTCCGGGTTTTGAAAAATTATTTTATACATTTTCAGAGGTGATAATTATATATGCCGAGTGGCATTCAGTTGCTTATTAGATATTTGTTACTGTTAATAGTTAATGTTCATGCTTTTGTTTCACTTCCAGTAAACTGTTAGGCTTACCTAGTCGTAGAGACTAGGTGCCGTCACGACGGTTCACGGAGGGATAAATTGGATCGTGACACTACATCTAACCTTTCGTAACTGTCAAAATCAAGATAGTTAAATCATTATAAATATTATTATCTTGACTAACATCATTTTTGTCTCTAAAAATTGGCTCTAAGAGAGGGATGTGTAGAGATATCATATATTCCTTTGACACGTCTGCAAACAATCTCACTTATACTTGTTCCTAGGGGATTTTCAATGTCCTACTATTGCCCTCCAATTCTTCTCTCTTTTGAATTTTTCTCATTTTGATGTTCCACTCCATCTTCCTTTCTTTTATTGTGCTTTGCAAGCAAAACTACATATACATTAATTTGTCTGCAAGATATCAATTCCAGGACACATTGTCCTATGAAGAAACTAAAATTCAGAACATATTTTTGGAAATATCCTGAAACTTTGAAGTATGAATCTAAATTCCAGGACACAATTTTCTGAAATGTCCTTATGTTATGGAATTTCATCTGAAGAAATTAAAATTCAGGACACAATATCCTGAAATTAAAACTAATCTACTTATTTTAAAAAAAGAACTTAATACCCGTATTGTCCACCCTTTCTTCTTCTATTTCTTTAAGAGCTGATGGAGTTCAGATATCACATGTTCCTTTAGCATATTTGCAAATGATATCACTTATGCTTATTTCTTGCGGTACATTTTCTTTATCTTGAGATTGCACTCCATGTTCTTTGCTTGCAGCTTCACAAGATTCTGTAATATTTACAAGAGCAAACACAATTAATACTTGTTATTAATAATTTGAAAAAATGCATAAAGTACCCATTAAACTTGTCCAAAAAAATAATTTACACACCTAAACTTTACGGGCGACCTAACACCCCACTATTCTCATCTAAACTAAATTTAATACCTCATTCAAAATACTGAACCAGTCTTGTGGTGGGCTGTGCTAATACGCGCCATGTATCAAATGCTACACTATTTTATTTTTTTTACTTCTTCTTTCCTTTTCCACTCTTTTTTTCATTTCATCTTCTCCACCTTCCGTCATCATTATTTTTGCTGCCCGCCATCATGTAAGCCATTCACCGCCATAACCTCCCTTAAACCCATCAACTCTATTTGTATTCTTCTTTTTTCGTTATAGATAAATTTATTTGTGATTTTGACATTACACGAAATTAAGGAGAAAGAGGGCCGGAAAGCTTGGGATAGATAGAAATATTTGGTTGGCCGGAAAGCTTGGTGTCATCGGTACCGTATTTTTTGACAAGGTGGGTTTGTACTCCTAATTCTCTTCGTCTGGGTTTCCTTAGAAGAATTTTTGTCACTTTATTCCTCCTAGTTTTGTATTGGAAGAGTGAACGAGATATAGATCCACTAGTTGAGGACCTATAAATTTTCTCCAACTGGAGAATTTTTCGGTGACACCTTGTCTTCTTTTCAACACTATTTATGGTTCTAAAGAAGTATTTTTCAGGAAATAGATAAAAAATTGGATGGAGAAAATCTCAATTGGAGAAGGACGGAGATAAGAATAAGATCACCGAAAATGGATATTTTAGCCAAGCTAGAGCCATTGATTTACAATTGCTTCTGTTTAAGTTTAATTAGGTATAATATCCAATAGGAAAGTGACATATGGATAATTAAATTAGTTTTAAGCTGTTGTTTTTTGCCTTCACGCGCATCTACGAAATAAACTACACTTTTCACGCCAGGTCATCACTCAAGATAGAATTAAATTCACTTAAGTTTAGAATAATTGGGTAAAAGGTCGCCCGTAAAGTTTAGATATGTAAATAATTTTTCAGACAAGTTTAATGGGTACTTTATGCATTTTCTCCTAATAATTTACTGAAACTAACATGTATAAGATCAATAAAATTCCATCTAACCTTGATTAGAATCATTTTGATTTCCAAATTTGACTTTAAGGGACAAAGTTATAGATATATCATATGTTCTTTCGACACATTTTCATACAATCTCACTTATACTTGTTCTCAGGGGATTTTCTATATCCTGAGATTGCAATCCACATTTGCAAATGATTTCAGTTACACTTGTCTCTTTTGGATTTTTCTGATCTTGAAATTTCACTCCATCCTAAGTAGTGGCGGAGCCATAATTTTCGTGAAGGGGTGTCAAAATATATAAAAGTAAACATACCAGGAACTTAAGGGGAGTCAAACATAGTATATTTACATATAATTTATTTTTTTTACCTAGCTACACAATATATTTTTTTCGCAAAGGGGTGTCATTTGACACCCCTTCGTATAAGGTGTCTCCGCCACTGATCCTAAGATTCTACAACATTTGTAAGAAAATAGTTAATATTTGTTACCCTATTCAATTTTAATTACAATGACAACAATATCGAAAACTCTACCTAACCTTTTCCAATTTCGATGCCCATATCAGTTTTATCTTCTAGATACACATGTGTATAAAAGCTTTCATAATGATCTTTATTATCGTCACATTGATAATCAGTTGCATCATTTCTATTTAATGGAATACTAGGTTCTCTCTCTTTGTTTCTTTCATGTGGTTTCTCAATAAACTCCAATAAAGTATCATTATTCGACTCTAGGTTTCTCTTTAAATCCTTTGAGATAGTATTTAAAATTAAAATTAGTATTATTAGCTACTTATAAGTTCATGACAATTAGTCTTGAATTTAAAGTTTGATGCTAAAAAATGCAGGACAATTAGTCTTGAATTTAATATTGGAAGCTAAAGAATTCAGGACAACTAGTCCTCAATTCCGAATTAGCAGCTTATAAGTTTAGGACACTTAATCCTGAATTAAAATTAAAAATTAAAAAATTCAGGACAATTAGTTCTGAATTTAAAGTTAGAAGCTCAATAATTCACGACAACTAGTCCTGAATTTAAAATTAGAAGCTCAAAATTCAAGACAGTTAGTACTAAATTCCTAATTAGCGGCTTAAAAATTTAGGATACTTAGTCCAGAATTTAGAATTAGTAGTAGAAGTTCAAGATACAATGTAAGCAAAAGCAACAAGTTATTTTCATGCTACCTTGATGTCCTTTTGAATCCTTTTTTCCTGATAAAGTTATTTATTGATGAATTCTAATAGAATCTGCCTACAAATCCTTTTTAAACTTCCCCGATAATCTCTGAATAAAAAAATTATAAAACTGAAAAGTCTCTTAAGCAAAAATAAAAATAAATCATATTCAATGACAGAAAACTTACCGTAACAATTTCATTAAGCAAGCCTTTATTACTTGAAGGCATTGAACATTCATCTTGAGAGAATTGCGCATGCACACTAGTGGACTCTACTACTTCTTCGGAATAATCAAGTGGTACCATCTCGAGTATCTCAAACGGCTATTTTATAAGAAAATAAAGTATGTATTAGAACCAAAACATACAGACGAAAGGATAGCCATTAATACTATTAACTTTTTATTTCGTTCGGAAAGTAATTTTTACAGAGGCTCTCATAATGTAGATATTTCATATCTGAATAACATAACATCCTAGGGAACCCGCATTCTTTGAATTGGACAAAGTTATTTTTTCTAAAAAGTTGGGAATACTTCTATAATCTAAACACAGAAGGCAAAAGAAAATCCAAGTATAGTATAAGTGTCCTTCTCTTTCTCTTTCTCTTTCTTTTTCTCATTCTCATTATCTGAATTGTTTTGTTTGGACTTCAAGCAACTTTTCAATGAGTTGACTAACTTTTGAAAACAAAAAGAGCCCCAATAGAAAGAAGAGCAGAGTTGATCATCATCAATGATTTTCATTATCCGCTCAGACACAGTTCTAGTCTTACGTTTACCCATCAATACAGACTCAACAAAATAGATTGTTGCCAGCTTCACTGTGTTGTCGCAATTGCCTACAAATGATGCAGGTATACCAAATGGATGAGTGGTAATAAAATGACACAAATTCTCGAACTCAATTTTTTCCTTACCATGGAAGTAAACTTTAGAAAGCCTATTCTCTCTTTCATTTAAAAAGTTGAAGTCCCTTGAAGAACAATATTTCAACCCTGTAACTATTTGGAAGGCTTCACTTGTAAACTTCACTTCATTATCAAAAATCTTAAATGTCATTGAATTTTTATTAGTTCTTACAATTTCAGAAAGTAACACGCAATGAATTAATTTGTCACAAAATTTAACACCTTTCAGTCGGAAATTTTTGTCAAAAACACCCTCTCTCAATTGTGCTTTCAATAAGAAACTTTAAATTGTTTCCTTATATTAAAAATATCATTTTCAATAACTATTTAGATTACATCAATTATCAAACTCGAAATATCGATCTCCTTCTATTATCACAATACTCAAAACCTGTATTTATAATAAATTCAGTTCACCAATAAATAATATATTAAATATATCCACTAATTTCCAAAGAAGAAAATAACAGATAAACTTCAGGACCATTTTTCTGAAATATCCTGAATATTTAAAGTAAAAAACTAATATTCAGGACTTAATTTCAAGCTAATGTCTGAAAGTGCTAAGGTCATATCTCTCAACTTAGAATTTACAAAGAATCATATCTCTGAACTTAGAATCTACAAAGAAGGAAATAACATATAAATTTCAGGATCATTTTTCTGAAATGTCCTGAATATTTAAAACAAAAAACTAATATTACGAAACAAATGAGAGTGATAAAAGATTATCAACGAACTAATAAGCAACAAAATCTAATTAGGTAATCGCCTAGTACATTTTGTTCCCTTCTCACTCGGATAATAATAATTAAATCGATTAGCAATGAAGTTCTTAATACCAACTCACATGAATAATTTCTATATGACGCCATGAAGTGCAGGGTCCTCCGTCCTCTGCTTAAAATGTAGTAAGGATGGAGTAAATTTTTGAGTTTTTTTTTTTGTTGAAATAAGGGATCTAAAAATAAAAATAAAAAAGGTTTAAAGATTGAATAGTTGACAACATTAGGATTCAAGTTCAGCATCATAAAAATCAAAATGTAATAAAATTAACCAAGTGGAGGAGGCACAATATAATAACATGAATCATGTAATAGCTAGTGCCTAGAAAGTGGAAATCGAAGAAGAAATCACGGGGAAAACAAAGTTTAAACATAAATTACACTACGTATAGGATGTTGATGAAAATTGATGAAAACTCTTGTGATTTTTTGGAGAAATTCTCTACTGCATTTAGGAAAATCAAAGGAGGTTCAATCTTCTCTCCGGAAGGGAAGAAACGAGGGATTTGATAATGAAAAAGGTTTGGAAAAGAAAAGAGATGAAGAAAGGGTAAAAGTCTTTTAGTATTAGTTATAACAAAGCAGTGGCTCTTTTTTCTCTGCGTTAAAATTGGTGGCTAAACACTAAATAGCTGCTTAAAAAGTGGTCATCCCACGTCATTTCCACTATTGAACAATCTACATAGTATAACACTAGCAGATAAATATAAATTTTTTTTATATCAATGTGTAATATACATATAATATACATATTTTATACATAATTAATGTATATTTGTAGGGGTTGTAACGATTTAATGGCTACATTAAAAGCCTCCAATATTTTATTCTTAATAAGTAATGGTCAATGATATGAGGTAGGCAGGCGACAGAAAAAATATTTACTTACAGTGTTGGGAAACTTACAAGCGAAAAGGAAATTTTCAAATTATAATATTTTGGTATGGTTACTTAGAAAATGTTTTACAGAAGTAAGCTTCCACATCTGGACATTAATTATCCAAATATTATAATGGTGTGGGTAGGAATAGAAGTTGCTGATAGTCATAAATTGCAAAATGGTGAAGGTAAGGTTTATAGACGTGAGTAAAATCAAGTGAAATAAGTTAATGAGAAAAAAGGGCTGCAACATTGCAGTAATTGCATGCTCACCATTGAATAACACAATTCACTTTTCTCACTTCTAATATACAAAAAAATTACTTTAAACCGTTTCAGAAAGCCACAAACGTAGAATCCAGTGTTGGGCCAGAGAATTCATAGTTATATATGTATTAGGCTTCTCTTGCAAACTTGACATTCTTGTCATCTAATTTGGTATGTGTTTGATTTTAGGGCTGACTATTTTGGGCCATGATTTAACATTGACACGTTCCGTTGGATCAATTGCAATAGAGAAAATGATATCGTATAGCGCTTTCAAAATAATAACCGAAAATATCTATATCTATATCTATATCTATATTATTATAAAAGCACAAATATTTTACGCTAAATATTGAACGACAAAAGTATCCCTGAAATATTTATCGACTTTTATACCCTCTAAAAGTTAAAATATATTTTGGAAAAGATAATTGGCTTTTGGATAAAACTGTCACACCAAAAACCTAACCTAATACGAATTAGCATGGAATTATTATACGAATTAAGTGTGGGGACGGATGTAGTGTAATACCGACGGGTTCAATTGAACCCATAACTTTTGACGCCAAGTAAAAATTTATATGTAAAAATTTATTAAAATTACAAAAATAATAGATATGAACCCATAACTTTAAAAATACAATGGATTCAATGCTAAAAACTTTAAAAGTTGAATTCATAGGGTTCAAATTCTGGATCCACCTATGATTAAGTGTCCTACTCATTATTGAAGTTCTATAGCTATACCAATCCCAGTTAATTCTTCATATAAGAATACCTTTTTACCAATATAAAAAGCGTTATAGCGTGCCAATTTGCTGCATATATTTTCAGATCACATAAAGCCGATAGGTACATAGTAAACTTGATATTTGATTGCATACCTATTATCATACGTCTACAACAATTTATAGTATGCTATAAGCATGTCAAAAGCTACTTCTCTTTGAGGTGCATCTCAATAACGTATTTTTATTTGTCACTACAGATAATTTTCCTAACATGGTTTGGTTTTGCTTTTTCTTTATCGTTGTATTTCTTAATGCTAAAATTGTTTAGTTATGTTTGTTTTGGCTTTACTTTTTAGTGAATTTATTTTCAATGATATACTTGATTAGTAATTATTTATGTAAATAAAATAACTCAGTAATTAGCTACATGGTTGCACGGTAGAGGTAGAGGAAGTGGTTCATGAGAATTTGTTATGTCACCTTATATCTTGCATACATAAAAGATGATTTTTATATTTATCATAAATTATGATTAATAATATAGTTTCCTATATCATGGTGCATATTAGGGCTTAACCTAATAATTGGGACTATATATCAACTAAGATCTTTTTCTATTGAATTTTAGTAAATCGGCGTCGCCACAAACGTTATTTGATAATAGGGTTGTTCAAAATCGAACCGTAACCGTTAATCAAACTGAACCGATGGCTTATTGACTTATTGGTATCGGGTTATAGGAGTAATGAATGGTGAATGGATTAAGATTTTATAATTAATGGCTTAACGGTTTGGGGGCGGATTACTCAATTTTCTTATCGGATAAACCCTTAACCCGTTAAGAATTTTTATATGTATACTTTTACCTTCATTGAGTATTCAAAAAATTTGTTTTAAAGTAATAAATCCCACAATATACTATGTACATGTTGGATATGAGAACAACATAGACATTAGAAGAGAGAAAATGCAGCAAGATGCTATGATAAAAAAATGGCCAATGGAAAGTGATCCTTGTAACGACCCGGCCGATCGTTTCGAGAGTTGTAGTCCCGTTCCCCCATTTACTGCTCCATTTTTGCTTTATAGCTATTATATGACTTATCGGGTTAGTTGGTTCGGGTCCGGAGTGAATTCACTGTGAAATGAGACACTTAGTCTCTTAAATGGAAAGCTTAAGTTGGAAAAGTCTCTATATGTAAACGACCTCGGATTCGAATTTTGATGATTTCAGTAGCTCCGTATGGTGATTTTAGACTTAGGAGCGTGTCCGAAAAATTATTTGAAATTTCGTAGTGGGATTAGGATTGAAATGGCGAAAGTCGAATTTTTGGAAAGTTTGACCTGGGGGTTGACTTTTTGATATCGGGGTCTATTCTGATTCCGAAAATTGCAATAGGTTCGTGTGGTTATTTATGACTTGTGTGCAAAATTTGAGGTCAATCGGACATGATTTGATAGGTTTCAGTTTCGTTTGTAGAATTTGGAAATTTTGAAGTTTCTTAGGCTTGAATCCGTGTGTAGTTCGTGTTTTTGATGTTGTTGGAGGTGATTTGAATATTCAACTAAGTTCGTATGATGTTTTAGGATTTGTTGGTATATTTGGTTGAGGTTCAGGGGGCCTCGGGTGAGTTTCAGATGGTTAACAAATCAAATTTGGACTTAGAACAATTGAAACTTGCTGCTGCCTACTGATGCAATCGCACCTGCGGAAATTGGCTCGCAGGTGCGAGCTCGCAGAGGGGAGCTTGCAGAAGCATGTGCTTCATTGCAGAAGTGACCAGGCATGGATTGAGGCAGAGGCCGCATAAGCGAGCAGATAGTCCGCAGAAGCGGCGTCACATCTGCAACTGTGCGACCGCAAAAGCGCAAAGGCCGCAGAAGCGGCTTGCTCCTCGCAGAAGCGGGATGGCGACCGCAGAAGCGAAGGGAGGCCAACCTTGGTAAACCGCAGAAGTGGTTGGTTTCTCGCACCTGCGAAACCGCAGAAGCGGCTAAGTGAGTCGCAGGTGCAGAACCTCTGGACAGTATACATTTCGAAGGGGTTTCGAGTTTTGCCATTTTTGGACATTTCCAACACGGTTTTGGGACGCTTTTCAGAGGGAATTGTCACGACCCAATTCTCCCTCCGTAAGATGTCGTGACGGCACCTAGTCTCTACGACTAGGTAAGCCTAACAAAATGCAGAAATAACAAAATAGAAGGAAAACTAAACAACTAACTGCAATAGATAACTGATAACAATGCTGCTCGGCATGTACAATAACCAACACTCTAGTAATACACAGTATTCCCAAAACCCGTAACATCATAAGTCACAAGCTACAGAAGGAAACTAGAATCTCTATACACCAAAGTCTAACAAAAGAAATGCGGAAAGTAGATGACATAGAAGAGAATAGAGGGGGACTCCGAGGTCTGCGGACGGGGCAGATATACCTTGAAGTCTCCGTACAACAACAAACACTCTCAGCTAGTAGCGGGGTTGATAAGAAGTACCTGAATCTGCACACAAAACATGTGCAGAAGAGTAGCATGATTACACCACAACGATACCCAGTAAGTGCCAAGCTTAACCTCGGTAGATTAGTGACGAGGTCAGGACCGGGCCCTATTGGTATATAATAATAAGACAGATGCTATAATAAACATGAAGTAAAACGGAGAAGACAACAACAAGTATTCACAAAGCAATAACAACACCGCACAATGATATAACAATAGGGGCGCTCCCGAGATACCGTCTCGTAGTCCCAAAAGTAAATATACAGGGAGAACTTCCGAGGTACCGCCTCATAGTCTCAAAAGTAAATATGTAGGGAGAACTCCTAAGGAACCACCTCGTAGTCTCAAAAGTAAATGTGCAGGGAGAACTCACGAGGAACCGCCTCGTAGTCTCAAAAGTAAACACACAGTTCAAACCGATAAATATAACAGTTAACAACAAGAATTCTACAGTTAAGACTGATAAAGATCAAGGAAAAATAAGAAATCAACTAGGCATGCTTCACAAAGTTCAAATAAGTAGTTAAAGCACGTAGACATGCGATATTAGACTAAACAGGATAATTACACTGGTTGGTATAACGCAATTAAGATTGAAAAGCAGATTACTACTTAGAAATATGGTATAACCCAACTTAAAAGGAAAACAGGTTGCTACTCAATAAAATCAGTTTTTACAACAAATAGCCCGTGTACGTACTCGTCACCTCGCGTACACGGCGCTCACATAGCACAATAGTACCAAATCCTAAGGGGATTTCCCCCACACAAGGTTAGGCAAGCCACTTACCTTGAACCAAGCTCAATCAATTGGTAACAATGCCTTTTCCAGGAATATCCAACTCCGAACGGACCAAATCTAGCCAAAATCAATTACATACCATAAATACAACTATAAGAAATTAATCTAATTAATGAAATCAAAGCTAAAGAAAGAATTTAGAAAATCGCCCCAAAAAGTATCCCTGGGCCCACGTATCGGAATCGGATAAAAGTCACCAAATATGAACACCCATTCCCTCATGAGTTCACTCGTACCAAAACTATCCAAATCAGATGTCAAAATCTCAATCAAAACCCAAAATCTTACTTGAAGGACTTCTACCCATTTCCCCCAAAATTTCAACCCAAATCCGAAGTTAAATGATGAAATCAAGCATAGATTAGTGGAATATAACCATAAAGGAGTTAAGAATTGTTACCCAAAATCTTTCTCTGAAAATCCCTCAAATAATTGCCCAATCTGAGCTCTCAAAGTCCCAAAATTGGAAATGAGACCTAAACCTCAAAATTTCCTCTTTTGTGACCAACGATCTCACACATGCGGACCACCAGTCGCACCTGTGATGTCGCATCTGCAGAATTTCCATCGCAAGTGCGGAAATGGCTGAAGGTGACTGGGACCGCTTCTGTGATCAGGTGGTCGCACCTGCGTGTGCGCACCTGCGGACAGTGGTCTGCTTCTGCGGTCTCCCCTTCCAGCTCACTCTCCGCATCTGCGGAACTTCAAGTGCATCTGCGGGCTCGCAGATGAGGAAATTCCCTCGCACCTGTGACCCCTGGCCATATCCTAAATCCTTCTTCTATGCTTGGCCTCTCGCACATGCATGTGTGCACCTGCGGACACCCACCGCAGGTGCGATTACACCAGAAGCTTGAAAGCTTCAGCAATTACACAAGTCCAAATTTTGATCCGTTAAGCATCCAAAACTCACCCGAGGCCCTCGGGACCTCAACCAAACATACGAACAAGTCCTAAAACACCATACGAACTTAGTCGAGCCCTCAAATCACATCAAACAACGCTAAAAAATATGAATCACCCTCCAATTCAAACTTAATGAACTTGAAACTTTAAATCTCTACAATCGATGCCAAAACCTATCAAATCACGTCCGATTGACCTCAAATTTTGCACACAAGTCATATTCAACATTACGGACCTGCTCTAACTTCCGGAATTCAAATCTGACTCGATATCGAAAAGTCCACTACCGGTCAAACTTCCCAAAATTTAACTTTCGCAATTTCAAGCCTAATTTAGCTACAAACCTTCAATTCACATTCCGGACACGCTCCTAAGTCCAAAATCACCCAACGGAGCTAACAGAACCAATGAAACTCCATTTTGGAGTCATCTTCACATAATTCCAACTACGGTCAAAATCCTATGACTTAAGCTTCAGTTTTAGGGACTAAGTGTCCTAATTCACTCCGAAATCACAACAACAACCTCCCGGTAAATCACATAAGCAGAAATGGTATGGGGAAAGCAGTAAACAGGGGATCGGGGCTAATACACTCAAAATGATCGGCCGGGTCATTACATCTTCCCCCTCTTAAAATAATCGTTCGTCCTCGAACGGGCATAGAGACATACCTGAAGTGGTGAAAAGATGAGGATATCGACTGCACATATCATGCTCGGTATCCCAAGTCACCTCCTCGAAAGGCTGACCCCTCCACTGAACCTTCACGAAAGCAATGTTCATCGACCTCAGCTATCGAACCCGCCTGTCCAAAATAGCCACCGACTTCTGATCCGCATAACTCTTCTGTCTGGACTGGGATTGTAATGACCCGGTCGGTCGTTTTGAGTATTACAACCCTGTTAATTTATGTCTTACAGTTGATTTATGACTTATCGGATTAGTTGGTTTGTGTCCAGAAAGATTTCGGAGTGAAATGAGATACTTAGTCTCATAATTAAAAACTTAAGCTGGAAAAGTTGACCGAATATTCATTTATGTATAAACGACCTCGGAATTGAATTATGATGATTCCAATAGCTCCGTATGGTGATTTTGGACTTAGGAGCGTGTTCGGAAAATTATTTGGAGGTCCATAGTGGAATTAGGCTTGAAATGGCGAAAGTTGAATTTTTGGGAAGTTTCACCGAGGGGTTGACTTTTTGATATCGAGGTCAAAATCCAATTCTGGAAATTTGAATAGCTTCGTTATGTCAAATGTGACTTGTATGCAAATTGTGAGGTCAATCGGATGTGATTTGTTAAGGTTCGGCGTCGTTTGTAGAATTTGAAATTTCAAAGTTCATTAGGCTTGAATTGGGGTATAATTCGTGGTTTTGGCGTTGTGTAAGGTGATTTGAGGGTTCGCCTAAGTTCGTATCATGTTTTAGGACTTATTGGTATATTTGGTTGAGGTCTCGGGGGCCTCGGGCATGTTTCAGATGGTATTCAGATTATTTTCCTTCATTTTGGCACTGATGGTAGCTATTGTTTGCTGGTGTTTTAAACCTTCTTCGCGATCGTGAAGATTGGGACGCAATCGCGTAGTGTATCAGAGGAGCTGACCTTTTTCCTTCATCGTGTTCGCGCCAGTGGCATCACGTTCGCGAACCATTGTAAGGTCTAGGCATCGCGTTCGCGCCCTTATGACTGCGTTCGCGTAGAGGAAATGGAGTAGAAATGGATATCACGCGTTTGTGCTTCGCGATCGCGTGGACGAGTCCGCGATAGCGTAGGTCTGTGAAGTTGTGCATCGCGACCGTGTGGTCAGGTCCACAATCGCGTAAGGTTAAATATGGTCAGGGGTAAACTGTACTTCGCGATCGCGTGAGATTGTCCGCGATCGCGTAGAGCAAATGACTGGGCAGAGAGTTTAAGTTCTGAAAATGGTACTTCGTCCCATTTTCCATTTTTACAGATTTGGAGCTCGGAGAGAGAGGATTTTCGGGAGTTTTCCAAGAAAAATAATGGGGTAACTGTTCTTAACTCAATATTGGTCAAATTACTCGAATCCATGGTTGTTTTTAATATTTAATTGGTGAATTAATTTGTAAAATTGTGAAAACCCTCTTGGTTTAATTTGAAGATTTGAGGGTCGGATTGATGTCGGATTTGAGTAAAATTTATATGGTTGGACTCGTGGTTGAACAGGCATTCATATTTTGTAACTTTTGTCGGGTTCCGAGACGTGGGCCCCATGAGCAATTTTTGAGTGTAATTTCAGATTTTGTGGAAAATATTAGTATTTTGATATGAAATTAATTCCTATAATTGTGTGGACTGAATCAAATTTATTGGAGCTGAGGGTATGAACCCTGGATATATGTATTATATGAATTGTTGGTAGGTGACACACATACTAGGTGATAGGCGTGTGGGCGTGCACCATGGAATTGTGACATAATTGTCGCCGTGGAATTTTGTAGTCAAATAATCTTGGCATTTTCTATGTAGTTTTATGTGCTAAAGAAATTGAGCTGAGAATCATATTAAAAATCATGCTGAGGCTATGTGCCAATATTATTGAGACCCACATAGGTCATATTGTTGTTGAATTATTTGTTTAAAATGAAATTTCATACTCAGTCATGTTCATTCATTTCATATCATCTCTTAGTCCCTGTTTCTATTTATTGATTCATCATATCATCACTTTGGGCTAGTTTCATGACATTGTGAGCCTGAGAGACTGGAGAGATTGATGGCTGAGTGAGGCCGAGGGCCTGATTGTAAGGATAATTATGGGATCTGGCTGCACGCCGCAGCAGGCCATATTGGCTTTATATACATTATTATTATGTGGCTAGGGGCTGCTGCCTGCAGCAAGCTAGATTAGCTTATTATAGCACATGAGTTATCCGTGCGGATACAGATATTGATACTATAGCACGTGAATTATCCGTGCATATTATAGCGCTTGGGCTGAAGGAGTCCCTCCAAAGTTTGTACACACCCCCAGTGAGCGCAGGTACCTACTGAGTGCGAGTGCCGAGTGATTGGGAAGACTGAGTGACTGGGAGGACCGAGTGACTGGGAGGACCGAGTGACTGGGAGGACTGAGTGAAATGATATTCTGAGAGTATGCATATGATTTTATCACTGAGTTGCATCGCATTGACATGCACAGATGACATACATGCATAGAGATGTATTTTCCTCATGCTGTACAGTAACACATCATTCATGATTTCTCACACATGTTGACAGATGGGCATAGTGATGCATTTGTTTTACACTGGTTATCTGGAAAAAAAATGAAAAATCTTATTTATTATTGAAAGGATTTTGGGAAAATTATTGTTTTCAAACTTATTCATATTTTTAGCAACTTCGGTAAACGATTTGGGTTTTCACTGATGTACTTGAAAGGAAGAACTATTTTTAGAAATCATGATTTAGCTTAGCATTTTTATCTTTGAGTTACTTCTTGTATTATTTGCTTTACGTTGTTATGGACTGTTATGGACTATTGGTTTTGGGCCCGACATTGGTAAAAGCTCGTCACTACTTTCAACCTAAGGTTATGTTTGTTACTTATTGAGTACATGGGGGTCATTTGAACTCATGCTACACTTCTGCACCTTGTGTGGAGATATTAGATGTTAATGTTGCTGTAATTGACGGGAGCTAGAATTGAAGACGTACCTGCATTCTGGTTGTAGCTGCCTCTTGTTCATGGTAGCCTTAGATTTATAACAATCTGTTCATGTACATCTCGAACAGATGATGTATTATTTCATACCAGTTTTGTAAATTCTATTCTTTGAAGCTCATGGTTTGTACTACCAGTTCTTGGGAAAGTGTATTAGTTTTATCTATTTTCTTTTAATTAATTGCCTTACTAAATTCATTGGAATTGGATAGTTGATAATTGGCTTACCTAGCGGGTTGGGTTAGATGACATCACGACTAGTCAGATTTTGGGTCCTGATAAGGTGGTATCAGAGCTTTAGGTTCATAGGTTCTACAAGTCATGAGCAGGTGTCTAGTGGAGTCTTACGGATCGATATGATGACGTCCATATTTATCTTCGAGAGGCTACAAGGCATTTAGGATAATTTCCCATCTTTCTTTCTTTATTGTGTGGAATTGATTCAGCTTGAAATATAACTCTTTGAATTCCTTCCATGCATTCGTGCGCACATGTGAGCGCTCAATATCAGCTGTGTATCGCCGGCTTGTGATTTCAGGGATGATGTACGAGCTGTGTATTCTATGTTTTGGTGATGGGTCAGTCTGGAGGACTCGAGGCCATGGTTGAGCCGCAGCTTAAGCTCGGTAGCTTCAGTTGTAACTTGTACATTTGGACTCATATGTCCGGTAATATCCATACGAGTGGAATTTGTGGCTCGATGAGCGGTGAAATGGCTTTATGATGAGTATGATGTAACTGCGGGATGTGTTAAGACGATGTGAATGTGGCGAGAAGTGTTTCCTTGAAGTGTAAATGAAGGCCCTTGGGTGCTTGATTTTCGTTTTGATGTGACATACAGTTTCGAGTGTGAATGTTTTGAAAGATCTTTCACGTTGTTAAATTTTGGGGCAAATTAAATTCTCGTGTCTTGTTAATGAGTTTGGACTCAGAAAAATTAAGTGATTTCATAGTATGTGGCTGCGAAAGGGTATAACAAGATGCCAATTTGAGACTAAGCAGGTGGGTTATCTCCTGTGGAGTAATCTACGTAGATTTGTTCCTTATGATGTGAGTGGAGAGTTTATTTTCTGCAAGCAGGGTGTGTGTGTTGAAATTTGAATTTGAATCTGGTTGAGAAAGTTGACTTGAGTGTTAGGAGAAAGAATGCTTAGGCTATGATATGCCTAGAGTTGACTGTTAAGCGTAAAGTTATAACGTTTCTCGTGTTTTTACCTTTGTTGAGAACTACCTGGGCTACACTTGAGGTTACAAAGAGGCTAATTCCCTGAATAAACAGGGTAATTACTATTTCTATGTTAAATTTCTGATTTGAAGTGTGATAGCAGACTTTGCACATACTTACACTATGGCGTGTTATTTATACCAGTCAAGGAGCATAAGAATCTTATTTCATTATCATATATAAGTGTACTTGTTTAATTGCTCTGGTATGATAAGCTGGGACTGGAGGCCTGTGACCATGCCAGACGATTCATATTATTGGTACATGAGTTGTCCGTGCCGTGTGTGAGAATTTTATTTCTATGATAAATTATCTGATTTATTAATATCCTTCCTCTACAATTTTGCACATGCACCTACGGCTATCCTCTTCACGAAATTTGAGGAGTTGGTTGTAACATTGTGGTTGTGGTGGTGCTTGTTGAACTTGTAATATGGTTCTCTTCCTTGAGACATCTCCCATATTTGGGTACACGAATTGCGCAGTGGTGGCTGGAGTTATATTAATGTGGCGTGTCTGTGGAATAGTTGTGTTTAATAATATAAGATCATTGGACCTAGAATGGGTACTATCAGGTTTGATTACGGTATATTCGGGAGTATAATATTGAAAGTCGGCTTAGAAAGTGAGTATGGTTCTTGTTGGGGCGGGATAGCTCCATGACTTGTCAATTTGATAAGATGTTATGAGATTTTGCATTTTTCTTTTATTATCAACAGTTTACGAAGGTGTTGGGATGAGGTTTTGTTCGATATGGGGTTTAATGCTAGTACTTGGTTGGTTTGGAGTAGTTACTGTCATTAGGAATGGTGCTACGAGCGGGCGAGTTGTGTAATATGTTGGGTGATTATATTCGTGATTATAGTTATAGCTCGATGCAGCTTGTTCAGACTCATACAGTGTGTAAATGTAAGATTCGTGTCTTGAAAAGAAATTCTGAAGGTTGGGAATTGAATTCCAAGGTTTTTGGGCTAAGGCTAAATTAAGGATTTTCAGTTGTATTGTGTTGTCAGGCCTATGTGGAATAGGGTGATGTGGGATCACCCTCGGGTACGCGCGTGGTAAGATAGAATAGTGATTTGATGGCTTGGGAACAACTCTTGTTACGTTCGAGGGCGAACATATGTTTAAGTGGGGGAGAATGTAAAGACCCGACCGGTCGTTTTAAGTATTATAACCCCATTTCCCCATTTACTGCTCAATTTATGCCTTACAAGGTTCAGATTCGGAAAGATTTCGGAGTGAAATGAGATACTTCGTCTCATAATTAAAAACTTAAGTTGGAAAAGTTGACCAGATGTTCACTTATGTGTAAACGACCTCGGAATTGAATTTTGATGATTCCAATAGCTCCGTATGCTGATTTTGGACTTAGGAGCGTGTCCGAAAAATTATTTGGAGGTCCGTAGTGGAATTAGGCTTGAAATGGCGAAAGTTGAATTTTTGGGAAGTTTGATCGAGAGGTTGACTTTTTGATATCGGGGTCGAAATCCGATTCTAGAAATTTGAATAGTTTCGTTATGTCAAATGTGACTTGTGTGCAAAATTTGAGGTCAATCGGACGTGATTTGATAAGTTTCGGCGTCGTTTGTAGAATTTGAAATTTCAATGTTCATAAAGCTTGAATTGGGGTATAATTTGTGGTTTTTGCGTTGTTTGAGGTGATTTGAGGTTTCGACTAAGTTCGTATCATGTTTTAGGACTTGTTGGTATATTTGGTTGAGGTCTCAGGGGGCCTCGGGCGTGTTTCCGATAGTATTCAGATTATTTTCCTTCATTTTGGCACTGCTGGTAGCTGCTGTTTGCTGGTGTTTCAGGATGGGTGTTCCTGTTGAAGATGCGAATATGTGCATAAGGAGGGTATGAGATGGTTCATGGATTTTGGAGACAACGTGGTCTCGTGAAATAAGGTCACTCAGGATGAGTGCGGATATGGGTTCATGATGTTTTGAATGAAGCTATTATTATTTCTAAGGCAAGTCCTGAGTAAATTAGAAAAAGTGGCTTGGTTGGTAATGGTTGAATCAACACGGTTATGGCAACGACTAGTTTCTCCAGCCTAAAGTTATACATGTAGTTTGTGGTTGTACACCTGGGCTTGAGCGCCACCACAACTTGGTTGATTTGGGAGGTATTCTATTCGTATGGCTTTGTTATATAGAGGGATTTTCGGAAGAGTTATGGCAATTTAGATTACGACATGAGGTTGTATTTTCTGCTGTTTGGGAATTTAGTTGCATATTGCATTGGTTCGTGTGAAATGAGCTAAGTAAACGATTTTTATATAATGAAGATTTTATCCTATTAGGGGATCATGGTTTATTATGGAATTCTGGTACTCTCACGTATTGGCATGTTAGGTGCAGTGAGCGGTATGGGGAATTGGAAGCTGAGGATCAAGGTTACGGTTAGGTGTTGACAAGAATGTCATGAGCTAAAATGATCAGGGAAGAATTCTGATGGTTAGAATCAGCTGGTATTGTCTTTAGCGTCACATGAGATCGGTGTCCTGTGTAAGAGGCTTTGTGTGCTGAATTGCGACTTTTTGATTTGCTTTACAGCATTAGTGTGGCCGGTGGTATGGATGTGCAAATTTGTTACCTGGTGAAGAAGGTTGTGGGAGCATACCCAACGGGAAGATTGAATAAGTGTGACATGTAGTCACCTGATTGATTAAAGGTTGGAACTAAGTATGGAGATTTGGTACTATCGCTAATGTGAGAATTTATGCCTGAAGGGCGCTCGGTTCATTTGGTGGTGGAATGTGGAAGTTTGTTCCGGATTTGACGGCTGCTCTTATATGTCGTGAATAGGTCATTGTGGGTCCTTGAGAGGCTATTTAGCCAAGCATGGTATGATCAGAATTGGTTTGAGGTCCGTGGATAGATCTAAATGTGAATGTGGGCTCTATATTAGGCCGGATGTGCTCATCTCAGCATAGCGTTATTTTTGGAAGGGTCTTTGGGCCTTGGATGTTATTTCTATCGTCAGCTATTCCGTGTAATCTATATTATACCAGGTGGGTTGTGAGGTGGTTTGATTATTCGCACTCGTATTCAGATCCCGTATGGTTTGTGGTATTATGTGAGCGGGATAGCTCTCGAGATGCAGATCATATATCACACCTTTGTTGTGCTTGAGTTTTGTAGCGCGTGACGCTACCCGTCTCCCCAGGATTTGTATTATGCACTTGGCGTGCTTATGGTTGATATTCGGGCATTTCATGAGTATAAACGTTACGGCTAGATGTGTGTTTTCTTTAGATTATCATGTGTGGATTGGGTGGCACGCCGCCACGGGTATCATGGCTGGATCGTGTTGCACGCTGCAACGGTATCATGTGTGGATCGGGTTGCACGCTACATCAGTGTATTATTGAGTACACTTTTCTATATCTATTATTGCGTGTTTTGCTTCTCATTTCCTGAGGAAGGTTCATAACATCCTTTCGGTTGTTTAATTAGTTATGTGGGTTGAGTAGTTCTTTCCAAAGTTTGTTTTTCCTTATGTATCACATTCGAGTTTGTAGCTTGTTGGTACATTGTGGCATCATACGAGATTTTTGGCAGTGTCTAAGGTGGCTTATTGCCTGAGCAGCTTGTACTGGGTGAGAGGAGATTATTGGACCTGGGATCAGTGCGATCAGATTTTTATGAAGCATATTAAAGAGTAAATATTGCTATTCAGTCCAGAATGAGGTAATGGTTCTTGCCGAGAGGAGAGACTCCATAAATTGTGATTCGGCAGGTGGTTATGAGTTCTACATATCTCCTCTGTCATGGCAGTATTGCGAGAGTTTAAGAAAGGCTTAATTGGTCATGAGGTACACTACGGGCTTCCGTCAGTGGAAATTTTAGCTGATGTTCTTTGGAAAGATTGCTTGGGGCAAGTGAGTTACATGGTGCATGGTAAGAATTCAGTGAGAATATACAATCATGTATTGGTACATCGTGTGGTGATTGAAACGGTGTTTGTATGTTAGAAGCAGGCCTAGTAGAGAATTTCGGACGTTGGAATTTGGCCCTAAGGCTTATTTGCCTAGATAAAAGGGAGGATTTTCAGGTTTGCTCGAGCAAATGTGCTCAACTAGGTGGTGGTAAACCAGGTAGGTGCACGAGGTGTTAAACAATGATTTCGAACCACTCCAGAGCAGTTCTTAGCACGTTCGAAGACGAACTTATGTTTAAGTTGGAGAGAATGTAACGACCCGATCGGTAATTTTGAGCTCTAGCGCATCGCTCGACGGTTTGAGGCCATGAGAAGCTTCACTTAAGGTATTATGACTTGTACGCGTGGTCGGAATTAAATTTCGGGAAGTTTGGAGTTGATTTGGAAAGAAAATTCTAAATTCGGAAGCCTTAAGTTGGAGGAATTGACTAAAGTGTGATTTTGAGCAAGCGACCTCGAAATCGGGATTTGAAGGTTCCAACAGGTTCGTATGATGATTTTGGATTTGGGCATGTGTCCGGATCGGGTTTTGGATGACTCGGGAGCATTTTGGCGCCTATTATGGAAGTTAGCATTTTGGAAGAATTTCATAAATTTGGGTTGAAGTGCATTTCAATGTTATTAGTGTCCGTTTGGGATTCCGAGTCTGGGAATAGCTCCGTATAGTGATTCTGGTATTGGGAGCGCATCCGAAAGTGGATTCGGAGGTCCGTAGGTCATTTTGGGGCCATTTGGCGAAAGTTAGAAATTTGAAAGTTTTTGAGAAGTTTGACCGGAAGTGGACTTTTTGATATCAGGGTCGGATTCTGATTCTCGAAGTTGGAGTAGGTTCGTAATGTCAAATGTGACTTGTGTGCAAAATTTGAGGTCAATCGGACGTGATTTGATAGGTTTGGGCATCGAATGTAGAAGTTTGAAATTTTAAAGTTCATAAAGCTTGAATTGAGTTGCGATCCATTTTTTTGATGTTATTTGATGTGATTTGAAGGCTCGACTAAGTTCGTAATGTGTTTTGGGACGTGTTAGTATAATTGGTTGAGGTCCTGAGGGCCTCGGGTGCGTCTCGGATCGAGTTCGGACGGATATTGGACTTTGAGGAATTGCTGGTTTTTGGGCATCTGGTTTCCTCTTCCGCGATCGCGAAGAAAGGGCTGCGATCGCGAAAGGTTAAGTGGACTAGTGGGATTTTTACTCTAGGCGAACGCGTATAATGGTTCGTGTTCGCAGAGGGTCGAGCGGGAGGTTATTCGCGTTCGCGTCGGGGCTATCGCGAATGCGCTGTGTTAATGGGACTGGCCCGTTTGGTGAAGGTTGTTCTATGCGATCGCATAGCGGTGTTTGCGATAGCAAAAGTGGAAGGGGATGAGCAATGCGATCGCGTTCGCGAAAGGGAAGCTTTTAGGCAGCTGTTGATTGGCCTTCGCGATCGCGAGTGGATTTCCGCGATCGCGAAGGGGAAAGACCTGGGCAGTGTTCTTTTAAAATCGAGGTTTTGCTCATTTGCACTTCATTTCCTCCATGGGAGCCGGTATTGGAGCGATTTTGGAGCTCCATCTTCATCATCTACATCAAGGTAAGTGATTCCAACCTATTGCAAGCTAAATACAAGGTTATATACAAATTTAGATATGAAAACTAGTAGAAATTTGAGATTTTGAAGAAAGACCTAGAACTTGGTATTTTGGATTTTTACCACAAAATTTGGACATGGAATTGGGAATAAATTATATATTTGGGTTCGTGATGCTATGGGTAATGTTTATCTTCGAAAGTTTTCGAAATCCGGGTACGTGGGCCCGAGGGTTGCTTTATTAAGTTTTCGAGCGGAGTTGGAAATTGTTATAAATTGATTAATTATGAGTATTAGAGTACATTTTGATTGGGTTGCATCTTAATTGACTAGTTTGGAGCGACGAGCATCAGTTTGAGGTGTTAGAGAGGCTTTGGAGCCGGTTATGGAATTTCGGAGCGATGTAAGTCTCCTGTTTAACTCTGTGAGGGGGAAATTACCCCTAGGTGATATGTTTGATGTGTGCTACTTGTTGTGGGGACTACGTACGCGCGAGGTGATGAGAGCCCGTACGTAACTACATTCATGTTATTGTCCGGGTAGGCTTAGGTTTACATCATGCTATAGCTGTACTATTTGAGTAGTCTCTCGCTTATTAATTCCCCCGCTTTACATTCTATTTGAGACTTGGCTTGCTATTGTAGAGACTTCACGGGTTGACGATTAGCCATCAGATAATATTCCCCCTCTTACGGCATGCTCCGGTATATATATATATATATATATATATATATATATATATATATATATATATATATATATATATATATATGTTTCATCGAAAGGTTTTCATTAAATAAATTACAACTCACACATTTATTCGCAAGTGGGGTCAAGGACCCATCAAAGCTTCTTATTCTAATGGGATCGGGCCGTTCGCGTCGGCAGGATTTTGTATTTTACTTCTTATGGGATCAGGCTGTTCGCCTCGGCAGGATTTTGTATTTCACTTCTTATGGGATCGGTGTCACGATCCAAAATCCTAACCTGTCGTGATGGCGCCTATCTCAGTACTAGGCAAGCCGACAACATCAATAACCCACGATTTCCTTTAAATTTAATACAATACCAAAAATCTAGCAATTTTCGATACAACACTCCCAAAACCTGGTGTCACTGAGTACATGAGCATCTAAAATGAGTACAAGTCTGGAAAATACGGTCTATAATAGTCTAAGACCAAATATAGTAAACAAGGAGATAGAGAAGGAGATAGAGAAGGAGAGACAAGGTCTGCGGAACACGACAGCTACCTCAAAATCTCCTGAAAATCAACTGCGCGAAATGATCAACACCCGCTATGTTCAGGAACACCTGGATTTGCACACGAAGTGCAGGGTGTAGTATGAGTACAACCAACTCAGCAAGTAACAATAATAACTAAGGAACTGAAGATAATGACGAGCTACACAGTCATAGTTCACTTTCAGTAGTTCCAGTAAAGAATAGACATGCTTTCAAATCCGGCAGTTTAAGTCAAATCAATTTTATACAGTTCAATTTCAAGTAATCTGGATATAAATTCTTTCAGAGATTTCACAACAATGACAGATAGCAACCAAGTGCAACAACAAATGCAAAGCAAGTACAACCTCTCAGGAAACAGTTACTTAGCTCATCGCAACAGCTCAACCACTCGGCTCTCAGCCCTCAGCACTCACACTCAATGGGTACCTGCGCTCACTGGGGGTGTGTACAGACTCCGGAGGGGCTCCTACAGCCCAAGTGCCATAATCTGCACAGACAACTCACGTGCTGCACGAACAACTCATGTGCTATAATATCCTGCACGGACAACTCACGTGCCATAATATCCTTACCTCACCGACAGGCCCTCGGCCTTACTCAGTCCTCAACCTCTCAAGTCTCTCGGGCTCTCAGGAATCATAAAGATCAGCCCAAATAAAGATAACATAGTATATCAACAAATATCCAGAAATACTGAGGTATAATACGCAAGAAAAATCATGATTGAGTATAAGACAACAATTAGAAAATAATTCAACAAGTACGCGACCTCTACGGGTCTCAACAGTACTATAACATAGCCTAAGCATGATTTCTAACATGATTTATAGTCAAATTTCTTCAACACATAGAGATCATATGGCTAACAATAAATTATTCAACTTTACAGTTTCCCAGGACGAACCAAGTCACAATCCCCTCGGTGCACGCCCACATGCCCGTCACCTAGCATGTGCGCCACCTCCAAAATAATCACCAGATTTATAACTGTTACTTACCTCAACCCGTGTAATTATTTATTCCGCTATGCCCTTGCCACGAGAATTGGTCTCCGAAATCCTCGTATCTAGCCACAATTAATTCGATTCAGTCAATACAAATTATTGTAATTAATTCCATAAGGAAATACTAATTTTTCCAATAAAATCCGAAATTAACTCAAAAATCGTCCGTAGGGCACACATCTCGGAACCCAACAAAAGTTACAGAATATGAATGCCCATCCCACCACGAGTCCAACCATATAAATTTCACCAAAATCCGACATCAACTCGACCCTCAAATCTTCAATTAAAGTCTATGAAGATTTCTACCATTTTCAACCCAATCCTTACCCATTTGAACTTAACAATCTTTCCACAACCTTATTGGTATGTATACATAATACTCTTATACCCTAGAATCATACTATAAATCACCCATTTTTATTCCAAACCCGAAATTGAAGGATTGAGGAAAGAAATTCTTACCTCTTTGGAGCCCTAGCAAGATCCTTGTGAAATCTTCAAAAATTGATGGATAAATGACTAAGTCTTCACTTTCTCTCTCTAACATGCTCTCACCTCTCTCTAAAATATCAGATTTTGGCTCAAAAATGAGCTTCAAGGGCTATAAATCGAAGTTGGGTCGGGTCAAAAATTAGAAAGAATGGAAGCTCCGACGCAGTTATGCGATCGCATAACAGGTATGCGGTCCGCATATCCGCCGCATAATTTGGCCTCCAAAGCTGGGCATTACTGACCCGGTCTGCGGTCATTATGCGGCCCGCATACTTGTTCTGCGGTCGCATAATGCACCGCAAAACAGGTCTGCGGTCGCATAGTACACCGCATATTTTCCTCAAATCTTGCCCCTCTCCTGATCCACTTTGCGACCATTATGCGATCCGTAGAGTGATTCTGCGACCGCATAGTGGTCGCAGAAATGACCGTTTTCCGACAAAAGTTTCCTTAACACATCGATTCATTGTTCAACCCAAACCTTATTTTCCTTAGCAAAATTTCTCTGGGGTCGTTACACATAAGTCAACATCTGGACAACCTTTTCAACTTAAATTCTAAACCTTGGAACTAAGTGCTCCAAATCATTTCAAAACCTCACCGGACCCGAACCAATTACCCCTGGTAAGCTAATTAATAATTGAAATTCACAATTTGAGCAGTAAATGGGGAAACATGATTATAATACTCAAAACGACCGGCCGGGTCGTTACAATCGGGCCTTTCGCCTCGGCAGGAATTTGTATTTCACTTCTTATGGGATCGGGCCGTTCGCCTCGGCAGGATTTATGTACCACACTCTCATGGGAGCGGGCCATATGCCTCGGCTGGTTAATTGCTTTATCATATGGTTTGGGCCGTTTGACCCTCGACAGTGCACAATTTTATTATTATGTTGGATCGGGCCGTACGCCTCGGCATTTCCTATATCACATTCCCATGAAATCGTGCGTAAGACCTTGGTAAGAAGCTAGTGTATCTGTAAATTCTGGATTTGAATTATGGTAGCCACTTGATGAGTCTCACTATACCTATATATATGCTCCGGTTAAAGAAGGAATTTCTAATGAAGAGCTTGAGTTCCTCGTAAAGAGAGGGTATTTGTACCACGTGATCTATATTTGTCTATTTCACTTACTTACTCTGTCTCATATTTGCTACCTCTTTACTGTACCTTATGGTGTTTGGACCACTAGTGAGTGTCGATGTCGACCCCTCGTCACTACTTCTCTGGGGTTAGGCTAGATACTTACTGGGTACACGTTGCTTATGTACTCATGCTACACTTGCTGCACATTTTTGTGCAGGTACATACGTGACTAGTGTCCTTGTGAGAGCAGAGGTGTGTATGCATACGGGGACTTATGTGAGCTGCATTCCACATTACGACCCGCAACCGGCAGAGTCTCCTTTAGAGTATTTATATTTCTCCTGTCCAAATTTGTATTACGGATAGATGCAGTATTTTATTTTACATTCCTAGTTGATGCTCATGCACTTGTGACACCGGGTTTTAGGGTGACTATGAGTTGTTTTGTATTGAAATTTGTTAAAAATATTATCATTTACTCTGTAAATTTCATCTACTACTGTTTAATGGAAGGAAAAATGTAATTTCAAAATATTAAAATGAGAACCAAATTGAGTATTTATAGTTGGCTTGCCTGACAGCAGTGTCCGACGCTATCACGACCTTTAATAGATTTGGGTCATGACATTGACAATGCTAGATAGCCTGCTTTTGTGAGGACAATGCTAGGTGAATATTGATTTGAGATGAGTTTGTTTAATATGAAGCACGAAGCAACTTGCAAATAGAAAGCTTGAAGATCGAGAACTATATTAGTTCCTGGTTATTCAATATATGACTTTCACTGGATAAAACTGTAATACTTTTCTAATACGTGTTTGAACTAAAGTCAGAATTAACTAACATAATTATTATCTAACTAACTAAATTAAATTGGTCAACTGTGTCTGTTGAAGCGACATGCAATCATTTTATGAATAAATGTATTAGCACTAATTTCAACATCTTAAAGAGTGTTTAATGTCAATTGCTTCATTATTTCTTTTCAAAATAATTTTTGTGATTGACGTGACATAATCGTGCAATGCATGTATGTAGAAGCTAGTACTATATTAAAAGCACGAAGGCCCTTAGCAAAATGTCGTTCGCCTTTTTTACCCTTTAAAAATTAATTTCACACTAGATAAAATAGTCATTTCATTATTTTTCCTTTAATTAGGAATTTAAATCACCTAAAATTTTGGACCTTAAATCCTTCATTATTTGAACTCGGTAGAAACTCCTAATATTTAGAAATTTATAATCTATTAAGTTTTACATTGTATATATTATTTCATTGTTTGAAGTACTAACATAAGTATAGTTAATATCTTTCACGTTAATTTTATGACTCTTTAGTGTTTAACCAAAGAATTCGATTCTCAGTTAGAGCCTATTTTTAGAAGTACTCGGGTTACTGATAATTAATAAATTCAATATTCTCTCAGAAATAAGAAAGGAAATTAGAACAAGAAATGACAAAATAATCAATTGAAAGCACAAGAAAATAATTATATTCCAATAATAATCAGAACGTGTCCTTACAAGTGAAACTCCTTTCCCTTATATAGGAATTTACAAATATAACGTTTCTTCCCTTTTATGACCGAATCATTATGAGCATTGATGACATTAATGAAACGTTATAATTGGCAACCGTAACTGTTCATGAAGATTCTGTAACGGTTCCGATTCTTCTTCCACATTAATTACAGGTTCATGAATCTTCCCTCTTTACTCTCTTGATTCATCCTGCTATGTCTCTTCACTGAGTAATTTAGGCTCGAGCAACCGTACACTTTCGCCTCGTGAGTGATTTGCTCGTACCTGTTGTAAATCGTGAATCTTTTAATGCGACACTCCAGTTTTCATCTTCTTAGTGATCCATGTATCTTGCCCTGTCATCCTCATATAATTCCACGTGTAATATTTATTTTTTACTAATACAGTTAGTCCCCCCACTTGCCAAATATTCAGCAATTGAATATTTGGGAAGTGGTACACATTAACGGCGGGAATTGTTTGCCGCCGTTTCCCATGTATCATTGTGTCTTTTTCAGAACCAACGCATCATATGTCACTTCCATTTAATGCATGTGCCACGTGGCATTTATCGATTGGGTCTGCGACTCTTCAGCGGTTTTTAGGGCTTTTCTGCAGTTGCGTCAGTCACGAAGTGACTGTTTCATTATGACGTTTCCATCATGACTCCCTTTACATGACGGTTGCTTCTTCTTATAAATACCTCTTGTGCATTTGCATTCACTAAAACCTTCAATCTACATTATTCTTCTTCCATAATCGTTCTTATACATCAACACGTATTATTTTACAGTACAACCATGTCTTTATCGAACCCTGATCCTCGAAGAGTAGTAATTATAGATGAACTTCCCCCTTCAACTGCTCCTGTTAGGAGTAGAAGAGGTGGTAGGTTGTGTAGCTTAGGATCTTTATCTATTCGTGGTTCTACTTCTCAACCCAACGTTGCTACCCCTTCTTCTTCTAGAACTAGGGCTTCTTCAACTCATAGATCTTCTGCCAGAAATAGGGATTCGAGTGAACCTATTCGAGAACCATCTGTTGACAAAATTATTCCTGCAGAATTTTCTTTCTCCACTGATCGCGAATCAATTAGAAATCAAGTACTTCTATGACTTCCCATGATCGTGCCGATGTTTATCCTTCCCAGATTACTGAGGGTTTGATTTCTCTTGTGCGAAGAGAATGCCATTGGAAATTTGACTTTCCAATTTTAGTTCCTGGTCCAAACCAAAGGATTACTTCATTCCAAGCTGGTTACTCTTTCGTTTACATATATCCTTTTACATTAGGTTTTAGACCACCTATTGACCCAGCCATCATAGAATTTTGCCGTTTCTTTAATGTTTGCTTAGGACAGATTGGTCCTATTGTATTGAGAGCTGTTGCATGTTTAAGATACCTGGCTAATTCAGCCTCTTTACCCTTCACCTTTCAACACTTGCTTCATCTTTATTCCCCTAAGTTGTTTCGTTCAGGGGTGTTTACTCTCTTGGCTGGGAGTAAAAAGGTTTTGGTTAGCCCTGAAGATGATAAAGATCGTGGATGGTATGCCCGTTTTGTTGCTGCTCCCACAAGTGATTTAGTGAGTGAAGAGAACATGCCTTTTCCAGAAAAATGGAATTTTGCATGTAAGTTTTTTTTAAGATATCGTTCTTCTCTTTTATGAAGGAAGAAGAAACTTACAATCCCGTGACTGTTTTTTTTTTATTTTTAGCAACCATGGAAGTTGTTGAAGAAATACCAGACTTACGTACTTGGGTAAAAAAATTATTGTCGGTTGCTCCTATGGAAGGAAGGTCTTGGAAATACCTTTCTCATAGGTTTGGTTGGAAAGTTAAAACTCGTGGTATGCTTCCCTTTAACTTTCTACCTTTCTTTCATATTTATTTGGAGATTTACTAACTTCTTCTTCTTCTAGGGTTTCCCATTCAGGGTGTTAGTGCCGCATCTATTGCTTCATCAAGACTTTCTTTGTCCATGGCTCAAGAGATGATTTTGAGTTCTTCATCAAAGAGAAAAGCAGAGAGAGCTCATGGTTCTGAGGGTGAAGAGGAACGAGAGGAGGGCTCTTTAGTGTGTAAGCCTCGGGCTAGGAGACGTGTTGTTTCGAATGATGAAGCCACACCTCCTCCAAATTCAGTTCCCGTGAATGAGCCTGAAAGTGCCACTTTGGTGAGCTCTGATGACGAGATGATTGCTGCACCTCGTGATTCTATAGAACAGTTGTTTTCTCGTGGGTTTGATAGTGAAGACTTTGGCTTAGTTTCTGATGAAGCACCTCTTGCGTCCTTTCCAGTAACTGCTCCTATTGGTTCTCAGTTTCTCGCGCCTGTTGTTGCTGCCACTGCTCCTCCCGTGGCTATTTTTACTTCCTCAACTATCCCTATTGCTACCACTTCTCATGTTGAAGTTGGTTCTTCCAGTAGCAGTAGGATGATGAAAAAAGTTACCATTGAAGTCCCCGAAGATGGTAATCTTTTGAAAAAGTCTGGCCAAGCTGATGTATGGCTGAAACTGTTGATTGGCCTAGTTGAGAAGTCTAAATTGGAAAACCACACCTCTTTGACATGGATGAATGACATTGTCCATTCATCTTTGAAGGTATAAGCCTTAGCTTTTTTTTTTTTACTTTCCTTGTGATTTTTTTATCTTTGTTTGTTAATCATTTTACCCTTTCTTTTGTAGATCAACCTGATAGGCATAGAGCTGATGAAGAAAATTATCCATACTGAGCAGTTAGTCAACGACTATCGTATGGAAGCGGACAATTGGAAAGAACAATTTGAAGGCCTTCAGTTAGAAAAAGAAGTTTTAGATGAGAAAAAGTGTGCTTTGGAATAGCAAGTGAAAGTGATGGCAGCAGAATTGGCGATTGAAAAAGCCTCTTCCAGTCAAGTGGGAAAGGATAAAGACCTCCTTGAGTCTTTATTTGTCAAGCTGCTTTCTAAAGCTACTGAGGAAATTAAGGGTCTGGAAGAACTGCTTAATCAGAAGGAAGTCTATGCCGGGGAGCTTGTTCAAACGCTCACTCAGGCTCAAGAAGACTTCCGTGCATCTTCTAACAAGGTCCAGTTCTTAGATAGATCACTCACCCCTTTACAAACTTCTTATGATGCTGCTTTGACTGAAAAAGAAGAGTTGGAGGCCGAAATTGAGCAATGGGAGAGGAATTATGAGGCCCTTGAGGATAAATCAACTCTTGATGTAAGCTGGGCTTTCTTGAATACGCGCCTCGAGATTTTGATGGAGGCTAACCAGGAAGGTTTTGACTTGACTGCTGAGATTGCAAAAACTAAGGAAACCATTGAAAAAGCTCAGCAGAGTCAAAACTTTTCTTCACCTGAGGTCGGCATTCCCGAGGGTGATGAACTTACTCCTGGTGAAGTTAGTGTTCAAATCTCTTCTGCTCAAGTCGAACCTTCAGCTGCTGCTGATGATTCCATCTTGACTTCTCCCGCTGCTGATAGTACTACTTTAGAATCTGCCCCATAGTGAACTTGTGTTTGGAAAGTTTATTGTGTTTTCTTTTATTTGTGGAATGGTTGGCAAGTTTTACCCGTGATCCGTTTTGGGGTTCAATATCAAATACTTTGGTTTGAACTAAGTTTACACTTAGTTTTAACCGGGTTTATATAATATTTCTTTTTGAGTTTCTGTTCTACTCTTTTATTATGTATTTAAAAATGCTTCAATACTCCATGACTTTTTGAACATGTACAAATTATAAAAGAGGGCCCTTTTATAAATGACACTTAATGAAGAAGACGTCTCAACGTCATAATGGTGTAAACATACGAAAGAAGAAATAGGAACACACACATTTCTTTGAATAACTTTGAGGAAGTTTTGTATCATTCGAACTTTCAAATTGTATAACACTTTACATGTATTCAAGTATCATCTATAACTCTTTCGTAACTGTTTTCTTTACAACAGATTTTACAAAATTTAAGGGTATATCTTGCAACCCATGACTAAATATTGCCTTTAACCTAAACATTCATAAGATTTTGAAATTTACATCCACGAGTGTATTCTTCATATGTTTTTGAATCAGGCTTGCGTTTTTGGCTCTTGACTTTGCTCTTAACTTTTGATTTGTTGGGTAGACCATGGGCTTGACTTGAATTCTGACTTTTCCAGTCTTCTTTGCCTTTCTTATATATATATATATATAGTCCCCCAAGTGTTTGAGCTTTGAAGTATGAAATCTCGAGTACTTGATTATTCCTTTCATATGGTCCATTTCCTGAGAAGGAAAAACATACGGGACTCGGAGGTATATATAATTTAGATGATGACTGCTTAACCCTTTATATTTCCATCAGAAAGGTTGCAACCCTAGACCAGGAATAATGTTGCTTCTGCGTGTCCCTCAGGTCTATTATCATCATTTGGTGTGGGCTAGCTTTTTATCTATCATCTAAAATTGTCACTATAATTTTAACTGTACAAAAAACAAAAATCGTAATTGAACGATACCTGACCGTGGTTATTTCTTTTGCTCAGAAATAGTATTTCTTTAAATGAACAGCATTCCAACTCGAGGGTAAAACCTTGTCATCCATGGTTTCTAACTCGTAGGCACCTTTTCCAGCGATACCTCAAACTTTATAGGGTCCTTCCCAATTTGGATTTAACTTTCCTACTCTGGTTGTTTTTGTTGATTGGAAAACCTTTTTAAGAACGAAGTCCCTAATTTTGAAGTACCTGAGGTGAGCCTTTCTGTTGTAGTATCGTTCTATGATTTGCTTTTGTCTTGCCATCCGTATTAAAGCTGCTTCTTTTCTTTGTTCGAGTAAATCCAAATTTGTTCTTAATTCCTCATCGTTCAACTCTTCCGTTGCCAATGTGAATCTCGTGCTTGGTTCTCCTATTTCAACCGGGATTAAAGCTTCTAAACCGTACACAAGCAAAAATGGAGTTTCTCCCATGGTTCTTTTTGCTATGGTTCTATAAGCCCATAACACTCCTGGTAATTCTTCATGCCAATTCCCTTTCGATTTTTCTAGTCTCTTCTTCAAATTATTGATAATAATCTTGTTCATTGACTCAACTTGTCCATTTTCCACGGGATAGTAAGGTGAAGAGGTTATTCATTTGATTTGCCAACTTTGAAAGAACTCCGTGATTTTTGAGCCTATAAATTATGGGCAATTATCACATACGATTTCTTTTGGGACTCCAAACCGGCATATAATGTTTCGCCAAATGAAGTCTTTCACCTCCTTCTCTCTTACCTGTTTGAAAGCTCCTGCCTCTACCCATTTTGAAAAGTAATATGTTAACACTAATAAGAACCGTACCTTTCCTTTAGCTTGTGGTAAAGACCCTACTATATCCATTCCCCATTTCATAAATGGCCATAGGAAAATAACTGTATGTAATAACTCTGCAGGTCGATGCATATTGTTGGCATATCGTTGACATTTATCACATTTGGCTACAAAATATTTCGCATCTTCTTCCATTTTAGGCCAGTAGTATCCTGCCCTGATTAGTGTTTTAACTAAAGATTTTTCACCTGCGTGATTTCAACAATGTCCTTCATGTACTTCCCTCATCACGTACTCCGTTTAGTTTAGTCCAAGGCACCTTGCTAAAGGATTGCCAAACATTTTTCGATATAAATTATCTCGAATTAGGCAGTAACGAGCAGCTTTTCGTCGAAGCACTTGAGATTCTTTCTTGCCTTCAGGTACGATCCCGTACTGCAAAAAATTAACAATCTCGTTTCTCCAATCCCAGGTTAAATTATTAAAGCTTACCTCATGTTTATCCTGGTCAAATGCTAAATGAAATAAATGTATTACAATAGCATTTTCTTCACTTGTTACTTCTGCAACTGAAGCAAGGTTAGCCAACGCGTCTACTTCTGCGTTTTCTTCCCGGGGTATTTGCACGACCTTCCATGATTGGAATTACCTGACCAGTTCTCGTGCCTTTTCCAAGTATTGTTGCATTCGTGCCTCTCTAGCAGTGTAAGCATCTAATTGACTACCAGTTGAGAGTCACTTTTACTCATGATCTGCTCTATGGAGAGTTCTCGTGCTAGTTCCAAACCTGAAATTACAGCTTCATACTCTGCTTCATTATTAGTAATAGGGTAACATTTAATTGCTTGTCTTATACTTTCACCTGAGGGTGGGATTAAGACAATACCTAAACCGGCTCCTTTGACATTTGAAGAGCCATCAGTAAATAAAGTCTACGTACCTTTGTCCTCCCTTACTAAAACTACACTTATAGCTACTTCTGCAACTGCAAGATATACAAATAGTCTTTCTCCATCCCTTGGTTTGGACAGTAGGGGAGGATTTGTTAAGTATGCCTTCAAATCTTTGAGGGCTTGTCGGCATTCTTTAGTCCATTCAAACTGATTTTGCTTCTTCAATACTGAAAAGAATTTAAAGCTTTTCTCTGAAGATCTTGAAATGAATCTTCCCAGAGCTGCAATCCTACCTGTCAATCTTTGTACTTCTTTTTTGCTTGTGAGTATATCAGGTATTTCTTCAATAGCTTTAATCTGTGTAGGATTTACTTCAATTCCTCTATTAGATACGAGAAAGCCTAGAAACGTACCCGAAGCTACGCCAAAAGCGCACTTTTCTGGGTTCAGTTTCATATTATATCTGCGGAGGATCTCGAAGGTAGTTGAAAGATGTTGAAAATGATCTTCTACTTGTGTAGATTTGACCAACATATCATCAATGTACACTTCCATCGTCTTCCCCAGGTTTTCTTGGAACATCTTGGTCACCGACCTTTGATACGTGGGTCCAGCATTTTTCAAGCCAAAAGGCATGACTTTGTAACAATAAGTCCCCCTGTTTGTAATAAATGAAGTTTTTTCTTCGTCTAAGGGGTCTATTTTTATTTGATTGTAACTAGAATTCGCATCTAGAAAGCTTAATAATTTGTGGCCTGCGGTAGCATCAATCAATTGATCTATATGTGGTAAAGGGAATGAATCCTTCAGGCATGCTTTATTTAAGTTAGTGTAATCCACACAAACTCTCCATTTACCATTCTTTTTCGGAACTACCACAGTATTAGCTAACCGGTTAGGATATTTTACCTCGCGTATTGAATCGATCTTTAAGAGTTTATGTACCTCTTCATCGATCACTTGATTTTTGAATGATCCTTGCTTCCTTTTCTTTTGTTTGACAGGTATGTATGATGGATCTTCATTTAATTTATGAGTCATCACCTCCGGAGGTATACCTGTCATATCTGAATGGGACCATGCGAAACAATTCGTGTTAGCTTTTAAATATTCAATTAACTTACCTCTCATATCTGGATTTATCCTTGCTCCAATATGAATTCTTCGATCTGGCCATTGTTCGAATAGTGGAACAACTTCAAGCTCCTCAATCGTTGTTTTAATATTTTCATTCTCCTCTGGCTCTTGAATTACATATGGTCTGGAGTCCATGTCTGTTTGTTTTGTTACAATTTCTATTGAAATTTGATTTACCGCATCTTTCTCACTTGCACCTGCAATTGTTTGACTTGCACTCATACCTTTTTGACTTGCATTCGTATCTTTTTGACTTGGTTGTATCACCGAATTGATGCTCCTTAAAGTTTGTTGATCTCCTCGAATTTGTTGAATTCCCCATTTTGAAGGGAATTTGATAACCTGATGTAATGTGGATGGCACAACATCCATATCATGAATCCACGGCCTCCAAAGAATCACATTATAGGCCATATCCGTGTCTATCACTTGAAATTTTGTTTCTTTGATGACCCCTTCTGCGTATATGCTTAGTTCAATCTCGCCCTTTGTAACAACGGTTGAGTTATCAAACCCAAATAAAGAACGTGCTTTTGGAACTACACGATCGCCCATCAGTATTTCGTTCACCACTCGTAATAGAATGATGTTCACGGAGCTACCTGGGTCAATCAAAACTTATTTTACATTAGTATCATGTATAAGTAAAGATATTACCAGTGCATCGTTGTGAGGAATGATTAATATATCAGCATTTGCATTATCAAAGGTTATGTTACCGTCTTCCAGAGTTTGGCGAGTTCGTTTCCTGTGAGTTATTGTGAACTTTGTTATTTTCCTCGTAGCTGTATAGGTTACGCCGTTGACTTCTTCTCCTTCGTTTATCTCATTTACTGTTCTCTTTGGAGATGGAGGTTTTGGGGGCTCTTGCCTATTTTTCATGTAAGCTTGTTTGTCTTTCTCGCTGAACAATTCCGTCAGATAGCCCTGCTTCAATAAATGTTTCACCTCACCTTGTAATAATCTGCAGTCTGATGTTCTATGGCCGTGGTCATTATGGAACTCGCACCAAAAGTCTAGGTTTCTTCTATTTGGATTTGATCTCATCTCTTTAGGCCATCGTACCTTATCCCCCATACTTCTTAAAACAACGACCAATTCGGAGGTACTCGCGTTAAAATTGTAGTCCCCAATCCTTGCGTTTATATTAGCATCTCTGTTGCATTCACCTCAATCTTTTCTGAATCTCGACGATGACGAACCTGAATCTCTATTTGCGAACCTGTGATCAACCCACACGTTTTCGAATTTGGAACGAGCTTCTTGCCCCGAAGGTCCCATATACGGTTCGTACCTATTCTTACTGGACCTCTTCTCATATTCTGACAGCCTCGAACCTGCGTTTTCTTCAACCCTTGATTGAGCTATGATATCTTCTTCGATCCGTAATTTGGTACTGTACCTATTATAGACATCATTCCATGTCATGGCAGGGAATTCTCGTAGGCTCTCTTTAAACCTCCTCGTAGCTTCTAAACTTTTCTCATTTAAATTGCTTGCAAATGCCATGGCAGCCCAATTATCAGGTACTCTTGGCAGCAACATTCTTTCACGTTGGAATTTGTCTACAAATTCTCGAAGCAATTCTGTATCTCCTTACTTTACTTTGAATATGTCCTCCATTTTCTTTTCAACTTTTTGTGCACCCGAGTGTGCTTTTATAAATAGATCTGCAAGCTCAGCAAAAGAGTCAATAGAATATTCAGGTAAAAGAGAGTACTGTGTTAACGCTCCTTTAGTAAGTGTTTCCCCAAAATTTTTGACCAGCATAGATTCAATCTCCTTCTTGGTTAAATAATTGCCTTTTACTCCCGTGGTGACTGCAGTAACGTGGTCACATGGATCGGTCGTTCCATCGTATTTTGGGATGTCAGGCATTTTGAATTTTTTGGGAATTGGTAATGGAGTTGTGCTTGGTTTCCATGTTTGGTGTGAATATTTGTCGAAATCAACTCCTTTGATCACAGGTGGTACGCCGGGTATTTGCACAATACAGTCGTTTTGTTCTTTCACCTGTTTCTGCAAGGTTAGTATTAAAGTTTGTAAATCAAAATTATTAGGCGTACCTGGTCTCCCATCATGTGACTCGTTGGGAGTTCCTCCGCTTCCAGAATTAACCAACCCTGACCGTGGAATTTCCACAGTTGTAGTATTGTTTAGTGGAGGTGTGGGTGGCACAGCTGGTAGTCCCCTCACGAAAGCCTGGAGAGCATCATTCACGTACTCAACAATTAACTGCTTCACAACATCCTTCCCGACAGTTTATTCATTGTTATGAGTAGTGGATCTTTCTGGTGATGCTTCTATTGAATTGCGTGGGGTTCCTTGAGGTGACGGAACTGTAGTTCCTTCCACCTGTTGGTTGTTGTCATTGACATTCGACATGATTCAGTTGAGAGAGAGTGATTTGGAAAGTAAGAGAAGATTATCAGATTGCCGGTAACAGAACCAATTTGTTTAACCAAAGAATTGGATTCTCAGTTAGAGCCTATTTTTAGAAGTACTCGGGTTACTGATAATCAAGAAATTCAATATTCTCTCAGAAATAAGAAAGGAAATTAGAATAAAAAATGATAAAATAATCAATTAAAAGCACAAGAAAAATAATTATATTCCAATAATAATCAGAACGTGTCCTTACAAGTGAAACTCCCTTCCCTTATATAGGAATTTACAAATATAACATTTTTTCCCTTTTATGACCGAATCATTATGAGCATTAATGACATTAATGAAATATTATAATTTGCAACCGTAACTGTTCATGAAGATTCTGTAACGGTTCCGATTCTTCTTCCACATTAATTAGAGGCTCATGAATCTTTCCTCTTTACTGTCTTGATTCATCCTGCCTATGTCTCTTCACTGAGTAATTTAGGCTCGAGCAACCGCACTCTTTTGCCTCGTGAGTGATTTGCTCGTACCGGTTATAAATCGTGAATCTTTTAATGTGACACTCGAGTTGTCATCTTCCTAGTAATCCACGTATATTGCCCTGTCATCCGCATATAATTTCGCGTGTAATATTTATTTTTTACTAATACATTTAGGAGATTGAAATTAGCTTAAATTAGTTTTAGTTCATTGCAGAAACAAGTTACTTACAAATATATATTCACACTTTTTTAAAAGTTTAAAGATAATTGTATACTTAATATTGGAACTGACTAATCAATATGTATTAGTTTCGAAGTCAAAATTCAAGGTCTTTGCTAAAGAAATATACGTGGATATACTATTAAATAATTTATTCAAATATGTTATCAACTCAATCATTCAGAAATAACATGCGATATAACATAGTGAAAGAAGAGATAGGATTATTTTTAATTTTTAATCAGATAAACAATGACTTCATCATATGCCTTTATGTAATTGTAAACTTTTTGGCGAAGGATAATTCTCACGGCACAAAATGTATATGTAGTAATGCAATTTATGTTACAACCATGTTGATTAATATTGATTTATCTATATCTATATATTGATCGTCTTTTCCCTTTAAATATATATTACACGTTGATTAAAATATTCTTTAATATTGTTAATAATATTTAATACTTTGCTATCAATAAAAAATATTGCTCATTAAATCTTTTGTATTGAACTATTCGACACTCCTAATATTTTGGACATCAATATCAAGAAGTTTAAAGGTACGTGGTTTTGAAACAAAATTGATTTGATATCCAAAAGTAAAAATAAAAACTAAAAACTTATTTATTAAATCCTATATTATCTGAACTATGTTAGAAGTCTTGATATTTAAAATTTTACAAAGCTAAGAATTTTGAATAATATAACATGGCTATAATTCAGTTGATATTATATTTGTACAATTTTTATATCATACACAAAAAAAAGTTTTCTCTTCAATGGATTTTTTATGTATAAAATTTGAAAACTACACTCAATTTATATTCATACTATACTCTGTACCTCGTGTGCAGATCCAGGTGCTTCTGGACACGGCTTCTGGACAAGGTAGCTGTCTGGCGTCCGCTGACCTTGACTCTATTTCTTTCAATTATTGTACTGTTCTATATTTTCAGACAGTGTTTTTATCAGTCAGACTTTGTTATCATTTAGATGCTCATGTACTAAGTGACACCGGGTTTTGGGAGTGTTTTATATCCGTATTTGTGAGGTTTTCTATTGCATTCAAACATTATGTTTTCAAGCTTAAAAGATATTGTGTTTTATTGAGGTTGTCGGTTTGCCTAATATTGAGATAGGCGCCATCACGACATGCAGATTTTGGGTCGTGACAAGTTGGTATCAGAGCCTAGGTTACATAGGTCTCACGAGTCATGAGCAGGTTTAGTAGAGTCTTGCGGATCGATACGGAGACATTTGTACTTATCTTCGAGAGGCTGCCGAACCCTTAGGGGCAGAGGTACAACTAGGGCAACACCTGCAGACCCACCAGTTGCTTCAGCTCAGGCACCTACTGTGCCCATGATAATTCCAGGCCTTCAGGAGACTTTGGCCCAGATATTGACAGTTTGCACTTGCATTGCTCAGGTGGTTTCGGCTCAAGCCGCACCAGTCACTTCTCAAGCCGGGGGAGGTACTCTTACCCCTGTTGCCCATACTTTGTATTAGGTAGTGCAGGGACTTCAGATACCGGGGGCATTACCAGCCCAACCGGTTGCAGCTGCTCAGGCCCCGATAGTCCCCATTATTGAAGACGATGAGCAGAGGAGGCTTGAGAGATTTGGGAGGCTTCGACCTCCATCATTTAGTGGTGCTGAGTCAGAGGATGCTCAGGGTTTTCTGGATAGGTGTGAGTGGATGCTTCAGGCATCGGGTATTCTGGAGACCAGTGGGGTCTCGTTCACTACTTTTCAGTTTTCTGGGATTGCCTTCAGATGGTGGGAGGCTTATGAGAGGCGCAGGCCGATCGGTACAGCACCACTTACATGGCTGGAATTCTCCGTTCTCTTCTTGGAGAAGTTCGTAACACAGTCTTGCAGAGAGGAGCTACGTAGACAGTTTAAGCAGCTTTGTCAGGATGGCATGTTTGTGACGTAGTATGAGATGAGGTTTTCTGAGTTGGTTCGTCACGTAGTTTGGCTAGTTCCCACTGATAGGGAGAGGATTCAGAGGCTCGTCGATGGCCTCACATATCAGTTGCAGTTGCTTATGACTAGGGAGAGGGTATCTGGTGCTACTTTTGATGAGGTTGTTGACATTGCTCGGTAGATAGAGATGGTCCGCAGTTAGGAGAGGGGTGAGAGGGAGGCCAAGAGACCTCGTGGATCAGGTGATTTCAGCGGTGTTCCTTCAGGGGGTCAGTTTTACCGTGGCAGGGGTCGACCTTACAGTCACGCTTAGACGGGTCGTCCAGTACACCGTGGTGCATCATCCAACCATGGTTCATATAGTTATCATCAGGGCCAGTCATCTCTCAGTGCCCTACCGGCTCAGAGTTCATCCCATGTACCTTCAGTTCAGGGCTCATCGGCACCGGGTTCTTCTAGCAGGTATTCTGGTGCTCGGGGATCTCTCTAGTCACAACCACCATTCGTAGGGAGGGGTTGTTTCAAGTGTGGAGATATGGGTCACATCAAGAGGTATTGTCCCCGCATTACTTGAGGTCCAGCTCAGCAGAGGAGTCAGCCTACGACTGCAGCTCCCGTTACTTCACCACCCGCTCAGCCAGCTCGGGGTGGAGCTCAGTCAGTTAGGGGTCGCCTTAGAGGGGGAGGCCGATCAGGCGGCGGTCAGGATTGATTCTATGCTATTCCTGTCAGACCAGATGCTGTTGCTTCAGACGCAGTGATCACATGTGTTGTCTCAGTTTGCCACAGAGAGGCCTCTACACTATTTGACCCTGGTTCCAATTATTCATATGAATCATCGTACTTCGCTCATCATTTGGATATGCCCATGAGTCCTTAGATTCATCTGTTCATGTCTCTATGCCAGTGGGCGATACTATTATTGTGGATCGTGTATATCGGTCGTATGTAGTGACCATTGGGAGTTTGGATACTAGAGTTGATCTCTTTTTGCTTAGCATAGTTGATTTTGACGTGATCTTGGGTATGGATTGGTTATCTCCATGTCATGCTATTCTAGATTGTCACGCTAAGACTGTGACATTGGTGATGCTGGGATTGCCGAGGATTGAGTGGAGAGGTTCTCTATACTATGTTCCTAGTAGAGTGAAATCATATTTGAAGGCCCAACGGATGGTTGGGAAGGGTTGTTGTAATGACCCGACTTGTCGTTTTGAATATCTACGCTCCTTTCGACAATTTGAAGTCTTGAGAAGCTTCGTAGTATGTACTATGACGTGTGTGAATTGTCGGTTTTTGTTTTCGAATGATTCAGGATTTAATTGAAAGAACAATCCTTGTTTAGAAGCTGAAATGAAAAGAATGGACCGATTTGACTTTTGTGCAAACGAATCCAGAATGCAGTTTTGATGGTTCCAATAGCTCCGTATGGTGATTTTGGACTTAGGAGCGTGTCCGTAAAATTATTTGGAAGCCCGTAGCTAAATTAGGCTTGAAGTAAATAAAATAAAAATTTAAGTTTGAAAGTTTGACCGGGGAGTTGACTTTATTGATATCAGACTCTGATCGAGATTTACGAAAATTAGAATAGCTCCGTTATGTAATTTATGACTTGTGTGCCAAATTTGAAGTCATTCCGAATTCATTTAATATGTTTCGGCATGCGTTTTGTAAATTGAAAAGTTTGAAACTCATAAGTCCGAATCAAGGTGTGAATTGTAATTTTGATGTTGTTTGACGTGATTTGGAACACAGAGTACGTCCGTATTATGTTACGGGACTTGTTGGTATATTTGAACGGGATCCCGAGTGGCACGGTTAGTTTCGGGGTGAGTTTTGACCGAGTCCGGGCATTTCAGCACTCTGATGTTGTTCTGGAACTTTTGGAAAAGTGCAGACTGCAGAGGAAAAGTGCGGACCGCACAATTCTTCTCGCGGCTGCACTTCAAAGGAAAAGTGCGGACCGCACAATTTTGAGTGCGACCGCACTTCAAAGGAAAAGTGCGGACATCACAATTTTGAGTGCGGCCGCACTTCCGGGGTTCTGCAGGTTCGATGGTCCGAAACGAAAGTTGTAGCCCTTTGAATCCAGTTTCCAGAAAGGTATAGCATTAATCATTTGGACATTTGTACAGAAACGTATGGGCATTTTACTGAAGCCTGGAAATGTGCGGCAACACTTGAAAATATGCGGACCACATTGGGAGAGCAGACTTGGTACTATATAGACGAGGGTTAGGGTATTATTTCATTTTTGGACTTTAGGAGCTCGGTTTGTGGCGATCTTTCGGGAGATTTTCAAGAAATTCATCGGGGTAAGTGATTCTAACTCAGATTTGGTTAACATACGTGAATATATCATTCTTTTCATCATTTAATCAGTATTTTGAGATGAAAATTTGGGAGAAATTATAGAAATTTCATAAAACAAATTTTTGGGATTTGAATACCGATTAGGAGTCGCATTTGAGTGAAATTAGTATGGTTGAACTTGTAATTGAATGGATTGTTGGATTTTATGAGTTTTGCCGGATTCCAAGACGTGGGCCCCACAAGCAATTTTTAAGTTAAATTTTAGATTTTGTTGGAAAATTAGTATTTTCATATAGAATAAATTTCTATAATTTGTATTGACTGAATCGAATTAATTGTGACTAGATACGAGGCTTTCAGAGGCAAATTTGTGAGGCAAAGGCATAGCGGAGTAAAGAATCCCTGGTTCTGAGGGTATGAATCCCTGAATTACGTGTTGTATGAATTGTTTGGAGATGAAGCACATGCTAAGTGACGGGCGTGTGGGCGTGCATCATAGAAATTGTGATGAAATTGGTTCAGTGGAATTTTGTAGTCAAATAATCTTGGCATTTTCTATGTAGTTTTATGTGTTAAAGAAATTGAGCTGAAACTCATATTAAAGATCATGTTTAGACTACACGCTGATATATTTTGGGACCCACATGGGTCATATTGCTGTTGAACTATTTATTTTAAAATATAATTTTGTACTCAGTTACATCTGTCACTTGCATATCATATCTTAGTCTCTGTTGTAATTTATTGATACATCATATCATTATGTCGGTATTGATCTCGTAGAGAGGATCTGCGTAGACAGTTTGAGCAACTTCGTCAGGATGGCATGTCTGTGATGCAGTACGAGATGAGGTTTTATGAGTTGGTTCGTACGCAGTTTGTCTAGTTCCCTAATGATAGGGAGAGGATTCGAGGGTTCGTCGATGCCTCACATATTAGTTGTGGTTGCTTATGACTGGGGAGAGGGTATATGGTGCTACTTTTTATTAGGTTGTCGACATTGCTCGGCAGATAGAGATGGTCCGCAGTTAGGAGAGGGGTGAGAGGGAGGCCAAGAGACCTCGTGGATCAGGTGATTTCAGAGGTGTTCCTTCAGGGGTCAGTTTTACCGCGGCAGGGGTCGACTTTACAGGCACGCTCAAACGGGTCGTCCAGTTCACCGTGGTGCATCATCCATCCATGGTTCATATAGTTTTCATCATGGCCAGTCATATCTCAGTGCCCTACCAGTTCAGAGTTCATCCCATGCACCTTCAGTTCAGGGATCATCGACACCGAGTTCTTCTAGCGGGTATTCTGGTGCTCGGGGCTCTCTCCAGTCACCACTGCCATTCGTAGGGAGGAGTTGTTTCGAGTGTGGAGATATGGGTCACATCAAGAGGTATTGTCCCCACATTACTTGAGGTCCAGCTCAACAGAGGAGTCAGCCTACGACTGCAGCTCCCGTTACTTCACCACCCGCTCAGCCAGCTCGGGGTGGAGCTCAGTCAGTTAGGGGTCGCCCTAGAGGGGGAGGCTGATCAGGCGGCGGTCAGGCTTGATTCTATGCTATTCCTGCCAGGCCATATATTGTTGCTTCAGACGCAGTGATCACAAGTATTGCCTCAGTTTTCCACAGAGAGGCATCTGTACTTTTTGACCCTGGTTCCAATTATTCATATGTATCATCGTACTTTGCTCATCATTTAGATATGCCCTGTGAGTCCTTAGATTCATCTGTTCATGTCTCTATGCCAGTGGGCGATACTATTATTGTGGATCGTGTATATCGGTCATATGTAGTGACCATTGGGAGTTTGGATACTAGAGTTGATCTCTTGTTGCTTAGCATGGTTGATTTTGACGTGATATTGGGTATGGATTGGTTGTCTCCATGCCATGATGTTCTAGATTGTCACGCTAAGACTGTGACATTGGCGATGCTGAGGTTGCCGAGGATTAAGTGGAGAGGTTCTTCATACTATGTTCCCAGTAGAGTGATTTCATATTTAAAGGCCCAGCGGATAGTTGGGAAGGGTTTTTGTAACGACCCGACTTCTCGTTTTGAACATCTACGCTCCTTTAGACAATTTGAAGTCTTGAGCAGCTTCGTAATGTGTACTATGACTTGTGTAAATTGTCGGCTTTGGTTTTCGGATGATTCGGGATTTAATTGAAAGAACAATCCTTGTTTAGAAGCTTAAATAAAAAGAGTGGACCGATTTGACTTTTTGGTTAAACGACTCCTGAATGGAGTTTTGATGGTTCCAATAGCTCTGTATGGTGATTTTGGACTTAGGAGCGTGTCCGGAAAATTATGTGGAAGCCCGTAGCTAAATTAGGCTTGAAATGGCTAAAATAGAAATTTAAGTTTGGAAGTTTGGCCGGGGAGTTGACTTTATTGATATCAGACTTAGATTGAGATTTCCAAAAATTAGAATAGCTCCGTTATGTCATTTATGACTTGTGTGCTAAATTTTAAGTCATTCCGAATTCATTTAATGTGTTTCGACAAGAGTTTTGTAAATTGAAAAGTTTGAAACTCATAAGTCCGAATCGAGGTGTGAATTGTAATTTCGATGTTGTTTGACGTGATTTGAAACCCCGAGTACATCTGTATTATGTTACGGGACTTGTTGGTATATTTGAACGGGATCCCGAGTGGCTCGGTGAGTTTCAGAGTGCGCTTTGAGCGAGTCCGGGCATTTCGGCACTCTGATGTTGTTCTGGAACTTTTGGAAAAGTGCAAAACGCAGAGGAAAAGTGCGGACCGCACAATTCTTCTCGCGGCAGCACTTCAGAGGAAAAGTGTGGACCGCACAATTTTGAGTGCGGCCGCACTTTAGAGAAAAAGTGCGGACATCACAATTTTGAGTGCTGTCGCACTTCAGGGGTTCTGCAGGTTCGATGGTCCGACTTCGGAGGCTTATATCGTTTAATCTACAACGAATTTGGAGAAGATTCAAAAATGAAAGTTGTATCCTTTTGAATCTTGTTTCCAGAAAGGTATAGCATTAATCATTTGGACATTTATACAGAAACTTATGGGCTGTTTACTGAATCCTAGTAAGCTGTCACTGTGATGTGCGGCCGCACAATTTGGACTGCGGCTGCAGAACTTGGAAATGTGCGGCAACACTTGAAAATGTGCGGACCGCACATTGGGAGAGAAGACTTGGTACTATATAGCCGGGGGTTAGGGTATTATTTCATTTTTGGACTTTGGGAGCTCGGTTTGTGGCGATGTTCCGTGGGATTTTCAATGAAATTCATCGGGGTAGATTCTAACTCATATTTGGTTAACATACATGAATATATCATTGTTTTCATCATTTAATCAGTATTTTGAGATGGAAAATTGGAAGAAATTGTAGAAATTTCATAAAATGAATTTTTGGGATTTGAATACCGATTAGAGTCGGATTTGAGTGAAATTAGTATGGTTGAACTCGTAATTGAATGTGTTGTCAGATTTTGTGAGTTTCACCGAATTCCGAGACGTGGACGCCACGAACGATTTTTGAGTTAAATTTCAGATTTTGTTGGAAAATTAGTATTTTCATATGGAATAAATTCCTATGATTTCTATTGACTGAATCGAATTAATTGTGACTAGATACAAGGCTTTTAGGGGAAAATTTGCGAGGCAAAGGCATAGCGGAGTAAAGAATTACATGGTTTGAGGTAAGTCATGTAACCACCCGACTGGTCGTTTTGAGATGTAGCACGTCGTTCGGCAGTTGGAGGCCATGACTAGTTTCACTTCAGGTATTATGACTTGTACGTGTGGTCGGAATTAGATTTCGGGAAAGTTCGGAGTTGATTTGGAAAGAAGATTCTAATTTCAGAAGCTTTAAGTTGGAGGAATTGACTAAGGTGTGATTTTTTGAGTAAACGACCTCAGAATCGGGATTTGAAGGTTCCAACAGGTTCGTATGATGATTTTGTACTTGGGCGTATTTCGGATCGGGTTTTGGATGACCTGGGAACGTTTCAGCGCCTATTGTGGAATAATTTCATAAATTTGGGTTGAAGTGCATTTCAATGTTATCAATATCCGTTTGGGATTCCGAGTCTAAGAATAGCTCCGTATGGTGATTCTAGTATTGGGAGCGCATCGGATGTTGATTTGGAGGTCCGTAGGTCATTTTGAGGTCATTGGGCGAAAGTTGGAATTTGAAGGTTTTTGAGATGTTTGATCGGGAGTGGACTTTTTGAAATCGGAGTTGGATTCCGATTCCAATTCCGGAAGTTGGAGTAGGTCCGTAACGTCAAGTATGACTTGTGTGCAAAATTTGAGGCCAATCGGACGTGAATTGATAGGTTTCGGCATCGATTGTAGAAATTTGGAATTTCAAAGTTCATTAAGTTAAATTGGAGGGTGATTCGCAGTTTCGATGTTGTTGGGCATGGTTTTAAGACTCGACTAAGTTCGTAATGTGTTTTGGGATGTGTTGGTATATTTGGTTGAGGTCCCGAGAGCATCGGGTGAATTCTGGATGGCTAACGGATCGGGTTTGGACGTGGAAGGATAGCTGAAGCAACTGTTTTCTGGTGTAACCGCACCTGCGAGATTTTGGCCGCAGGTGCGGAGCCGCAAAAGCGGCCAGGGGATCGAAGGAGTGAAGTCCGCAGGTGCGGACCATTTTGCGTAGAAGCGGAGGGGCCAAGGCTGCTGAGGACCCCCAGAAGCGGCACGTCTGTGCGCAGAAGCGCATGCGCAGACGCGCGTTTGGCCTGCAGAAGCGTGAGCGCATGTGCGCTACCTTGGGCACAGAAGCAAGGGCCATTGGTTTGAGCTGGAGCCGCATCTGCGATGGGTTTTCTGCAGATGCGGAGCCGTAGGAGCGGCTAGAAGATGGCAGGAGCGGAAATCGTGGTTGGGCAGTGAGGGTTCTTTAAGAACAGGTTTTTAGCCCATTTTCTTCCATTCTCTCTTGGTTGGGAGATTTTTGAAGAGCTTCAAGTAGGGGTGTTTCATCATCTATGCCAAGGTAAGTTATTCCCATCCATTGCAAGATAAATACATGATTTTTATATGGATTCAAGCATAAAAATTTGTAGAAATTTGATATTTTGAAGAAAAACTTAAAAATTGGTATTTTTGGATTTTGACCACGAAATTGGACATGGAATTTGGAATGAATTATATATTTGAGTTCGTGGGGTTATGGGTAATGTTTATCTTTGAAAAGTTTTGGAATCCGGATACGTGGGCCCGAGGGTGGTTTTTTATCGAATTTTCGAGCGGAGTTGGAAATTGTTGTAAATTGAATTATAATGATTATTAGAATATATATTTATGGATTTTCACCTTTATTGACTAGTTTTGAAGCGATGAGCATTGGTTTGAGTTGTTGGAAAGGCTTTGGAGCCGGTTATGGAATTTCTAAGCGAGGTAAGTCTCTTTTCTAACTAGAGGGAATTAACCCCATAGGTAAATCAAATTATTATGTGCTTCTATTTGTGGGGGTCTACGTACGCACGAGCTGACAAGAGTCCGTGCATAGCTACTATTATGCTTATGTCCGGGTAGTCTAGGACCCATATCGTGTTGTACTTTCGATGTTTGCGCCCTACTTGTTAATTTAATTGTTTAAAACATTTAGAAACTCGATAAAGGAAATTGTAAAAAAGAAAGGAAAAGGTTAAACTTCATTTACTTGACCGTTAAACGAGAATTTGAAATTCTTGGAATATTCGCCTCTTAATAAATCTTGAATTGGTTGTTTAATGTGTTTTCTCTTTTGTGGAGCGAGCCGAACGCCTCGGTAGCAGATAGATGCATCTATGGTTCGTGCCGTTCGACCCTCGATAGTGCACAACTTAAATATTATGTTGGATCGGACCGTAAGACCTTGGCATAATTTGCACATGATAAATCTTCAGAACCAATTATAATTGATATTGCGTCTTTGGCCTGAGATATAAATTGTTAAATGACGAGAATTAGTTTGGAAAAAATTTCCATTAACAAAAGAATTGTCCACTCACTTCTTGTTATTAAGTTTACAGCTATTTCATAAAATCCATGCTTAAGTATAATACCGGTATTTATTGTTAGCACATAGTAAGTGTCAGAGTCGACCCCTCGTCACTACTTCTTCGAGGTTAGACGGGATACTTACTGGGTACGCGTTGATTTACATACTCATAATACACTTGCTGCATGTTTTTTTGCAGGTACATATATGTCTAGTGGTCTTGTGGGCGCAGAGGCACGATGATTGCAGGGATTTAGGTGAGCTTCTTATATACTACGATCCGTAGCCAGCTGAGTCTCTTTCAGGGTATTTATATTTTTTCTATCCAATTTGTATTCCGGACAGATGCTGTATTTTATTTTACTTCCTAGTTGATGCTCATGCACTTGTGACACCGGGTTTTGGGGAGATTATGGGTTGTTTGGTATTGAAATTGTGAAAATATTTTTATTTACTTTGTAAAGTCCATCTTTTATTATTACATTGAAGGGAATTATGATTTCGGAATACTATAATGAGTGATCAAGTTAATTAATTATTGTTGGTTTGCCTGACAGCGGTGTCCGGCACTATCACGACCTTCAATACATTTTGGGTCGTGACAACATGGTATCAGAGCACTAGGTTCACTTAGGTCTCACGAGTCATGAGCGAATCTAGTAGAGTCTTGCGGATCGGTACGAAGACGTCTATACTTATCTTCGAGAGGCTACCGGGCTGATAGGAGCACTTCCCTTCTTTATTCCTCATCGTGCGATTTGATTCCTTTGAGGCTTATGCCTTCATTTCCTTCCTATTCAATCTTGTGCGGCATGAAGCGCTTGTTATAAATTTGGAATTGAGGAATTTTAATGGCACTACTAATGTAGTGGAGGATGTTTCTCCCTGCGTATTTGATTGGGCTAATGTCGTCACCTTGCGAAAGGATGTTCTATCATCTCAGCTCAGTAGCTGTATTTCTGATGGTTTGGGGCTATGCACCAATTGCTCTGATGTTCATGAGTTGTTATTGCACAATATTAAAGTAATGGTAGGATACTTGTCTATGTGTAGGGGCAATGAATGAATTGAAAGGAGGTTTTTCTCAATGAGTGATTTAGAGGTTCGGTGTTTTATTTTCAGTGGAGGAGAGGCAATCGGACTACGAACGCATAGATTTGGGTTGATGGAGTAACGATACTGCATATTTTGAGCACGGTGGAATTTTCATCTGTGATGTGGTGTCGTCGTCCTGGATTGGATGCGTTGAATTTGCCGGTGTTGTGGTCTTCTTCAATTCGCCTTCGAGGCGGGGTATTGTGAAATAGTGCCGGAGAAGCGGTTGTCAAAAATAATGGGAAGTAGCAATTTCATAATCAAATAGGTGTTTCTAGTGTTGATGGCTCGAGAAATATTTTTCGGAAAGGTTTAAGTTTGGTAGCAATCGATTGGTTCAAGTGCTACAGAGATAGATTTTGATTTAAGGCAACAACTGAGAAACGAAGGATGAGGTAGGACATGTGGGGGGGGGGGTGTCTTGCAGTGGCTAAAATTATAGACGGCCAAGTGTAAGAAACAATAGTCGAGTAGTTTCTTAAAGGAGAGTGTTCAACCAAAGTGGGAGAGTGGCAGGGTAGCATACGGGTTCTGTGGTAAGATAGCCACACGGCTTGGGGGAAAGTTAGATGGATTTGGGATTCATGGTGGACAGTGAGTAAGTCTACAGGCTTAATTTGGAATATTGGCTGCTATATTGAGGAAAATTGGGTGTGACAGGAGGAAGTTGCTTAATATGAAGAGGGATGCAACATAACTTTGGATTGGAATATATCGTCGCACATTTAGTTGACGTCAATGGGGAGTGAACAGACTTGTACAACTAGTGAATGAGAACAGGCTCAGGGTGGTTTATTGATTTCGTAGTAATTATACTCGGTGCAGCGCTGTGGGAAGATGTCAGCATGTAATTTTCACAGGTGGGTTATCTCCTGTGAGCAGGTTAGCGGTCGTGTGTGTTGACAAAGCTTCTACGAAGGATTCTACTGGCTATCCGGTAAGAGGTCAGATATGTAAATATGGCTAGTGATTCAAAGTGTTCATGAAGTGTTAAAAGAAGGATTTCGAGGAATATGGCGGGTTGATTGTGCAAAATCATGTCAATGGGGGATAAGGAGCCTTGGTGGGTTCCAGAGTTATGCAATGGTAGCTCCAAGCTAAGTGGGAGAGCCCCACAGCCTACGATTGGATTGCATGGTTATCTACTTATGAGGTTTTGGTTATCGGCATATGGGTGGGTTATTACGACTAAGGAAAGAGAAACATCGGTGGTAATTTGAGCAAAGGATTTGAGGAGTGTGTGCTACAATTGGCCTATCAATTCATGTTCAGGCTTTGGGAAGACTCAAAGTTTATGCTTCGTGTAGATGTGATGTACAAGGAAAGTGAGTCAGCAGAGTGCTTCTTTGAGAAAGTGTTCACGTGCTAGCAGGGCCTTGGAGTTTTATCATAATTGAGAGCAAGTCGGAGTGGGTGACTCTCAACAATGGTTCTAGTGGGTTCAAAAAAAAAATTCAAAGTGCGGTGCCTAAGGATTTCGAGCCAGTAGTATAGCTAAGTATTTGAGCTTTTGCAGTGGATTATGAAAAATGGCTTGGAGTGTTCTACATTATCGTCGGTCTGCGGTGTGGCATCGGAGGAACAAGAGAAAATAACTTCGGATTCATGGAAGAATTATTAGAATGGGTGTACCTGTTGAAGATGCGAATATGCGCACAAAGAAAGTATGTAATGGTTTGTGGGTTTTGGAGACAACGTTGTCTCGTGAAATAAGGTCACTCAAGATGAGTGCGGATTTGGGTTCATGATGTTTTGAATAGAGCTATCATTATTTCTAGGGCAAGTCCCGAGTAAATTAGAAGATGTGGCTCGGTTGGTAATGGTTGAATCAGTACTGTCATGGCAGTGACCAGTTTCTCCAGCATGAAGTTATACATGTAGTTTGTGGTTGTACACTTGGGCTTGAGCGCCACCACAACTTGGTTGATTTGGGAGGTATGGTATTCGTATGGATTTGTTGTGTAAAGGGATTTCCGGAAGAGTTATGACAGTTTAGATCACGACATGAGGTTGTATTTTATGCGGTTTGAGAAATTAGTTACGTGTTGCATTGGTTCTTCTGAAATGCGCTAAGTAAAAGGTTTCTATATGATGAAGTGTTTATTCTATTAGTGGATCAGGGGTTATTATGGAATTCTGGTACTCTCACGTATTGGCATGTTAGGTGCAGTGAGCGGCATGGGAAATTGGAAGCTGAGGATCAAGGTTGCGGTTCGGTGTTGACAAGAATGACACGAGCTCGGATGAGCAGGGAAGAATTCATATGTTTAGAGTAAGTTGGTATTGTCTTTAGCGTCACTTGAGATCGGTGTCCTGTGTAAGAGGCTTTTTGTACTGATTTGCAGCTTCTTGATTTGCTTCATAACATTAGTGTGGCCGGTGGTATGGATGTGCTGACTTGTTACCTGGTGCGGAAGGTCATGGGGGCGTATCCCATGAGAAGATTGTATAAGCGTGACATGTAGTCACTTGATTGATTAATGATTGAAACCAAGTATGGAGATTTGGTACTATCGCTAATGAGAGAGTTTAGGCCTAAAAGGTGCCCTATTCAGTTGGTTGTGAATTGTGGAAGTTTGTTTCGGATTTGACGGATGTTCTTATGTGTCGTGAATAGGTCAGTGTGTGTCCTTGCATGGCTATTTAGCCAAGCATGGTATGATCAGAATCGGTTTGAGGTCCGTGGACGGATCTAAATGTGAATGTGGGCCCTATATCAGGCCGGGTGTGTTCATTTCAGCATAGCGTTGTTTTCGGAGGGGTCTTCCAGTCTTGAATGCTAATTCTGTTGTCGGCCCTTCTATGTAGTCTCTATTATGCCATGTGGGTTGTGAGGCGGTTTAATTATCCGCACTCATATTGAGATCTCGTATAGTTTGTGGTGTTATATGAGCAGGATGGCTCTCGAGATGCATGTCATTTATTGCAACTTAGTCATGCTTGAGTTTTGTAGCGTATGGCGCTATCTGTCTCCTCAGGTATAGTATTGTGCACTTGGCGTTCTTGTGAATGACATTCAGGTATTTTGTAAGTATACGCATTTTGGCTTGATAGGTACTTCCCTATTTATTGTCATGTGTGGATCGGGTGGCACGCCGCCACGGGTACGTTGTTTGGATCGGGTGGCACGCCGCCACGAGTATCATGGTTAAATCGGGTTGCACGCCGCAACTATATCATGTGTGGATCGGGTTGCATGCCGCAACAATATGATGTTGAGTACAGTTCCCCATATCTGTTCTTGTGTGTTTTGTTTCTAGTTTCTGAGGAAGGTTCATAACATTCTTTGGGTTGTTTAATTAGTTACGTAGGTTGAGTAGTTCTTTCCAGAGTTCGTTTTTCCTTATGTATCACATTCGAGTTTGTAGATTGTTGGCACATTGTGGCATCATATGAGTTTTTTGGCAGTGTTTGAGGCGACTTATTACCTGAGCACCTTGTACTGGGTGAGACGAGATCTTTGGACCTGGGATCAAGGCGAACGGGTTTATATGAGGCATATTAAAGAGCAATATCGTTATTTGGTTCATAATGAGGTAATGGTTCTTGTCAGGAGGAGAGACTCAATGTTTTGTCGACTCGGCAGTTGGTTATGAATTTCTACACATCTCTTCCGTCGTGGCAGTAATGCAAGAGTTGGAATAGGACTTATATGTGTCATGAAGTGTATTGTGGGCATCAGATTTTTGGAATTGTGGTTATTTTTGTCAGAGGAGGTTATTATGGTCATGTGAATTATGCGATGCATGGTGAATTCAGCAAAGGTATGCAATCATGTATTGGTGCATCGTGTAGTAATTGATACGGTGTTCGTATGTTGGAAATAGGCCTGGTGGAGAATTCCGGATGTTGGAATTTGACTCTATGGCTTACTTGACTAAATAAAAGGGAAGATCTTTAGACTGGATCGAGCTAATGCGCTCAACTGGGTTGTGGTAGCACAGGTAGGTGCACGAGGTGTTGACTAGTGATTTCAGATAACTCCAGAGCAGTTCTTAGCACGTTCGAGGGCGAACGTATGTTTAAGTCGGAGAGAATGTAATTACCCGATCGGTCTTTTTGAGCCCTAGCACGTCGTTCGACAGTGGGAGGCCATGAGTAGCTTTACTTCAGGTATTATGACATGTACGTGTGGTCGGAATTAGATTTCGGGAATGTTCGGAGTTGATTTGGAAAGAAGATTCTAATTTCAGAAGACTTAAGTTGGAGGAATTGACTAAGGTGTGATATTTTGAGAAAACGACCTCGGAATCAGGATTTTAAGGTTCCAACAGGTTCATATGATGATTTTGGATTTGGGTGTATGTTCGGATTGGGTTTTGGATGACCCGGGAAAGTTTCAGCGCCTATTGTGGAAGTTGGCATTTTGGAATGATTTCATAAATTTGGGTTGAAGTGCATTTCAATGTTATTGATGTCCGTTAGGGATTCCGAGTTTGGGAATAGCTCCGTATGGTGATTCTGGTATTGGGAGCACGTTCGGATGTGGATTTGGAGGTCCGTAGGTCATTTTGAGGTCATTGGGCAAAAGTTGGAATTTGGAGGTTTTTGAGAAGTTTGACCGGGAGTGGACTTTTTGAAATCGGGGTCGGATTCCGATTCCGAAAGTTGGAGTAGGTCCGTATTGTCAATTATGACTTGTGAGCAAAATTTGAGGCCAATGAACGTGAATTGATAGGTTTTGGTATCGATTGTAGAAGTTTGGATCTTCAAAGTTCATTAAGTTGAATTGGAAGGTGATTCGTAGTTTCGATGTTGTTGGGCATGATTTGAGGCCTCGACTAAGTTCGTAATGTGTTTTGGGACATGTTGGTATATTTGGTTGAGGTCCCGAGGGCCTCGGGTAAATTACGGATGGCTAACGGATCGAGTTTGGACATGGAAAGAGAGCTGAAGCATCTATTTTCTGGTGTAACCGCACCTGCGAGGTTTTGGCCGCAGGTGCGGAGCCGCAAAAGCAGCCAGGGGGTCGTAGGAGCGAAGTCTACAGCTGCGGACCATTTGGCGCAGAAGCGGAGGGGCCAAGGCTGTTGAGGACCCGCAGAAGCGACACGTCTGTGCGCCAAAGCGCATGCACAGAAGCACGTTTGGCCCACAGAAGCGTGAGCGCATGTGCGCTACCTTGGGCACAGAAGTGAGGGACATTAGTTTGAGCTGGAGCTGCATCAGTTGTGCATCGCTGGCTTGTGATTCCATGAACGAGGTTCGAGATATGTATTCTGTGTTTTGGTGATGGGCTAGTCTGGAGGACTTGAGGACAGGGTTAGACCGCAGCTTAAGCTCGGTAGCTTCAGTTGTAACGTGTACATTTGGACCCATATGTCTGGTAATGTCCCTACGAGTGGAATTTGTGGCTCGATGAACGGTGAAAATGGCTTTGTGATGAGTATGATGTGACTGTGGGATGTGTTAAGACGACTTGAATGTGACGAGGATTGTTTCCTTGAAATGAAAAAATGGGCATTAAGTGCTTGATTTTTGTTTTGATGTGACGTACAGTCTCGAGTATGAATGTTTTGAAGGATCTTTCACGTTATTAAAGTGGGACAAATTAAATTCTCATGCCTTGTTAATGAGTTTTGACTCAGAAAGATTAAGTGATTACAAAGTAATTATGATTGCGAAAGGGTATAACAAGATGCCAATTTGAGGTTAAGCAGGTGGGTTATCCCCTGCGGAGTAATCTACGTAGGTGTGTTCCTTATAATGTTGAGTGAAGAGTTTCTTTTCTACCAGCGGGCCGTATGTGTTGACGTTTGAATTTAAATCTGGTCGAGAAAGTTGACTTGACTGTCACGAGTATAAATGCGAACTTAGCGGATGATTGAGGTATTTTATGGTGGGTGTTGCATAAGCTTGAGAAGAATATTCGTTGAACTGACTGCAGTATTATGGCAGTAATAAAATATGGGTATTGTGATTTATCGAGTATTTTGTTCTATGGCTTTGAGCCAAGTGGAGGAGTCTGCTATCTACGATATGGTTGCATGATTATGTACGGTATTGGTTTTGGTGCGAGGCATACTTGTTGATTAGTTATGACTTACAGAGGTTGAGATCGAGGATGTCTTGAGTAAGAAAATTTCTTGAATGACGGGTTATATTTCACTTTATGAAAAATTATGAAATGATTAAATTGTTATTTTGAAGGATGTAGTGCGCACGGAGTATGAATTTGATCGGTGGTGTTAAGGCAGGGTTAACCCTTCGAGTGTTGCTGTGCTAATAAGGCATGTGTCTTTCAGCCCGTTTGGGCGGTGCAATTTGGATTTGAGCATAGTGGGTGACATTCGAAAGGGTTCTAATGGATTCAAAATGTATATGCGTCAATTGAAAATTTTTTGGAATTTGTATATCGCCAGAATTGGTTATTTACATTGGATGGTATCAGGACTTGCGATAATTATTTATGACTATGGATTCTACATTTCAGTATAAAAAGGAAAGAGAAACAATTTTAAAATTCACATAAGGTCCTTTAGAGTGGGTGTGTCGGTTGTGGTACTTTTATGGTGTTTAAGAAGAATACAGTGGCTTATGGGCCTAGGGCGGTATGGTTTTACGTTATGATGTATTGTAGTGAGATTTGGGTAAGGATCATAGTGTTCTGACAAGGAGAAGTGTCAACTTGAGGGTAATTATGATGTGGTGAGGCTCTGCAGATGTTCTGGCGGCAATATTCTTGGGTTTGGTGAACTGCGTGGCTTGGTCAAGTTAGAGGAATTTAGTTCTGATAGTTTGGCTATGTGCAAATGGGTTTCAAAGTGTTCTTAATGGTTTCTACTGGATATTTTCTACCGGTGTGGGGAACATGTTGTGTATTGTGATTTCCTCCTAGAAGGAAGCAAGAGGAAGGTTTCTAAATGACCGGGTATGTAATTTGCTAGTTACCAGAGTTAATAACGAAATTCTTGTTCTTGTCACATGATGGCATGATAGATGTGGTGTGTTGTGCGGGATTATGATTTACATATACAATGTGGAAATTTATTCTTGAAGGAAAGGTCACGAATTCTGGACAAAATGGTCAGTTTTAGATATTTAGATTAATGTTATAACTGCTCGGTAATCCCTAAGAAGGGTGCGTATTTCAGAAGGTGCATTGTGTTTTGACTTACGGAAGAATTATGGAAGTATTCCTAGTGGGATGATCGTGCATGAAAGATGTGTTAGTCATTCGAGTGCTGGAGTTGGGATCAGTTACGATGATTCATGTGTTACGTAAATTTGGAGACTGGGAGTTCTCAGAAGCATATTGTTTCAGAGTGGCGTCCTGTTTGAGGTGAGTGTTTTTATTTAAACTCAATAGAGGCACTAGTTGCGTTAATTATTTGTGATAGCTACGCGCTATGAGTGCGCATATATGTATGGTTTGAGCCCATGTGTGGGCGTCAGAGCAAGTATTCATATTGAGAAGAATTCCTAGGCTACGATATGCCTAGAGTTGACTGTTAAGCGTAAAGTTATAATGTTTCTCGTATTCGTACCTTTGTCGAGAACTATCTGGACTACACTTGAGGTTACAAAGAGACTAATTCCCTGAATAAATTGGGTAGTTACTATTTCTGCGATAACTTGCCAATTTGAGTGGTGATAGCACACTTTGCACCTGCCTATTCTATGGCGTGTTATTTATACCAGTTCAGGAGGATGAGAATCTTAATTCATTTATTATATACATGTGTACTTATCTGATTGATCCAGTAATGATATGCTTGGACTGGGGGCCTATGTCAATACCGTGTCGATTATATTATTTGCACGTGAATTGTTCGTGCGGATCTATATAATGATATTATTGGCACGTGAGTTGTCCGTGCGGATCCAGATATTGATACTATAGCACGTGAGTTGGCCTTGCAGGTCCAGATATTGATACTATAGCATGTGAGTTGTCTGTGCGAGTGATGTTAATGTGAGTTTTAGAAGAGTTGGTTACTATTATTAAATTCGTGTGTCTTGGTTCTACTATATATAATGAGCTTATAACATTGCAGTTGTGGTAGTGCTTGTTGAACTTGCAATACAGTTCTCTACTTTGAGACATCTTCCATTTTGGGTATAAGTTGCGCAGTTGTGACTTGAGTTGTATTAGTGTGACATGTCAGTGGGATAGTTGTGATTAATAATGTAAGGTTATTGGATCTAGAATGCGTACTATCAGGTTTGATTACTGTATATTCGGAAGGATAATATTGAAAGTCAGTTTAGAAGGTGATTATGGTTCTGGTTGGGGCGAGAGAGCTCCATGACTTGTTGATCTAATAAGTGGTTATGAGATTCCACGTGTTTCTTTAAATATTAGCAGTGTACGAAGGTTTTGGAACGAGGTTTGGCTTGATATGGGGTTTAATACTATTAGCGGGTTAGTTTGGAATAGTTACTGTGATCGAAAATGGTGCTGCGAGCATGCGAGTTGTGTAGTATGTTAAGTGATTCTATATGGGGTTATGGCTAAGGTCTAATACAGCTTATTAAGACTCAAACAGTGTGTAGATGTGAGATTCAGGCCTTGAAATGAAATATTTGGATGTTGGAAATTGGACTCCAAGGTTAATGGGCTAAGGCTAAATTAGTGATTTTCAGTTATGTGGTGTTGTTGGGCCTATATGGTATAGGGTGACGTGGGATCACCCCCGGGTATGTGCGTGGTAAGGTGGAATAGTGATTTGAAGGTTTAGGAACAACTTTTGGCAAGTTCGAGGATGTAGGTATGTTTAAGTGGGGGAGAATGTAACGAATTGACTTATCGTTTTGAACATCTACGCTCCTTTTGACAATTTGAAGTCTTGAGCAGCTTCGTAATGTGTACTATGACTTGTGTGAATAGTCGGTTTTGGTTTTCGGATGATTCAGGATTTAATTAGAAGAACAATCATTGTTTAGAAGCTTAAATGAAAAGAGTTGACCGATTTGACTTTTTGTGCAAACGACTCCGGAATGGAGTTTTGATGGTTCCAATAGCTCCGTATGGTGATTTTGGACTTAGGAGCATGTCCGAAAAATTATTTAGAAGTCCATAGCTAAATTAGGCTTGAAATGGCTAAAATAGAAATTTAAGTTCGGAAGTTTGACCGGGGAGTTGACTTTATTGATATAGGACTCGGATTGAGATTTTCGAAAATTAGAATAGCTCCGTTATGTCATTTATGACTTATGTGCCAAATTTGTAGTCATTTCAGATTCATTTAATATGTTTCGGCACGAGTTTTGTAAATTGAAAAGTTTGAAACTCATAAGTCCGAATCGAGGTGTGAATTGTAAATTCGATATTGTTTGACGTAATTTGAAACCCCGAGTACGTCTGTATTATGTTACGGGACTTGTTGGTATATTTGAACAGGATCCTGAATGGCTCGGTGAGTTTTGAGCGAGTCCTGACATTTCGACACTCTGATGTTGTTCTGGAACTTTTGGAAAAGTGCGAACCGTAGAGGAAAAGTGCGAACCGCACAATTCATCTCGCAGCCGCACTTCAAAGGATAAGTGCGGACCGCACAATTTTGAGTACGGCCTCACTTCAGAGGAAAGGTGCAGACATCACAATTTTGAGTGCGGCCGCACTTTAGGGGTTCTGCAGGTTCGATGGTCCGACTTCAGAGGCTTATATCGTTTAATCTACAACAAGTTTAGAGACGATTCCAAAACAAAAGTTGTAGCCCTTTGAATCTAGTGTCCGGAAAGGTATAGCATTAATTATTTGGACATCTGTACAGAAAGTTATGGGCATTTTACGGAAGCCTAGTAAGCTGTCACTATGAAGTGTGGCCGCACAATTTGGACTGCGGCCGCAACACTTGAAAATGTGAGGACCACACATTGGGAGAGCAGACTTGATACTATATAGCCGAGGGTTAGGGTATTATTTCATTTTTGGACTTTGGGAGCTCGGTTTGTGGCGATGTTTGGTGGGATTTTCAAAAACTTCATAGGGGTAAGTGATTTTAACTTAGATTTGGTTAACATACATGAATATATCATTGTTTTCATCATTTAATGAGTATTTTGAGATAGAAATTTGGGAGAAATTGTAGAAATTTCATAAAATGAATTTTTGGGATTTGAATATGGATTCGGAATCGGATTTGAGTGAAATTAGTATGGTTGAACTCGTAATTGAATGTGTGGTCGGATTTTGTGAGTTTCGCCGGATTCCAAGAAGTGGGCCCCACGGGCGATTTTTGAGTTGAATTTTCGATTTTGTTGGAAAGTTAGTATTTTCATATGGAATAAATTCCTATGATTTGTATTGACTGAATCAAATTAATTGCGACCAGATACGAGGCTTTCAGAGGCAAATTTGCGAGGCAAAGGTATAGCGGAGTAAAGAATTACACGGTTTGATGTAAGTAACACTTCTAAACTTGGTTCTGAGGATATGAATCCCTGAATTACGTGTTGTATGAATTGTTTGGAGATGACGCACATGCTAGGTGACGGGCGTGTGGGCGTGCATCATAGAAATTGTGACGAAATTGGTTCCGTGGAATTTTGTAGTCAAATAATCTTGGCATTTTCTATGTAGTTTTATGTGTTAAAGAAGTTGATTTGAGACTCATATTAAAGATCATGTTTAGGTTACACGCCGATATATTTTGGGACCCACATGGGTCGTATTGCTGTTGAACTATTTTTTTTAAAATATAATTTTGTACTCAGTCATATCTGTCACTTGCATATCATATCTCAGTCTCTGTTATCATTTATTGATACATCATATCATTATGTCGGGTTGATTTTCGTGTCATTGAGAGCCCAAGAGACTGGAGATTCTGAGTGATAATTATGGTTATTTATTTATGCCTGGATTTGGCTATTATAGAGCTAGGGCTAAAGGAGCCCCTCCGGAGTCTGCACCCCCCCACAGTGAGCGCAGTTGATATATATATATATATATATATATATATATATATATATATATATATATATATATTGAGGGATGGATCTTCCCTGGGCATGGCTCGTGCCCGAAGCATTTATATTGAGGGATGGATTTTCCCTAGACATGGATCTTGTCCGAATCCTTGACATTTGGGGATGGATCTTCCCCTGGGCTGGATTGGCCTTATACAGTACTGAGTTACTGATTATCAGTTGATGGATATACATATATACTTGGGATGGATCTTCCCTGGGCTGGATTGGCCATATACAGTACTGAGTGATTGAGTATTCTAAGAGTATGAGTAGACGAGGCTTCTATTGTGGTACATCACATACAACATATACTTTGGCATGTAGATATAGTGATGTCATATTTCTCATATCATGCAGATTGTTATCTATTTTTCCTGTACTGAGATTAACTATTGAGACAAGAGTGGGTTGCTCTAGTGGTAAGCACAGTTGAAGCCTCATGAGAAAACTACCATGTTTATGATTTGGAGTTAGCTGCCATCATTCATGCATTGAAGATTTGGAGGCATTATCTCTACGGTGTGTCTTGTGAGGTGTTTACAGATCATCAGAGCCTCCAGCACTTGTTGAAACAAAAGGATCTAAATTTGAGACAGCGGAGATGGTTGAGTTGCTAAAAGACTATGATATCACCATTCTGTAACATCCAAGGAAGGCTAATGTGGTGGCTGATGCCTTGAGTAGAAAGGCGGTGAGTATGGGTAGTCTTGCATTCATTCCCGTTGGGGAGAGACCTCTTGCAGTGGATGTTCAGGCTTTATCCAACCAGTTCGTGAGATTGGATATTTCGGAGCCCAGTCGGGTTCTAGCTTGTGTGATTTCTCGGTCTTCCTTATATGATCGCATTAGAGAGCGCCAGTATGACGATCCTCATTTACTTGTCCTTAAGGACACGGTTCAACACGGTGATGCCAGAGATGTGACTATTGGGGATGATGGAGTATTGAGGATGCAGGGTCAGATTTGTGTGCCCAATGTGGATGGGCTACTCGAGTTGATTCTTGAGGAGGCCCACAGTTCGGGTTATTCCATTCATCCGGGTGCCGTGAAGATGTATCAGGACTTGAGGCAGCACTATTGGTGGAGGAGGATAAAGAAGGATGTAGTGGGGTTTGTAGCTCGGTGCCTTAACTGTCAGCAGGTGAAGTACGAGCATCAGAGACCGGGTGGGTTGCTTCAGAGGTAAGAACTTCCAGAGTAGAGGTGGGAGCGGATTACCATGGATTTTGTAGTTGGACTCCCACAGACTTCGAGGAAGTTTGATGCCATTTGGGTGATTGTGGATCGGCTGACCAAGTCCGCGCACTTCATTCCAGTTGGTACTACCTATTCTTCGGAGCGGTTGGCTGAGATTTACACCCGAGAGATTGTTTGCCTTCACGGTGTACGAGTTTCCATCATTTCAGATAGAGGCACACAGTTTACATCGCAGTTTTGGAGAGTCGTGCATCGAGAGTTGGGCACCCAGGTTGAGTTGAGCATAACATTTCACCCTCAGATGAACGGATAGTCCGAGCGCACTATTCAGATATTGGAGGACATGCTACACGCTTGTGTCATTGATTTTGGGGGTTCTTGGGATCATTTTCACCCAGGTTGATTTTGGTTTGAGCCCGGTAAGGCTAGGATATTGGGTACAAACTTGGTTCGGGATGCATTGGACAAGGTTAAATTTATCCAAGAGCGGCTTCACACGGCGTAGTCCAGACAGAAGAGCTATGCCGACAAGAAGGTCTGTGATGTGTCTTACATGGTAGGGGAGAAGGTTCTGCTGAAGGTTTCACCCATGCAAGGTGTTATGAGGTTTACGAAGAAGGGAAAGTTGAGCCCTCAGTTCATTGGGCCTTTTGAGGTACTTCAGAGGATTGGGGAGGTGGCGTACAAGCTTAATTTGCCACCTAGCTTGTCGAGTGTGCATCAAGTATTTCATGTTTCTATGCTCTGGAAGTATATCGATGATCCGTCTCATGTTTTGGATTTCAGCACGATTCAGTTGGATGGTGATTTGACTTATGATGTGGAGCCGATGGCCATTTTGGATCGGCAAGTTCGGAAGTTGAGGTCAAAGGATATAGTTTCAGTAAAGGTACAGTGGAGAGGTCAGCACATTGAGGCGGCTACTTGGGAGACTGAGGGGGAGATGCAGAGCAGATATCCACACCTATTTGAGAGTCCAGGTATGTTTCTAGACCCGTTCGAGGACGAACATTTATTTAAGAGGGGGGGTGATGTACCGACCCTGTCGGTCCTTCGAGAGTTGTAGCCCCATTCCCCAATTTACTGCTCTATTTGTGCTTTATAGCTGTTATATGACTTATCGGGTTAGTTGGTTCGGGTCTGGAGTCAATTCAGTGTGAAATACGACACTTAGTCTCTTAAATGAAAAGCTTAAGTTGAAAAAGTCCACCGGATGTTGATCTATGTGTAAACGACCTCGGATTCGAATTCTGATGATTCCAGTAGCTCTGTATGGTGATTTTGGACTTAGGAGCCTGTCCGGAAAATTATTTGGAGGTTCGTAGTGGGATTAGGCTTGAAATGACGAAGGTCAAATTTTTGGGAAATTTGACCGGGGGTTGACTTTTTGATATCGGGATCGGATTCCGATTCCGGAAGTTGCAGTAGGTTCGTGAGGTCATTTATGATCTGTGTCCAAAATTTGAGGTCAATCGGATGTGATTTGATAGGTTTCGGCGTCATTTGTAGAATTTGGAAATTTTTAAGTTTCTTAGGCTTGAATCCGTGGGTAATTCATGTTTTCGATGTTGTTGGAGGTGATTTGAAGATTCGACTAAGTTCGCATAATGTTTTAGGACTTGTTGGTATATTTGGTTGAGGTCCCAGGGGCCTCGGGTGAGTTTAAGATGGTTAACAGATCAAATTTGGAATTAGAACAATTGAAACTTGATGATACCTACTGATGCAATCGCACCTGCGGAAATTGGCTTACAGGTGCGAGCTCGCAGAAGTGTGTGCTTCATCGTAGAAGAGACCAGGCATGGGTTGAGACAGAGGCTGCAGAAGCGAGCAGATTGTTCGTAGAAGCGGTGTCGCATCTGCAACTGTGCGACCGCAGAAGCGCAAAGGCCGCAGAAGCGAGCCTGCAGAAGTGGCTTGCTCCTCGCAGAAGCAGATGGAGACCGCAGAAGTGAAGAGAGGCCAGCCTTGGCAAATTGCAGAAGCAGTTGGTTTCTCGCACCCGCGAGACTACAGAAGCAGCTAAATGAGTCGCAGGTGCGGAACCTCTGGACAATATACATTTCTAAGGGGTTTCGAGTTTTACCATTTTGGACATTTCCAACACGGTTTTGGGGCGCTTTTCAGAGGGAATGCACGGGAAAACTTGAGGTAAATCACTTCTGATCATTGTTAGTCAATAATGTTGGATTATCATTGAGTATTTTGACTAGATTACGTGTTTTTGAGGTGAAATTAGAGGATTTGGGCCTAGGGATTTTAAAATAAGAATTTAAGATTTGGAGGTCGAGTTGATGTCAGAATTTGGTAAATTTGGTAAGGTTGGACTCGTGGTTGAATGGGCATTCATATTTTGTAACTTTTGTCGGGTTCTGAGTCGTGGGCCCCACGTGCGATTTTTGAGTTAAATTTCGGATTTTGTTTTAAAATTAGTATTTTCATATGGAATTAATTTCAATAATTTTTATTGACTGAATCGAATTAATTGTGAGTAGATAAGAGGCTTTCGGAGGCCAATTCGCTAGGCAAAGGCATAGAGGAATAAAGAATTACGCGGTTTTGAGGTAAGTAACATTTCTAAACTTGGTTCTGAGGGTATGAATCCCTGAGTTTTGTGTTATATCAATTGTTTGAGATGACGCACATGCTAGGTGACGAGCGTGTGAGTGTGCACCATAGAAATTTTGACTTAAATAATTCTGCGGAGTTGTAAAAATTAAAGAAACATGTTATTATCCGAATATTCTCCACGTGTTAGAGAAATTGAGCTGAGACTCGTATTAAAGATCACGTTTAGGCTACGTGTCTATATTTTGGGACCCATAGGGTCGTGTTTCTGGTGACTTTAATTATCTTAAAATGTACATTTCATACTCAGTCATGTTCATAAATTGTGAGGATATTTATGGGATCGGGGCTGCCTACCTGCAGCATGCCATATCGGCTTCATATATATATATATATATATATATAGATATTATTATTATATGGATTGGGGTTGCCCGCCTGCAGCAGGCAATATCGATTTTATCATTAGATGGATCGGGGCTGCCCGCCTGCAGCATACCATATCGGCTTTATATCACGCTTGGGCTCAATGATCCCTTCCAGAGTCCGCACCCCCCACAATGAGCGTAGATGATTTATATTCAGGATGGACTTCCTAGGGCATGGACTTGCCTTACTTATTTATATTTGTGATGGATTTCCCTGGACATGTATTTTGTCCGAATCATTATAATTTGGGGATAAATTTACCCGTGGACTGGATTTGGCCTTATACGGTACTGAGTCACTGACTGTCAGTTGATGTATATATATACGGGGTGGAACTTCCCAAGGCTGGATTGGCCATATACAATACTGAGTGACCGAGTAATTTGTGATCGTGAGTGCACGACGTTTTTCCACTTAGATGTCATATTCCTCATATCATTCAGTATTGATCTATTTTACTTGTATTGAGTTTAACTGTTGAACTTGAAAGTATGCCTACATTTCTGTACTGTTATTTCTATATTGGAGTGTACCTGCTGAACTCGTCACTACTTTCAACCCAAAAGGTTAGTCTTGTTACTTATTGAGTTGGTCGTACTCATACTATACTATACTCTGTACCTCGTGTGCAGATCCAGGTGCTTTCGGACACGACGATTGTTAGATCTCAGAGTATTATCAGTTGGAGACTATCAAGGTAGCTGCCTGGCGTCCGCTGACCTTGACTCTCTTCCTTTCAGTTATTGTACTGTTCTATATTTTCAGACAGTATTTTTATCAGTAAGACTTTTTTATCATTTAGATGCTTATGTACTAAGTGACACCGGGTTTTGGGAGTGTTTTATATCCTTATTTGACAGGTTTTCTATTGTATTCAAATATTATGTTTTCAAACTTAAAAGATATTGTGTTTTATTGAGGTTGTCGGCTTGCCTAGTATTGAGATAGGCACCATCACGACATGCGAATTTTAGGTCGTGACAATAACAGTCCTTTCTTCTCTACTCCATTCTTGTTATTTGGCTTGATAATTAAGGTTGCTGTTTCATTTGGGTGCAGTGATTGGGATACTTCATTGAGCATTCGAAATATTTTGTTTCAGAGATTGTTCTGTGTACTCCATAACAAGTCTTCATCTCTGTGTACTCCATAACAAGTCTTCATTGCGTAATGTACAAAGGATTATGAATGGTAAGTTGAAATGATAAAAGCCAGTGAACTATGCAGTTTGGCCATTTGATATTCACAAGACTAGGATTGTTCAAAAAATTTCTATTTGGTTTAGCTGATAAACCGTCCGATAACCGCTCGATAATTGTTAATCCCATACCAATTCGCCTATTGTCTTATTGGATGGCTAGCGGATTGCTACATTTATAATCTGATAACAGATTAGTCGAACCGTTAAATATAATTATTCGCCCGATAAGCACCCCTATTTGACAATGCTAGATAGACTGCTTTTGTGAGGACAATGCTACGTGAATATTGATTTGAGATGAGTTTGTTTAATATAAAGCACGAAGCAACTTGCAAATAGAAAGCTTGAAGATAGAGAACTATATTAATTCCTGGTTATTCTTTCAATATATGACTTTCACTAGATAAAACTGTAATACTTTTCTAATACGTGTTTGAACTAAAGTCAGAATTACCCAACATAAATATTATCTAACTAACTAAATTAAATTGGTCAACTGTGTCGGTTGAAGCGACATGCAATCATTTTATGAATAAATATATTAGCACTAATTTCAAAATCTTAAAGAGTGTTTAACGTCAATTGATTCATTATTATTTTTCAAAATAGTTTTTGTGATTGACGTGACACAATCGTGCAACGCACGTATGTAGAAACTAGTACTATATTAAAAGCATGAAAGCCCTTTGCAAAATGTCGTTTGCCTTTTTTAACCTTTAAAAATTAATTTCACACTAGATAAAATAGTCATTTCATTATTTTACTATAATTAGGAATTTAAATAACCTAAAATTTTGGACCTTAAATCCTTCCTTATCTGAACTCGGTAGAAACTCCTAATATTTAGAAATTTATAATTTATTAAGTTTTACATTGTATAAATTATTTCCTTGCTTGAAGTACTAACATAAGTATAATTAATATCTTTCACGTTAATTTTATGACTCGTTAGGAGATTGAAATTAGCTTAAATTATTAGTTCATTGCAGAAACAAGTTACTTACAAATATATATATTCACACTTTTTTAAAAGTTTAAAGATAATTGTATACTTAATATTGGAACTAACTAATCAATATGTATTAGTTTCGAAGTCAAAGTTCACCATCTTTGCTAAACAAATATACGTGGATATACTATTAAATAATTTATTCAAATATGCTACCAACTCAATCATTCAGAAATAACATGCGATATAACAGAGTGAAAGAAGAGATAGGATTATTTTTAAGTTTTAATCCGATAAACAAAACAAAAAAAATAAAAGATCTATTGCACGTTTATTTTACACTTAACTCAAATAATATCGAAAATCACAATGACTTCATCATATGCCTTTATGTAATTGTAAACTTTTTGGCGAAGGATAATTCTCACGGCACAAAATGTATATGTAGTAATGCAATTTATGTTGCAACCATGTTGATTAATATTGATTTATCTATATCTATATATTGATCGTCTTTTCCCTTTAAATATATATTACACGTTGATTAAAATATTCTTTAATTTTTTAAATAATATTTAATACTTTGCTATCAATAAAAATTATTGCTTATTAAATCTTTTGTATTGAACTATTCGAAACTGCTAATATTTTGGAAATCAATATCAAGAAGTTGAAAGGTACGTGGTTTTGAAACAAAATTGATTTCATATCCAAAAGTAAAAATAAAAACTAAAAACTTATTTATTAAATCCTATCTTATCTGAACTATGTTAGAAGTCTTGATATTTAAAATTTTATAAAGCTAAGAATTTTGAATAATATAACATGGCCATAATTCAGTTGATATTATATTTGTACAATTTTTATATCATACACAAAAAATAGTTTTCTCTTCAACGGATTTTTTTATGTATAAAATTTGAAAACTACACTCAACAATTAATAACAAAAAAATGATTAAGAGTATAAAAGAAAATAAGAAAACTGTGATTGTCACGACCCAAAATCCATTAACGGTCGTGATGACGCCTAACACCGCTATTAGGCAAGCCAACAATATTTGATTAACTTAATTACTTATTTTAGTATTTTTGAAACCATAATTTCTTTCAATTAAATAATAAGAGATAAAATACACAGAGAATGGAAATGTTTTCACAACTACAATACTGAACACCCCATAAGTTCCCCCAAAACCCGGTGTCACAAGTGCATGAGCATCAACTAGGAAGTAAAATAAAATACAATATCTGTCCGGAATACAAATTAGACAGGAGTATGTTAATAATACTGATGGAGACTTTGTATGATGCGGATTCGTAACATGGAAATGCAGCTCACCGTAAGTCCCCGCAATAGCTGCGCCTCTGCGCCCAAAGATCACTAAACATATATGTACCTACACAAAAATATGCAGCAAGCGTAGCATGAGTACGTAAACAACGTGTACCCAGTAAGTATCAAGTCTAATCTCGAAGAAGTAGTGATGAGAGGTCGACTTTGACTCTCACTACGGTCAATAATATTAAAAATGTAAATCTTTAAATAAGCATGATTTATGTAATCAACAATGATTTCCTTAACAAGCAGAAATAATTATTTCCTTCAATTTCAATAAATTTTCAATTTATCAATTAGCTTTACAAGCTACAACAAATGTCAAGGTATCGTGTAATTATTATTATTATTATTATTATTAAGCACGATTTCTGCCGAGGTCGTACGACCCGATCCAGAGTGTCGTGTACACTGGCGAGGGATGTGCGGCACGATCCATAGATGCATCTATACTGCCGAGGCGTTCGGCCCGCTCCACAAGAAAGGAGGACATTTTCTTATGAACCTCCGAAATGAGAAGTTATTATAATAGGGCTAACACATGAGGATGTATAATTTCAATTAACAATTAAATAACTTACACAAATATTCAAGTATATGAAATTTAGATCTTTTAATATTTCCTCTAAAGGATGCAATTATTACAAGTCATGCTTTGAGTCCTAAACTACCCGGACATAGCATAATTAGTAGCTACGCACGAACACTCGTCACCTCGTGCGTACGTAGCCCCCAAAATTAGTAACAATTATTAATTTAAATCACCTATGGGGTTAATTCCCTATTAAAAGGTTAGACAAGAGACTTATCTCACTCCGAAATTTCATAACCGGCTCCAAAGCCTTCCCAACAACTCAAACCGTTGCCCATCGCTCCAAAACTAGTGAATAAATATGCAAATCCATAATTATATATTCTAATACTCATTATAATTCAACTTATAACAATTTCTAACTCCGCTTGAATAATCGATAAAGCAACCCTCGGGCCCACGTACCCGGATTCCGAAAATTTTCAAAGATAAACCCTACCCCCTAGCATTACGAACTAAAATATATAATTTATTTCCAATTCCATGTCCAATTTCATGTTCAAAATCTAAAAATATCAATTTCTAGGTTTTTCTTCAAAATCCCAAATTCATACAAATTTTTATGTCTAAATCCATATATAAACCTTGTATTTAACTCACAACTAGTAGAAATCACTTAGCTTATGATTGATGGTGAAAATGGTGCTCCAAAATTGCTCATAGGTCGGCTCCCATGGAGGAAATGAGATGAAATGAGCCAAAACCCGATTTGGCTAACTTATGTATTCTGCCTAGGAGGCCTTCGCACCTGCGCTCACTGGACCGCTTCTGCGGTTCCGTAGGTGCGCAACAATTTCCGCTTCTGCAGAGGTCCCCCAACTGCCCAGCCCGCTTCTATGCCAATTCCACCGTAGGTGTGAATGCACTTTTACGCCAAATGGCCTGCACCTGCGAACTTCGCTTCTGTGCCACTAGTCCGTGCCTACGGTCATCGCTTCTACGACCCTCTGGATGCTTTTGCGGCTCCGCACCTGCGGCCAAAACTTTGCAGGTGCGGTTACACCAGATGACAGCAGCTCCAGCATTCCTCCAAGTCCAAACTCGATCCGTTTACCATACGGAATCCACCCGAGGCCCTCGGAACCTCAACCAAATATACTAACACGTCCCGAAATATGACACGAACTTGATCGAGGCCTCAAATCATATCAAACAACATCGAAACTACAAATCACCCTCCAATTCAAGCTTAATAAACTTTGAAATTTCAAACTTCTACAATCGATGCTGAAACCTATCAAATCACGTCCGAATGACCTCAAATTTTGCACACAAGTCATAATTGACATTATGGACCTACTCCAACTTCCGGAATCAAAATCCGACCCCGATATAAAAAATTCCATTCCCGGTCAAACTTCTCAAAATCATCAAAATTTTTAACTTTCTCCAATTGACACCGAAATGACCTACAGACCTCCAAATTAACGTCCGGACACGCTCATAAGATCAGAATCACCAAAAAGACCTTGTAATGACCCGACCGGTCATTTTGCTTTTTAGAACCCTATTCCACTAAATAAGACTTCCCGTACATGTTTTTACTATTTCATGACTTGCGGGGATAGTTTGTTCGGGATTTGGAAGAGTCTAGGTTGGAATTGGAACCCTTGGTTCCTTAAGGTGGCTTAAAAGGCCAAGTTAGACTTCGGTCAATATTTTTAGTAAACGACCTCAGAATCATAATTTGACGGTTCCAATAGGTTCATATGATGATTTCGGACTTGGGTGTATGTTCGAATCAGGTTTTGGATGACGCGGGAGCATTTCGGCGCCTAATAGTGAAAGTTGGTTCTTGAAAGTTTTAAAAAGTTCTTTAAATTTGGCTTGGAGTGGGTTTTGGTGATATCGAGGTCCAAATGGAATTTCGAGATCGGGAATAGTTCCGTAATGTCATTTAAAACTTGTACATAAAATTTGGTTTCCATCCGAGTAGTCTAAGTATGATTCGAAGCTTTCGGATCGATTTAGAAACTTGAAGTTCAAAAATTGATCCAATTTGGTTTTGGGGTGTGATTCTTGAATTTGTTGTTGTTTTACGCATTTCGAGAGTTCGAGTAGGTCCGTATTATGATTACAGACTTGTTGGTACCTTTGGACAGGGTCCCGAGGGGCTCGGGTGTGTTTCGGACTGCCCGGAGCTAAATCTGAGAAACCAGATTTTCTAGTTCTGGTTTCCTTCTTCGCGTTCGCGAGAAGGCCATCGCATTTGCGAAGAAGGATTTGGGGCAGTGGGCAAATTGACCTTCGTGTTCGCGGTTAGGCTCACTATGAAGCCATGTGAGCCTAGGCCATCGTGTTCGCGAACCCCACTCGCGTTCGCGTAGGGGATATGGGGCCAGGGAGGGCCAATGAACTTTGCACTTCGCATTCGCAAAAGAGCTGTCGTGTTCACGATGCTCAGTCAGCATAGGCCTTCACGAACGCGAGGCTTCTTCCGCGTTCGCGAAGAAGAGCAACACAGCTAGGCAGAAGCTTGTTTTAAATACAGGACTTAGGCATTTTTCTCCCATTTTTCACACACTTGGGGGATTTTAGAGCTTCAAAAAGGGAGGTTTCGACCTAGCTATTGAGGGTAAGTAATTCCTACCTAATGTGAGTTTAATACATAGATTATGGGTATAGTTTAACATGTACATTTGTAGAATTCATGGGTTAGATGGAAAACCTAGGTTTTTGATAAAACTTAGATTTAACCACGAAATTTGTTATGGAATTTAGTAAAAATCATATATTTATCTTCCTAAGGTTATACGTAACAACTTTCTTTAAACATTTCTGGAATCCGAGCATGTGGGCCAGAGGGTGAATTTTAGGAATCTTGCAATTTAGGTTGGGTAATCACTTAAATGGTGTCAAATTTGGATGTTTGACGTTCTTGAATTGGGAAGTAGGCTTTGAGACGAGGTAAGTCTCCTTTCTAACCTTGTAAGAGGGAATTAACCCCATAGGTGAATTAAATAAAATGTTTGTACCTAATTGTGGGGGCTACGTACGTACGAGGTGACGAGAGTCCGTACGTAGCTACTATTATGTTATTGTCCGGGTAGTTTAGGACCCGTATCATGCTATACTTGGAATGTTTGTCCCCTTACTTGCTAATATAATCACTTAGTCATGATATAATTGATAAAAGAATTGTATAAGGTTAAATTCACTTACTTGAAGGTTTGTATGAGATACTTGACTGTAAATGAGAAACTTGTGCTTTCTTGAAAATAATTATTATTTGTGGATCGGGCCAAGCGCCTCGGTAGTAAATAGATGCATCTATGGTTCGCGTCATTCGACCCTCCGGCAGTGCACAATTTAAATATTTTTGTTAGATCAGGCCGTACGACCTCGGCATAATTGCGCATGTTAATTATTTGGAACTCTCCGTGATTTATACTGCTTAAATGCCTTAAAATGTAAGTGGTTAAACGATATGACCGAAATTGAAATTTTAAATTTATGAAAGAAGTACTTATCTCTTCCTGTTATTGAATTATCAGAATTATTCATGATATCTATACTTAGCATAACACTTTAATCACATTATTATTGGCCCTAGTAAGTGTCAAGTCGACCCCTCGTCACTACTTCTTCGAGGTTAGGCGGGATACTTATTGGGTACATATTATTTATATACTCATACTACGCTTATGTACTTAATTGTATAGGATCTGAGACTGGTGCATCTAGTTACTTACCCGGCGCGCATACCTAATCTTGGACCAAGACTTCACGGTGAGCTGCCCCTTCTGAGCCGTTCAGCAGCATGCCAGAGTTTCTCCTTTTTGTATATCTATCTATTCTGTTTCAGACAGCAGGATAGTCATCTTTTGTATATTTTACTAGTTTCCCACACACTTGTGACACCAGATATTGACACGTATTAGTAGACTTTGATTTTTGGGTTGTAATTCAATAGTTATAACTGCTTTTAGATGTTCCGTTTGTTTGCCTTAAAAATCCTTTATTTATCAAATGCTTTAAATGTAAGTAAAGCTAAATGTTGGAATTGCTTAATAAACAAAAAATGAAAATCACTAAGTTGTTCACTGTTGGCTTGTCTAGCAACGGTGCTGGACGCCATCACAGCCTGACATGGAGTTGGGTCGTGAAAAAACTATTCCCAGGCTCGGAATCCCAAACGGACATCGATAACATAAAAGTCCATTCCAACCCAAACTTAGGAAATTATTAAGCCTTCAAAATACTAACTTTTCGTGATAAGTGCGGAAATACTCCCGGGCCACCCAATAATCGACCCGAACATACGCCCAAGTCTGAAATCATCATACGAACCTGTTGGAACCTTCAAATCCCGATTCCGAGGTTGTTTACTCAAAAATCAACCCTTAGCGAACTCCTCCAACTTAAAGCTTCTGAAATTAGAATTTTATCTCCAAATCAACTCCGAACTTCCCAAATTCCAATTCCGACCACACGTACAAGTCCTAATACCCGAAGCGAAACTACTCATGGCCTCAAACCGCCGAATGACATGCTAGAGCTCAAATCGACCGGTCGGGTCGTTACATTCTCTCCCACTTAAACATACGTTCGTCCTCGAACGTGCTAAGAACTGCTCTGGAGTTGTCCGAAATCATTGTTTAACACCTCGTGCACCTACCCGTGCTACCGCAACCCAGTTGAGCACATTAGATTGAGCCAGTATGAAAATCCTCCCTTTTATTTAGTCAAATAAGCCTTAGAGCCAATTCCAACATCCGGAATTCTCCGCCAGGCATGTTCCCAACATACAAACACCGTATCAATCACTACACGTTGCACTTGCACCAATACAGGATTGCTTACCTTTGTTGATCTCACACCATGCAACGCATAATTCACATGACCATATAACATCCTCCGATGACAATAGCCGAAATTCCGCGAATCTGATGCCCATAACACACCTCATGACACATATAAGTCCTGTTCCAACTCTTGCAATGTTGCCACTACGGAAGAGCGTGTAGAAATTCATAACCAACTGCAGAGTCAACAAATCATCGAGTTTCTCCTCTTGACAAGAACCATTACCTCTTGATGAACCAAATAACGATATTTTCTCTTTAATATACTTCATATAAATCTGATCGCACTGATCCCAGGTCCAATAATCTCGCCTCACACAGCATAAGCTGCTTAGGCATTAGGCCACCTCAGATACTGCCAAAAATCTCATTTGATGCCACAATGTGCCCACAAGCTACAAACTCGAATGTGATACATAAGGAAACTGAATTCTGGAAGGAACTACTCAACCCACGTAACTAATTAAACAACTAAAAGGATGTTATGAACCTTCCTCAGGAATGAGAAACAGAACACACAAGAATAGATGTGGGGAACTGTACTCAACATCACACTGTTGCAGCGTGCAACCCGATGCATGCATGATACCCGTTGCGGTATGCCACCCGATCCAAAAAACATACTCGTGGCGGCGTGCCACCCGATCCACACATAATAATATAAAGAAAACACACATCGAGCCGTAACGCTCATACTCACGAAATGCCCGAATATTGACCATAAGCACGCCAAGTGCATAATACAAATCCTAGGGGGATGGGTAGCACCATACGCTACAAAACGCAAGCACGACTAAGGTGCAATAAATGACCTGTATCTCGAGAGCCATCTTGCTCATATAACACCGCAAGCTACACGGGACCACAACACATGTACGAATAATCAAGCCGTCTCACATCCCACATGGCACAATAAAGTATTACATGGAATAGCTAACGACATAAATAGAATCTAAAGCTCAAAGACTCCTCCGTAACCAACGCTATGCTTAAAGGAACACGTCCGGCCTAATATAGAGCTCACATTCACATTTAAGTTCATTCACGGACCTCAAGCCGATTCTGATCGTACCTCACTAGGCTAATAAACTTTCAAGGATCCACAATGACCCTCTTTCCCATGACACACAAGAATAACCGTCAATTCCGGAGCAACCTTCCACAGTCCACAACCAAATGAACCGAGCGCCCTTCAGGCACAAATTTCCACATAAGTGATAGTACCACAATCTCCATACTTGGTCCCAATCTTTAATCAACCAGTGACTACGTGTCACACTTATACAATCCTCCCGCGGAATACACTCCCCTAACCTTCCGCACCAGGTAACAAGTCTCCACATCCATACCACCAGCCATACTAATGCTGTAGAGCAAATCAAAAATCCACAAATCAGTACACAAAGCCTCTCATGTAGGACACTGATCTTGGTGACGCTAAAGACAATACCATCTTACTCTAAACATCTAAATCCTTCTGTAAGGCCCAGTAAAATTTTGCAAAAGAAAAGAATAATAATAATGTTTCGTGATGCCGAATTGGTTTTACGTGTTGTGTATTATAGAAATCGGTTCGGACTTTTTGGGTTGAACAATGAATCGAAAAGTAAAGGAAAATGTTTGGCAGTGTTATGTGTTTCTGCGGTCCATTATACGACCGCAGAATCACTCTGTGGACAGCATAACGGCTGCAGAGTGAGGCAGTGACCTTCTGATATACACCCCATGGACCATTATACACCCCATGGACCATTTTGATCATATTTTCTGATATTTTTAGAGTGAGATAGAGGGTCCTTGTGGGAGAAGTGACCTTCATCACATTTCTCTCCAATTCTCCCTTGGAATCTTAAAGATTATCAAGAGAGGCACCTAGGTCTTCTTCCTAAGAGGTAAGATTCTATCACCCAAACTCTTAATTTCAAAATGTAACTAGAATGGGCCATTAGTAAGGTAAATCATGGGGATGGGAGTGCTTACCTTGCATGCATGCATCCTTATAGTATGTGGGAAGATTGTGAGCTAATAATGGTAGAGAGTGGGTTAGGAAATGATGGAATCTTCCACAAAAGAGCCTTAAAACATTGATGCACACTTAGTGTTTGATAGTATGCTCAAATGAGCTAAAACCATGTTCATCTTCCTAATTTTTGGTTCAATTTTATTATATTGCTTAAATAGATTGAAGTTGCTAATATTTCAGAATATCTTAGAGTTTTAAGAGGCTCAATTGAGGTATGTTGGCTAAACCCCCTTCTTCTTAGAATCGAATCCCACGGTGTTCATGTAATCGGAGTAAGTTCTTGATCATTATCGAATTGGCTTCTTAATATGGCTGTGTTGAAGGATGTTGTTCAGTGCTTATGCTAAATGCTTCATCATGTCATCTTGCCATTTGAGAATATGTTCAAAATGTGGAATATGTGTTAGGAATGTTAAGATTTCATGTCAAGATTGAAATAAAAGTTGTTTTGCCAAATTGTATGAAAGGCCCCTATGTGCCGGAAATTGTGGTAATGTCTCAAATAAGATGGCCTAGCCGATCGGGCCAAGATCGGACTCCGTGTAATAACACATTTGTATTGTGAATGGAATTGTGGTAATGTCTCAAATGAAATGGCTTAGCCGATCGGGTCGTGATCGGACGCCATGCCGCATACATGGCGGTAGTGTGCGGGAAAGTTATAATGAAATTGTGGTAATGTCTCAGATGAGGTGGCCTAGCCGATCGGGCCGAGATCGGACTCCGTGTAAGAGTACGGAGTTATTGTGAATTGTGGAATATCGGTACTAAAGGTCACCCAACCTAGTAATACGGATATTGTCTTGAAAATGTATATTATCCTTAACTTGTTGTTTTACTATTATTTGAAGCCCTTATTTAATTCTTGACTGTTCCTCTTATGTTATTATTCATTCTATTGAGTGGTGTTTAGCTATACATACTAGTGCTATTCGACGGTACTAACATCCCTTTTGCCGGGGGCGCTGCATCTTTAAATGGATGCAAGTGGTTACATAGCAGACAGTGCGGATCACATATAGTGCTGCATTCTCTTTTCAGCGGACTCGGTGAGCCCCATTTCATTCTGGGGTCATGTATTGTACCTTTTGTTTATATTATGGTCACTTTTGAGGTATAGCCGGGGCCTTGTTGTCGGCACCATCTTTACTCTCTTTTGTATCTTTAGAGGCTCCATAGACACTCTGTGGGTTGTATATGAGTGTTGGGAATGTTAAATAGGTCATGTTGTGTTTGATCACTTGTTCCACTTGAACTTTAAGAAATGTGTATTTTGGGACTTAAAAGCGCAATGATTAATGAAATGACTTAGGATTGTATGAATGAGATTCCTACTGTATAATTAATGAAATCATGTATTTTCTTGATCATGGGTTAATTGGGTAGAAAGTATCTAACAGGCTTGCTCGGCTGGGTTCACTCAGTTGAGCGCCGGTCGCGCTTCCCTAGGATGGGGCGTGACACCTTCCCTGCTCGTCCGAGCTCGTGACATCCCTGTCAACACCAAACTGCAACCTTGATCCTCAACTTTCAAATTTCATGCCGCTCACCGCACCTATCTTACCAATACGCGAAAACTCAAGAATTTCATCATAACTCCGGAACCATTAATAGGATACACGCTTCATCATATAGAAACCTGTAACAACCCAAATTCGCATACCATAGATCACACCGTAAGTTAGTCGACGTAAATCCAAGAAGAGATTATCTTTGAGATGATAAGAAGTTAATCCTATTGGTCTTAAACGATACAAGGGTGTATAAGAGTGGTTAACAAATATTAGAAGTTAAACGAATCAAGGATGTTGTAACCCGTATTTTCGGGTAACACTAGAGGTGATTAACTGTCCCAAGAGGTCTTGTTTTAATGTATTTGAATCATATAATATCCGCATCATAAGTCTTGAAGTCAAGCGAGTTATGAAACAAAAGTCGATAAAAGTTGTCGCAACTTAGGTTTATAATTTTACTTAAACTTTAGGTCAAATGTTACTGCATGTTTCTCCCAATGTGCTTGGAATTATGGGGTGATCTACCTATCAAATTGAAGATCTATGAGTCTAGTTTCCAACGCATTAAACCGTTCATCGATACGATCTCGGAATAGAGAGATATTCGCGTTTTCGCGAGAGTGCGCCAAGCTGCTCTCTATGGGGCCCACAAAGGCGGTTTAAGACATATGGACATATATAAGATACCTCAACCCCGTTTTAAGTCATTATTTTTCAGTATATTCAGACCTTATAACCCTAAAATCAGTCTCTCAAGGTTCTCTCATGATCCAAGAACCAAACAAAGGGCAAACAACACAAATCAAATGTCAGGAATCCCGTGGCGCTAGTAAGTTTCTTGTTCTTCTTGTTGTTGCTGATTTTTGTGTTGTTCCAGCTCGTGTGGGAGGTTGTTTTAAGTGTTTTATGTCCTGTAAATACATAAAACCTGAATTAATTGCTAGTTTTGCTTCCTTGTTCTTGTGGAAGAATTGAAGGGATATTTCGTGGAAAATTAAGGTAAAATTGGAGTTGTTCTTTCTGTTTAAAGGTAAGGAACCTCTTACTCTATATATATTTAAGATTATCCAAGTTGCAGCTAAGTCGTTGAAGCTAGAACTTGTGAAATATATATCGAAAGGCTTGGTAGTAATGTTGTTGGTTGGTGGACTGTTTTGGAGGCTCAATATGATTATTAATGATGTTGTTTGGGCTGTTTGGTGATTGTATTGACTTGTGGGAAGTCATATAAATAGGGGAGGTGCTGTCCGTTTCATCGTAAAATAGGTTGTGGTCGATACATAATAGTTACGACGCTTAAACGATAATGATAGTGTCATTTGTCTTATTGTAGACTAAGGAGTCGTGACATTTGCATAGCTTGAGGTTGGGCAGTATATACAAGGTATGTGAGGCTATCCCCTTCATTCTTTTGCACGACTCCGATTGTACATAATGTAATGAACGAGCTCCCAAAGATACTCTACTCTTAGAAGCTAGCAGTACTTACATTGCTGCCCTTCTTATGAAACGATTGATATTGATGTTACTTCTCTTATTCTTATATTATCAATGTTGTTGGTAGTTCCTTATTCTTATAAGATTCCCGATGAAGAGTTAATCCTAATAACATGTACGAAGGATACCGACCTTACGTCACTCCGAAAGGTTCAAAATGTGATTCCAATGAGTCCAGCATGCATCATATATATGTATCTATTTTACTCTACCGAGCCGCGCTATAGTCGGCCGGGTATGGCACCTATTGTGCAACCACTGATCAGTTGGGTTTTACCGAGCTCCACGTGGCCGGGTACGATTCTACCGAGCCCTATGATGGCCGGGTACGTTTTACCGAGCCTATTATGGCCGGGTACGATATGATGATGGTGATGCCCACAAAGGCGTATGTTTTAAAAGTTTATGTATATATATGTATGTATCATGTATTTCATGTCAGTAGCCCTCAGAGGTACCCAGATGTCACAGGTTGTATATTCTCTATCCCTGTTTACATTACTGTTCTTACTTATGCTTTCTTGCCTCACATACTCAGTACTTTATTCGTACTGACGTCCTTTTTATTTGTGGACGCTGCATGTCGTGGTGCAGGTCCTGATAGACAGGTAGACGTAGCTCCCCCACCACAGTAGGCTATCCAGTTCAGCGGTTATTGGCGAGATCCCTTCTCCGTACTTGCCGTGGTCTTGGTATGCATTTTTGTTATAGACATTATGGGTATGTCGGGGCCCTGTTCCGGCAATGTTGTAGCATTTATGTTCTTTTAGAGGCTCATAGACAGGTGTCGACTTATGTATGGTTTAGAATGCCTTTTCGGCTGATTTTTGTTGTATAGTCTTTCATGGCATCATGATAGCTCGTACCTTATATATAGTTTCTTGACAGTCTTGTCATCCCATGTTATGTATGTTCATGACATTATCTTTCATTGTTGGATGTTCATGATCCATGTCTACTATTTATATTGATCTTGTCGGCCCTTAAAGATAATAAGGAAGGTTAGATAAAATGTACGTTGGTGCTCGGCAAGTATGGCCCGGGTGCTAGTCATGACCCTCCAGTTGGGTCGTGACAAACTTGGTATCAGAGCAAGTCTGTCCTAGGGGATGTCTATGAGCCGTGTCTAGTAGAGTTTTGATTATGGATGTGTAGCGCGCCACATTTATAATCAGGAGGCTACGTGACATCTAGGGTTGTTACCTTCTTCCTGAATCTAGATCGTGCGTAGAGTTGAGTAGTAAGTGTTCATATCTAATATTCACCTTGTTTTCTTTCAGCGATGCCTTCGACTAGGAAGCAAGCAATTAGTAAACGGCTTGATACAGCTGTGGGAGAGGGTAACATTCAGGTGCCTCCAGCCAGAGCAGGCCAAAGTGAGGCTCAGAGTGAGATGCCGTCTCATACCTCTCCGTCTCCTCCAGAGGATATTAGGAGGCACCCAGTACATCCAGTTCCTCCGTCTAGCACTACAGACCACGATATGCGCAGTGCGGTGCAATTATTGACTAGCTTGGTAGCGGCTCAGGCTCAGAGGCAGAATACCGGTGTTGCTGATAAACCGGTTAGTGCGAGAGTTCGTGATTTTATTAATCTAGACCCTCCAGTGTTTACCGGATCAGACCCCAAGGAGGATCCACAAACATTTATTGATCAGATTCATCGTACATTGCGGGTTATGCATGCTAGTGATACGGAGGCAGTAGAGTTGGCTTCTTATCGGTTACAGGATTTAGCGGTTTTTTGGTATGATAGTTGGGAGAGATCTAGGGGTCCGAACGCTCCTCCAGCCGTGTGGAAGGAATTTTCTGAGGCCTTTCTTCGTCACTACTTGCCAGTTGAGATACGACGAGCTAGAGCTGATAAGTTCTTGAACCTTCGACAGGGTAATATGAGTGTACGAGAGTATAGTATACAGTTTGATTCTTTAGCAAGGTATGCTCCCCATATGGTGTCCGAGATGAGTGATAGGGTGCATCTGTTCGTGAACGGGTTGGGACCACATCTGATAAATGAGTGCACAACAGCCTCCTTGGTAGAGGGCATGGATATTTCCCATATTCAGGCTTATGCCCAGACCCTAGAGGATCGTAAGCGCCAGCAAAGGGCAGATAGGGAGCAGGATAGGGGCCAGCATAAGAGGACGAGATTTGCAGGGTATTCTGATGAGTTCAGAGGCAGTATCAGGCCCCAATCTTCGAGGAGTTCGGCGCCACCTGTAGCTAGTGCTCCTCCGCAGTTTCAAAGGCCTCGGTATGATCGATTTACCTATTCTGGTTCAGGTCAGAGTTCGAGGGCATCAGGCTCACAATTTCATAGAGATACTAGTCAGACGAGACCCCCAACACCTCATTGTGATTAGTGCGGCAAGGCCCACTTTGGACTATGCCGTCGAGGTTCTGATGCGTGCTATTCTTGCGGACAGCGTGGCCATATGATGCGGGATTGTCCTAACAGAGGAGATGGTGGTATGGCTCAATCGACTGGATCTGTGTCTGGTTCTTCCTCATCAGTTCGACCTCCAGCACAAGGTTTTCAACAGTCGACAGGTCGTGGTAGAGGTAGAGGTTCAGTGCCGAGTTCGAGTGGTGCTCAAAATCGAACCTATGCTCTAATAGGTCGACAAGATCTCGAGTCATCTCCGGATGTTGTTACAGGTATATTGTCTGTGTTTTCTTATGATGTATATGCGCTAATTGATCCAGGATCTACCTTATCATATGTTACACCCTTTGTGGCTAATAAGTTTGGCATTGAACCTGAATTGATAAGTAAACCACTTGCGGTATCCACTCCGATAGGAGATTCTGTGATTGCTAGAAGGGTTTATAAAGGTTGCACTGTGATGATTTGTAGTCATCAAACCTCAGCAAATTTATTTGAGTTAGAAATGGTTGATTTCGATGTGATAATGGGAATGGACTAGTTGGCCTCATGCTATGCAAATGTTGACTGTCGTACGAAGATGGTTAGGTTTCAGTTTCCAGGTGAACCCGCCATTGAATGGAAGGGGAACATTGCTACGCCGAAAGGTAGGTTTATTTCCTATCTTAAGGCAAGGAAGATGATCTCAAAAGGTTACATTTATCATCTTGTTCGCGTTAGGGATGCGGAGGCGAAGCCGCCTACTCTACAATTAATCCCCGTGGTCAATGAATTTCCAGATGTTTTCCCAGATGAACTCCCAGGCCTTCCTCCTGAAAGGGAGATTGAGTTTAGCATTGATGCATTGCCTGACACTCAACCGATCTCTATCCCTCCATATAGGATGGCCCCAACAGAGTTACGAGAGTTGAAAGCACAGTTGAAGGACTTGCTGGATAAGGGTTTCATTAGGCCTAGCACTTCACCTTGGGGTGCGCCAGTCTTGTTCGTGCGGAAGAAAGATGGGTCGTTAAGGATGTGTATCGATTATCGACAGTTGAATAAGTTTACAATAAAGAACAAGTATCCACTTCCAAGAATTGATGACCTGTTTGACCAACTCCAGGGTGCCAAGTATTTCTCCAAGATTGACTTGCGTTCAGGGTATCATCAGGTGAGGGTTAAGGAGAAGGATATTCCAAAGACGGCCTTCCGGACAAGATATGGGCATTTTGAGTTCTTGGTGATGTCGTTCGGGCTAACAAATGCCCCAGCAGCTTTTATGGATCTCATGAATAGTGTATTCAGGCCCTATCTTGATGTGTTCGTGATCGTATTCATTGATGACATTCTGGTGTATTCTCGTTCGGAGGCGGAACATGCGGGCCACTTGCGGATAGTATTACAGACCCTTCAGGATCATAAGTTATATGCTAAGCTCTCTAAATGTGAATTCTGGCTGAACTCAGTAGCATTCCTTGGCCATGTGATATCTGATGAGGGTATTAGTGTCGACACTCAGAAGATCGATGCAGTGAAGAATTGGCCGAGACCGACAACACCGTCAGAAGTCCGCAGCTTCCTGGGGCTAGCAGGATATTATAGGCGGTTTGTAGAAGGGTTTTCCTCTATATCAGCACCATTGACTAAGTTAACACAGAAAGCTACCAAGTTCCAGTGGTCTGATGCTTGTGAACATAGTTTTCAGGAGCTAAAGAATTGATTGACATCCGCGCCAGTGCTCACTCTCCCAGAAGGAACAGAAGGTTATGTGGTATATTGTGATGCCTCAGGTATAGGTTTGGGGTGCGTATTGATGCAACATGGGAAGGTGATTGCTTATGCATCAAGACAATTGAAGAAGCATGAAAAGAATTACCCGACTCATGATTTGGAATTGGCTGCAGTAATATATGCTTTGAAGATATGGAGGCACTACTTATACGGCGTCCATGTTGACATCTACACAGATCACAAGAGTTTACAATACATCTTCAAGCAGAAGGAGTTGAATTTGAGGCAGCGTAGGTGGCTTGAATTACTGAAAGACTACGATGTCGAGATATTGTACCATCCCGGTAAAGCTAATGTTGTGGCAGACGCTCTCAGCCGTAAGTCAATGGGAAGCTTAATACATATTGAGGCAGGTAGACAAGGGTTGACCAAAGAGCTTCACCAGCTGGCCAATATGAGAATCAGATTGTTGGACTCTGATGACGGAGGTGTTACTGTACAGAATACAGCAGAATCATCTTTGGTAGCCGAGGTAAAAGCACGGCAATATGAAGATCCTACCTTAGTAAGATTGAGAGAGGGAATTCAGCAGTGTAAGATTACAGCTTTCAAGATCGGAGGAGATGGGACACTGAGATACCAGGGCCGATTATGTGTACCTAGTGTGGCAGGGTTGCGAGAGAAGATTATGATTGAGATTCACCAGTCCCGATATTCTATCCATCCTGGCTCGACAAAGATGTATCATGACGTTAAGGAGCAGTATTGGTGGGATAACATGAAGAAGTCTATTGCAGAATTTGTAGCCCAGTGTCCTAATTGTCAACAAGTAAAGATCGAGCATCAGAAACCTAGTGGATTGATTCAGAATATAGAGATTCCGACCTGGAAATGGGAGGTGATTAATATGGACTTCATTATTGGATTACCTCGCTCTTATCATAAGTTTGACTCCATCTGGGTGATAGTTGATCGACTTACAAAATCTGCCCATTTTCTACCAGTTAAGACAACTTACACGGCTGAAGATTATGCGAAGTTATATATCAAGGAGATTGTTAGGCTTCATGGTGTGCCGGTATCTATTATATCAGACCGAGGAGCTCAATTTACGGCTAACTTTTGGAGGTCTTTTCAGAAGGGTTTAGGTACACAAGTAAATCTCAGCACTGCATTCCATCCGCAGACTGACGGACAGGCTGAACGTACCATCCAGACGCTTGAAGATATGCTACGAGCATGTGTTCTAGATTTCAAGGGGAATTGGGATGACCATCTGGCACTTATAGAATTTGCCTACAATAATAGCTACCATTCCAGTATTAAAATGGCCCCGTATGAGGCACTGTACGGGAGGAGATGTAGATCACCAGTTGGATGGTTCGAAGTCGGTGAGACAGAATTATATGGGCCAGATTTGATTCACCAAGCCATTGAGAAGGTGAAAGTGATACAAGAGCGACTGAGGACGGCACAAAGCAGGCAAAAGTCTTATTCCGATGTCCGGCGTCGTGATCTGGAATTTGAGGTTGGTGATTGGGTTTTCCTAAAGATCTCGCCGATGAAGGGTGTTATGCATTTTGGGAAGAAGGGTAAGTTGAGTCCGCGGTATATTGGGCCGTACAAAATTCTTCAACGAATTGGACAGGTTGCTTACGAGTTAGAATTGCCATCTGAATTGGAATTTGTCCACCCGGTATTCCATGTATCTATGTTGAGAAAATGTATTGGAGACCCTTCTCGGGTCGTCCCTATCAAAGATGTACAAGTTACAAAGGATCTATCATATGATGAAGTGCCAGTGGCTATATTAGATCGACAAGTCCGCAAGCTGAGAACAAAGGATGTAGCTTCCGTGAAAGTATTATGGAGGAACAAGAATATAGAAGAAATGACATGGGAAGCAGAAGAGGAGATGAAGTCTAAATACCCTTACCTATTCCAGAGTGAAGATAACGAGGATGCCGGGGGAAAGAAGGATGCATTATAAGGTGAAACGGCTCTATGAGGTAAGCAATAGCTTGTGAATACTCTTTTTTTAATACAAAATGGTGATATGCAGATAATGTACATATCCATAATGCTTTGTATAGTCTTGTAAGGCCATAGGTTGGGTTTAACTGCTTGCAAGTTTGGCTAGTGTCCATTTTATGGGGGAAACTCAGCCGGAAATCTCCGTCGGAATCCACGATGAGTTAGACACCCCATAAACCCTTACATTCGAGGACGAATGTTCCTAAGGGGGAGAGGGTGTTACAACCCAAATTCGCATACCATAGATCACGTCGTAAGTTAGTCGATGTAAATCCAAGAAGAGATTATCTTTGAGATGATAAGAAGTTAATCCTATTGGTCTTAAACGATACAAGGGTGTATAAGAGTGGTTAACAAATATTAGAAGTTAAACGAATCAAGGATGTTGTAACCCGTATTTTCGGGTAACACTAGAGGTGATTAACTGTCCCAAGAGGTCTTGTTTTAATGTATTTGAATCATATAATATCCGCATCATAAGTCTTGAAGTCAAGCGAGTTATGAAACAAAAGTCGATAAAAGTTGTCGCAACTTAGGTTTATAATTTTACTTAAACTTTAGGTCAAATGTTACTGAATTTTTCTCCCAATGTTCTTGGAATTATGGAGTGATCTACCTATAAAATTGAATATATATGAGTCTAGTTTCCAACGCATTAAACCGTTCGTCGATACGATCTCGGAATAGAGAGATATTCGCGTTTTCGCGAGAGTGCGCCAAGCTGCTCTCTATGGGGCCCACAAAGGCGGTTTAAGACATATGGACATATATAAGATACCTCAACCCCGTTTAAATCATTATTTTTCATTATTTTCAGACCTTATAACCCTAAAATCAGTCTCTCAAGGTTCTCTCATGATCCAAGAACCAAACAAAGGGCAAACAACACAAATCAAATGTCAGGAATCCCGTGGCGCTAGTAAGTTTCTTGTTCTTCTTGTTGTTGCTGATTTTTGTGTTGTTTCAGCTCGTGTGGGAGGTTGTTTTAAGTGTTTTATGTCCTGTAAATACACCTTCAAGTTTTTAATATCAACCCTAGGTGATTTCAAGTCTTCTAAAGTAATTCTAGTGCCGAAAAACCCGAATTAATTGCTAGTTTTGCTTCCTTGTTCTTGTGGCAGAATTGAAGGGATATTTCGTGGAAAATTAAGGTCAAATTGGAGTTGTTCTTTCTGTTTAAAGGTAAGGAACCTCTTACTCTATATATATTTAAGATTATCCAAGTTGCAGCTAAGTCGTTGAAGCTAGAACTTGTGAAATATATATCGAAAGGCTTGGTAGTAATGTTGTTGGTTGGTGGACTGTTTTGGAGGCTCAATATGATTATTAATGATGTTGTTTGGGCTGTTTGGTGATTGTATTGACTTGTGGGAAGTCATATAAATAGGGGAGGTGCTGTCCGTTTCATCGTAAAATAGGTTGTGATCGATACATAATAGTTACGACGCTTAAACGATAATGATAGTGTCATTTGTCTTATTGTAGACTAAGGAGTCATGACATTTGCATAGCTTGAGGTTGGGCAGTATATACAAGGTATGTGAGGCTATCCCCTTCATTCTTTTGCACGACTCCGATTGTACATAATGTAATGAACAAGCTCCCAAAGATACTCTACTCTTAGAAGCTAGCAGTACTTACATTGCTGCCCTTCTTATGAAACGATTGATATTGATGTTACTTCTCTTATTCTTATATTATCAATGTTGTTGGTAGTTCCTTATTCTTATAAGATTCCCGATGAAGAGTTAATCCTAATAACATGTACGAAGGATACCGACCTTACGTCACTCCGAAAGGTTCAAAATGTGATTCCAATGAGTCCAGCATGCATCATATATATGTATCTATTTTACTCTACCGAGCCGCGCTATAGTCGGCCGGGTATGGCACCTATTGTGCAACCACTGATCAGTTGGGTTTTACCGAGCTCCACATGGCCGGGTACGATTCTACCGAGCCCTATGATGGCCGGGTACGTTTTACCGAGCCTATTATGGCCGGGTACGATATGATGATGGTGATGCCCACAAAGGCGTATGTTTTAAAAGTTTATGTATATATATGTATGTATCATGTATTTCATGTCAGTAGCCCTCAGAGGTACCCAGATGTCACAGGTTGTATATTCTCTATCCCTGTTTACATTACTGTTCTTACTTATGCTTTCTTGCCTCACATACTCAGTACTTTATTCGTACTGACGTCCTTTTTATTTGTGGACGCTGCATGTCGTGCTGCAGGTCCTGATAGACAGGTAGACGTAGCTCCCCCACCACAGTAGGCTGTCCAGTTCAGCGGTTATTGGCGAGATCCCTTCTCCGGACTTGCCGTGGTCTTGGTATGCATTTTTGTTATAGACATTATGGGTATGTCGGGGCCTTGTTCCGGCAATGTTGTAGCATTTATGTTCTTTTAGAGGCTCATAGACAGGTGTCAACTTATGTATGGTTTAGAATGCCTTTTCGGCTGATTTTTGTTGTAGTCTTTCATGGCATCATGATAGCTCGTACCTTATATATAGTTTCTTGACAGTCTTGTCGTCCCATGTTATGTATGTTCATGACATTATCTTTCATTGTTGGATGTTCATGATCCATGTCTACTATTTATATTGATCTTGTCGGCCCTTAAAGATAATAAGGAAGGTTAGATAAAATGTACGTTGGTGCTCGGCAAGTATGGCCCGGGTACTAGTCATGACCCTCCAGTTGGGTCGTGACAAAACCTTTCACTTTACTTGTTCCAGGAGAACCATTGCAATACGCGACTAAATTCCCATATTCTTAGAAAAATACAAACCTCAAGTTGTGATCTAAGCCGCCATAACTCTTCCGAGATCCATTTACACAACAAAGCCATTCGAATCAAATACCTCCCAAATCAACTAGGTGGTGGTGGCGCTCAAGCCTAAGTGTACAACCACAAACTACATGTATAACTTCACGCTAACGAAACTGATCACTACCACAATCATGCTGATTCAACCATTACTAACCGACCCCGCTTCTTCCAATTTATTCCCTACTTTCCTTAGAAATAATAATAATAATAATAATAGCTCGGCTCAAATGTAACGAACCAAATCTGCACTCGTCCTGAGTGACCCCATTTCACAAGACCACATTGTCTCAAAACCCACGAACCATCTCATACCCTCCTTGTGTGCATATTCGCATTTTCAACTGGTACACCCATTTTGATAATTCCTCTTTATAAATTTGGAGTCCTTTTCTCCCATTCCTCCAATGCTACACCGCAGACCGAAGATAACATAGAACACCCCAAACCCCTTTCATAACTCGCTGCAAAAGACCGACAGTTAACCATACTACATACTCAAAATCCTTAGGCACCGCACTTTAACTTTTGAATCCACTAGGATCGTTGTTGAGATTCACCCATTTCGACCTGGTCCCGAATATAATCAACTCCGAGGCTCTGCTAGCACATGAACACTCTCTTGAAGAAGCACCCGGCTGAATCACCTTCCTTGTACATCACATCTACACGAAACCTAAACTCCGAGTCTTCCCAAAGCCTGGACATGAATCGATAAGGCCAAATATAGCACACATTCCCCAAATCCTTTGCTTAATTACCACTACTGTTTTCTTTTCTTAGTCGTAATAACCCACCAATACACTGATAAACAGAAACCTCATAAGTAGACAACCACGCAATAAAATTGTAGACAGTGGGGCTCTCCCACTTAGCTTGAAGCTACCATTGCATAACCCTGGAACCCACCAATACTCCTTATTCCCCTGTGACATGATCTTGCACAACCAACCTGCCAAAATTTCTTGCAACCTTTCTGTTAAATATTTCATGAGCACTCTGAATCGCTAGCCACATTCACATATTCGATCCCTTACCGGTAGCCAGTAGAATTATTCGTAGGAGTTTCGTCGACACCACGCAACCGTTAACCAGCTCGCAGGAGATAGCTCACCTGTGGAAATTTCCATGCTGACACCTTCCAATGATGCTGTGTTGAGTACAATTACTACAAAATCAATAAACCATCCTGAGCCCACATGTCCTTCCTCATCCTTCGCTGCCTAGTTTTTGCCTTAATTCAAAATCCATCTCTGTAGCACCTGAACCAACCGATCACCGCCAACCCTAAACCTCCCCGAAAATCATCTTCCTTGAGCCATCTGCATTAGGATCACCGATTCAATTCTGAACCACAGCACACTGCGACCTCTGACAGCCATTTCCCCGACACCACTTCACAATACCCTGCCCCAAAGGTGAATGGAAGAAAACCATGACACCAGCAAACTTAACACATTCATAAAGGATAACGACGCCACATTACCGATGAAAATTCCACCATGCTTCGAAAATACCAAGTCTCGTTACTCCATTAACTCGACCTGACCATTCATAGTCCGATTGCCTTTCCTCCGCTGGAAATAAAACACTGAACCTCTGAATCATGTATTGAGAAAAACCTCCTTTCAAATCATTCACTGCCCCGACGCATAGACAAGTATCCTACCATAACATCAACATTGTGTGATAACAACTCATGAATTTCATAGCAATTGGTGCATATCCTCAAAATTATCAGAAATACAGCTACTGAGCTGAAATGGCAGAACATCCTTCCGCAAGGCAACGACATTAGCCTAATCGAATATGCAGGGAGAAACATCCTGTACTACACCAGTAGTGCCATTAAAATTCCTCGATTCCAAATTTATAACTAATGCTTCACGTCGCATAAGATTGAATGGGAAGGGAATGAAGGCATAAGCCTCAAAGGAAACAAATCGCACGATGAGGAATCAAGAAGGGAGGTGCTCCTAACAGTCCTGTAGCCTCTCGAAGATAAGTGCAGATGTCTCTGTACCTATCCCCAAGACTCTACTAGACTCGCTCATGACTCGTGAGACCTAAGTGAACCTAGTGCTCTGATACCATATTGTCACGATCCAAAATCCATTAAAGGTCGTGATGGCGCCTAACACCGCTGTCAGGCAAGCCAACAATAATTGATTAACTTAATTACTCATTTTAGTATTTTTGAAATCATAATTTCTTTCAATTAAATAATAAGAGATAAAATTCACAGAGTAAATGGAAATGTTTTCACAACTACAATACTAAACAACCCATAAGTATCCCCAAAACCCGGTGTCACAAGTGCATGAGCATCAACTAGGAAGTAAAATAAAATACAGCATTTGTCTAGAATACAAATTAGATAGTAGTATGTAAATAACACTGATGGAGACTTTGTATGCTGCAGATTCGTAACATGAAAATGCAGCTCACCGTAAGTCTCCGCAATAGCTGCGCCTCTGCGCCGAAAAGATCACTAAATATATATGTACCTGCACAAAAATGTGGAGCAAGCGTAGCATGAGTACGTAAACAACGTGTACCCAGTAAGTATCAAGTATAATCTCGAAGAAGTAGTGACGAGAGGTCGACTTTGACACTCACTACGGTTAATAATATTAAAAATATAAATATTTAAATAAGCATGATTTATGTAATCAACAATGATTTCCCTAACAAGCAGAAATAATTATTTCCTTCAATTTCAATAAATTTCCAATTTATCAATTAGCTTCACAAGCTGCAATAAATGTCAAGGTATCCATAGATGTATCTATATTGCTGAGGCGTTCAGCCCGCTCAACAAGAAAGGAGGACATTTTCTTATGAACCTCCGGAATGAGAAGTTATTATAATAGGGCTAATACATAATGATGTACAATTTCTATTAATAATTAAATAATTCACACAAAAATTCAAGTATATGAAATTTCGATCTTTTAATATATCCTCTAAAGGATGCAATTATTACAAGTAAGTCACGTTTTGAGTCCTAAACTATCCGAACATAGCATAATTAGTAGCTACGCACGGACTCTCGTCACCTTGCGCCTACGTAGCCCCCATAATTAGCAATAATTATTAATGTAAATCACATATGGGAAAAATTTCCTCTTACAAGGTTAGACAAGAGACTTACCTTGCTCTGAAATTCCCTAAGCGGCTCCAAAGCCTTCCAACAACTCAAGCCGATGTCCATTGCTCCAAAACTAGTCAATAAATGTGCAAATCCATAATTATATACTGTAATACTCATTATAATTTAATTTATAACAATTTTCAACTCCGCTCGAAGAATCGATAAAGCAACCCTCGGGCCCACGTGCCCGGAACTTTTCGAAGATAAACACTACCCCATAGCATTACGAACTAAAATATATAATTTATTTCCAATTCCATATCAAATTTCGTGGTCAAAATTCAAAAATACTAATTTCTAGGTTTTTCTTCAAAATCCCAAATTTCTATAAATTTTCATGTCTAAATCCATGTATAAACCTTGTATTTAACTCACAACTTGTAGAAATCAGTTACCTCATGATTGATGGTGAAAATGGTGCTCCAATATCACTCCTAGGTCGGCTCCCATGGAAGAAATGAGATGAAATGAGCCAAAACCCGATCTGGCTAACTTATGTATTCTGCCCAGGCGACCTTCGCACCTGCGCTCACTAGACCGCTTCTGCGGTTCCGCAGGTGCGCAACAATTTCCGCTTCTATGGAGGTCCCCCAACTACCCAGCCCGCTTCTGTGCCAATTCCACTGCAGGTGCACATGCACTTCTGCGCCAAATGGCCTGCTCCTGTGGACTTCGCTTCTGCGCCACTGGTCCGCTCCTGCGGTCTTCGCTTCTGCGACCCTCTGGCCACTTTTGCGGCTCAGCACCTGTGGCCAAAACTTCGCAGGTGTGGTTACACCAGATGATAGCAGCTCCAGCATTCCTCCAAGTCCAAATTCGATTCGCTTACCATCCGGAATCCACCCGAGGCCCTCGGGACCTCAACCGAATATACCAACACGTCCCAAAACATGACACGTACTTAATCGAGGCCTCAAATCACATCAAACAAAATCGAAACTACGAACCACCCTCCAATACAAGCTTGTAGAACTTTGAAATTTCAAACTTCTACAATCGATGCCGAAACCTATTAAATCACGTCCGATTGAGCTCAAATTTTGCACACAAGTCATAATTGACATTACAGAGGTACTCCAACTTCCGAAATCGGAATCCGACCCCGATATCAAAAAGTCCACTCCCGGTAAAACTTCTCAAAATCATCCCAATTTCTAACTTTCGCCAATTGACGCCGAAATGACCTACGGACCTCCAAATCTACGTTCAGACACACTCATAAGATCAAAATCACCAAACGAATCTATTTTCAGGCTCATAATCCCAAACGGACATCGATAACGTAAAAGTCCATTCCAACCCAAACTTAGGAAATTATTAAGCCTTCAAAATACTAACTTTTCGTGATAAATGCCGAAATACTCACGGGCCACCCGATACTCGACCCGAATATACGCCCAAGTCCGAAATCATCATACGAACATGTTGGAACCTTCAAATCCCGATTCCGAAGTCGTTTACTCAAAAATCAACCCTTAGCGAACTCCTCCAACTTAAAGCTTCTGAAATTAGAATTTTCTCTCCAAATCAACTCCGAACTTCCCGAATTCCAATTCCGACCACACGTACAAGTCATAATATCCGAAGCGAAGCTACTAATGGCCTCAAACTGCTGAATGTCGCGCTAGACCTCAAAACGACCGATCAGGTCGTTACAACGATAATTAGAGAGAACGTCAAAACTCATAATGAAATATATTTCTTTCGTGATTGAGCTAGCTAAATTGAATTAAGATTCATTATTTTCAGAAACTTATACTTTTTAATTTTATTTTGTTATCCAAATGTATTATTTAATAATTTTTAAAAATTATGTAGTCATTGATATATGGTACACACACAAAATACATGCCTAAAAACTAAGAAGGAAGTATTATAAATAAAAACATGATGACTTGTGAAATCGAATAAAATTATATAAGTGGAGTAAATTTTTATTTGAATGTATTGACTTAGGTATAATAGTTTCCGTTATTGAGTTAGCTAAATAGGATCAACGATCATTATTTTTAAGAATTTATAGTTTTTCTTTAAATTTTATTTTCTATTTTTATATAATATTTATATGATTTTTAAAAACTTTATACTTATTGAAATAGGATATACGTGCAATGCGCGCACCTTAAGACTAGTATATGTGTGTATGTGTATATATTTTTGTATATTATATATAAAAAATATACAAAATTTATACACTTTTGCGACTATCGAATGTAAATAGTTCGGCCGCGAGCTAAAAGCAAAGAAATCTTTGCCCGTTACAATATCCTAGGCGTTTATATATTATAAAAGTGGGAGCCCCTTAATTGAAAAGCCAAATTATCATAATACCCTTTTAAATAAATTAATCTAAATACACTAATCAATTAATTAATTAAATGGGGTCAATTAGTGTATAATTGATAAAAGCCACCTATTTGGAGCAATTTTAATAGCATGTTCACCGTTTGGAACAATAGCCACCATTTCAAGAACCAAACTTTAAAACACATTGTCCAGAAGCAAAACAATTATTTTTGGATGTCGTGAATTTTTACCATGGATATGAATATAATTTAAATAAGTATTATTACTTAATAATAGTATACTATTAAGTATAAATTACATTTAAACAAAAAGAAGGGAACTGATGTGTCTTTTTCTTTTTAAGGTTATGTTTTCTCAAGATCAGTGACCAACTCTTCTGGAAATTCAAAAGTCAACCAATTGGCTGATCTATTACAAAATAGGCTGCCTTGTATATACATATTGTATGTTCAATCTTCTTATATGTTTTCAAATTGATTCCGTTAGTCCTTTCGTTGTTTCAGTCAAGTCCAAGTTAGATATTTTTGTATGTTAAAGAATAGAGTGAAGATAAAGAAATTTAATGGTCGAATCAAGCGTGAAGCTGGAGTCATCCCAATTTTAATTTACTTATCTGCATCTATTCACATTATAACATAAACCACCTGTATTGATAAAACACATAGGGGTACACATAAGGGCGGGAGGGGGGAGGGGGGGAGAGGAGGATTGAGTGTTTACTTGCGGAACAACTTCACCACATAATATAAAAAGGAGTCTTACGAAAAAATCAAAAAGTATTGTAATAAAAAACACAGAATTTAAAATCAAGATTCTAATAGACCAAGTTTTGATGTTCATGGGAGGTTAGGAAAAATCTTGTCACGACCCAAACTCCCTCCGTATAATGTCGTGACGGCACCTAGTCTCTACGACTAGGTAAGCCTAATAAGTTTGCGAAAAAATACAAAACGAAAAAAAAACTTGGCGACTAACAATACCGGATAACTGAGTAACTAGTAACAATGCCACTCGGCATGTACAATAACCAATACTTTATAAATACACAGTCTTCCCAAAATTCGAAACATCGTAAGTCACAAGCTATAGAAGGAAAACTAGAATCTCTATACACCAGAGTCTAATAAAAAAAATACGGAAGGTAAATGACATAGGAAAGAATAAATGGGGACTCCGAGGTCGGCGGACGCAGCAGATATACCTTGAAGTCTCCGTACAACAGCAAGCACTCTCAGCTAGTAGCTAGGCTGATAAGAAGTACCTGGATCTACACACAAAACATGTGCAGAAGAGTAGCATGAGTATACCACAACGGTACCAGTAAGTGCCAAGCCTAACCTCGGTAGAGTAGTGACGAGGTCAGTTCCGGGCCCTACTAGGATATAATAATAATACATATGCTATAATAAAAATGAAGTAAAACGGAGAAGTTAACAACAAATATTCACAAAGCAATAACTACACCGTACAATGATATAACAATAGGGGGCGCTCCCGAGATACTGTCTCGTAGTCCCAAAAGTAAATATACAGTGAGAACTCCCGAGGTACCGCCTCGTAGTCTCAAAAGTAAATGTGCAGGGAGAACTCCCGAGGAACGGTCTCGTAGTCTCAAAAGTAAATGTACTCCCGAGGAACTGCCTCGTAGTCTCAAAAATAAATGTGCATGGAGAATTCCCGAGGAACCGCCTCGTAGTCTCAAAAGTAAACACATAGCTCAAACCGATAAATACAACAGTTAACAGCAAGATTTCTACAGTTATACTAATAAAGAACAAGGAAAAGTAGGAAATCAACTAGGCATGCTTCACAGAGTTCAAATGAGCAGTTAAAGCAGGTAGACATGCGATATTAAACTAAGCAGGATAACTACACATATTGGAATAGCTCAATTAAGAATGAAAACAGACTAATACTCATTTAAACGGTATAACTCAAATTTAAGGAAAAACAGGTTGCTACTCAGTAAAATAAATCGGGTTTTACAACAAATAGCCCTTGTATGTACTCGTCACCTCACGTACATGACGATCACATATCACAACCGTACCAAATCCTAAGGGGATTTCCCCCACACAAGGTTAGGCAAGCCACTTACCTCGAACCAAGCTCAATCAATCGGTAACAATACCTTTTCCACGAATATCCGACTCTAAATGGCCCAAATTTAGCCAAAAATCAATTACATACCATAAATATAACTATAAGAAATTAATCTAATTAATGAAATCAAAGCTAAAGCAAGAAATTAAAAAATTACCCCAAAAAGTCTCCCTAATCCCACGTCTCGCAATCGGGTAAACGTCACAAAATATGAACACCCATTCCCTCATGAATTCACTCGTATCAAAATTATCCAAATCCGATGTCAAAATCTCAATCAAAACCCAAAATCTTAGTTGAAGAACTTCTTCCCATTTTCCCCAAAATTTCAATCCAAATCAGAAATTAAATGATGAAATCAACCATAGATTAGTGGAATATAACCATAAATGATTTAAGAATCGTTACCCAAAATATTTCTCAGAAAATCCCTCAAATAATCGCCCAATCCGAGCTCTCAAAGTCCCAATATTGGAAATGAGACCAAACCCTCAAAATTTCCTATTTTCTGCCCAGCGATCTCGCACCTGCGAACCACCAGTCGCACCTGCGATGACGCACCTGCGATGCTGCACCTGTGGAATTTCCATCGCAGGTGCGGAACTGGCTCAAGGTGACCGGGACAGCTTCTGTGATCAGGTGGTCGCACCTGCTTGTGCGCACCTGCGGACAGTGGTCCGCTTCGGCGGTCTCCCCTTTCAGCTCACTCTCCGCATCTGCGGAACTTCAAGCGCATCTATGGGCTGGCAGATGCGGAAATTCCCTCGCACCTGTGACCCCTGGCCATCTCCTCAATCCCACTTCTGCGCTTGGCCTCTCGCACGTGCGTATCTGCACCTGCGGACACCCCACCGTAGGTGCGATTACACCAGAAACTTGAAAGCTTCAGCAATTACACAAGTCCAAATTTCGATCCGTTAAGTATCCGAAACTCACCCGAGGCACCCGGGACCTCAACCAAACATACCAACAGGTCCTAAAACACCATACGAACTTAGTCGAGCCCTCAAATCACATCAAACAACACTAAAAAACATGAACCACCCTCTGATTCAAACTTAATGAACTTGAAATTTTAAATTTCTACAACCAATGCCGAAACCTATCAAATCACGTCCGATTGACCTCAAATTTTGTACACAAGTCATATTTGACATTACGGACATGTTCCAACTTCAGGAATTTGAATCCGACCCCGATATCAAAAAGTCCACTACCGATCAAACTTCCCAAAAATTCTACTTTTGCCATTTCAAGCCTAATTTAGCTATAGACCTCCAATTCACATTCCAGACACGCTCCTAAGTCGAAAATTACCCAACGGATCTAACGGAATCGACGAAACTCCATTCTGGTATCATCTTCACACAGTTCCAACTATGGTCAAAATTCTAAGACTTAAGCTTCCGTTTTAGGGACTAAGTATCCCAATTCACTCTGAAACCACAACAACAAATTCCCGACAAGTCACATAAGCAGAAAAGGTACGAGGAAAGCAGTAAACAAGGGATCAGGGCTAATATACTCAAAACGACCGGCCGGGCCATTACATCCTACCCCTCTTAAAACAATCGTTCATCCTCGAATGAGCATAGAGACATACTTGAAGTGGTGAAAAAATGAGGATAGCGGCTGCATATATCATGATCGGTCTCCCAAGTCGCCTCCTCGACCGGATGACCCCTCCACTGAACCTTCATGGAAGCAATCTTCTTCGAGCTCAGCTTTCGAACCTGCCTGTCCAAAATAGCCACTGGCTCCTTAACATAAGATAAATCCTTGTCCAACTGGACTGAGCTGAAATTCAACACATGAAATGATCACCGTGATACTTCCAGAGCATAGAAATATGGAATACCGGATGAACTCCTGCTAGACTGGGAGGCAAGGCAAGCTCATAAGCAACCTCCCCAACACGCCGCAACATCTCGAATGGGCCGATAAACCTTGGGCTCAGCTTGCCCTTCTTTTCGAACCTCATAACACCCTTCTGGGTGACACCCAGAGCAGGACCCGCTCTCCAACCATGAAAGCAACATTAGGAACCTTCTGATACGCATAACTCTTCTGTCTGGACTGGGCTATACGAAGTCGATCGTGAATCAATTTAACTTTCTCCAAGGCATCCTGAACCAAGTCTGTACCCAATAGCCTAGCCTCACCCGGCTCAAACCAACCCACTGGAGACCGCACCGCCTCCCATATAAGGCCTCATATGGTAGTATCTAAATGCTTGACTGATAACTGTTATTGTAAGCAAACTCCGTGAGTGGCAAGAATTGGTCCCAAGCACCCCCAAAATCTATCAGACAAGCATGGAGCATATCCTCCAGTATCTGAATAGTGCGCTCAGATTGTCCGTCCTTCTGAGGGTGAAATGTTGTGCTCAACTCAACCCGGGTACCCAACTCCTGCTATACAGCCCTCCAGATCCGTGATGTAAACTGCGTACCCTGGTCAAAAATTATAGATACCGGTATGCCATGAAGCTTGACAATCTCGCAGATATAAATTCAAGCCAACTGCTCGGAAGAATAGGTAGTCATCACAGGAATTAAATGAGCAGACTTTGTCAGCCTATCCACAATCACCCAAACTGCATCAAACCTCCACTGAGTCTGTGGGAGTCCAACAACAAAATCCATTATGATCCGCTCCCATTTCCACTCAGGAATCTCTAACTTCTGAAGCAACCCACCTGGCCGCTGATGCTCATACTTCACCTGCTGGCAATTTAGACACGGAGCTACATACTCAACTATGTCCTTCTTCATTCTCCTCCACTAGTAATGATGTTTCAAGTCTTGATATATCTTTGCGGCACCCGGATGAATGGAGTACCATGAACTGTGAGCCTCATGGAGAATGAACTCACACAACCCATCTACATTGGGCACACATAGCCTGCGCTGCATCCTCAATGAACCATCATCCCCAATGGTGACCTCCTTAGTATCACCGTGTTGGACCGTGTCCTTAATAACAAGTAGATGGGGGTCATCATACTGACGCTCCCTGATACGATCATAAAGAGAAGACCGAGAGACCACACAAGCCAATACTCGACTCGGTTCAGAAATATTCAATCTAACAAACTGGCTGGTTAAGGCATGAACATCCAAGGAAATATCAATACTGGGGATGTAGTCAAAGCTGTCTTGAGCTTCTGAAAGCTCTCCTCACACTCCTCTGTCCACCTGAACAGAGCACCCTTCTGGGTCAGCCTGGTCATAGGTGTTGCAATAGATGAGAAACCCTCTACAAATCGACGGTAATACCCCACCAAACCTAGAAAACTCCGGATCTCTATAGCTGAGGATGGTCTGGGCCAACTCTGTACTGCTTCAATCTTCTTCGAATCCACCTGGATCCCATCACTCGATACTACATGACCCAAGAATGCCACTGAGTCTAGCCAAAACTCGCACTTTGAGAATTTTGCATATAACCTCTTTTCTCTCAGGGTCTGAAGCACAGTCATCAGGTGCTGCTCATGATCCTCCCGAGTCCAGGATTACACCAGAATGTCGTCAATAAACACAACGATGAAGTAGTCAAGATAGGGTCAGAACACACTGTGCATCAAGTGCATAAATGCTGCTGGGGTATTGGTCAGCCCAAATGACATCACAAAAAACTCGTAGTGACCATACCGAGTCCTGAAAGTAGTTTTCGGGATATCTGGCTCCCGAATCTTCAACGGATGATAGCCTGAACGTAAGTCAATCTTGGAAAACACTCTGGAACCCTGTAACTAATCAAATAAATCATCAATACGAGGCAATGGATACATGTTCTTCACTGTAACTTTGTTCAGATGGCGATAATCAATGCACATACGCATAGAACCATCCTTCTTCTTCACAAACAAGATAGGAACACCCCAAGGTGACACACTGGGCCGAATGAATCCATTATCAAGAAACTCCTGTAACTGCTCCTTCAACTCAGGAGGAGCCATATGATACGGAGGAATAGAGATGGGCTGAGTGCCCTGCAACAAATCAATGTTAAAATCAATATCTCTATCGGGCGGCATGCCCGGAAGATCAGCTGGAAACACATCTGGAAAGTCCCTCACTACTGGAACTAACTCAACTGTAGGGGTATCATTACTGACATCTCTCACATACACTAGATATGCGTCACACCCCTTCTAAACCATTCATTGAGATTTAAGAAATGAAATAACTCTGCTGGGAGTATACTCTAAGGTTCTTCTCCACTCTAATCATGGTAATCCTGGCATAGCTAGTGTCACGGTCTTAGCATGATAATCAAGAATAGCATAATTGGGCGACAACCAGTCCATGCCCAAGATAACATCAAAGTCTACCATACTGAGAAATAATAAATCAGCTCTGGTCTCAAAACCACTAAGAGCAATCAAACACGACAGGTACACGCGGTCCACAATAAGAGAATTTCCCACATGAGTAGAGACATAAACATGGGAACCCAAAGAATCCCGAGATACACCCAAATACGGGGCAAAATAAGAGGACACATAGTAATAAGTGGAGCCTGGATCAAATAAGACCGATGTATCTCTATGACAGACCGAAACAATACATGTAATGACAAAGTCAGAAGCAACTGCATCTGTACGAGCAGGATGAGCATAATATCTGGCCTGGCCTCCCCCTCTAGGGCGACCTCGACCTCCCCGACCTCTACCTCGAGCTGGATGAGCAGGTGTGGCGGTAGTTGGTGCTGTAATCATAGCTTGAGGACCTGGTGGAGCACGCGGTGGTTGAGAAGTCTGTGGAGGTGCACCCCTGCTAAGATTGGGGTAATCCCTCACCATATGGAGAGTGTCTCCACGATCAAAACAATCTCTCGGAGAGTGTGGCTAATGTGACTTGCTCGGGCCAGGTCTGCTGGACTGACCGCTAAAAGCACCCCGTGCAGGAGGTGCACTAGATACTTGTGGTGCATAATAAGGCTCCTGGGGCCTAGAAGGGACCAGAATACCACTGACGGCTGGAAGAGCTGAATGAACGGGGCGACTCCCATAGCCCCTACCATGGCGAACAGCAGCTGGGGCACCAATACCACTATAAGTGCAAGGCTGTCGAGACCTCTTGGCATCTCCTCTCTCTCCCGAGCAAGCATACCCTCCAATCTCCTGGAAATACTCACAACCTGCTGGTAAGAAATATCCATCTCAAACTCTAGGGCCATGCTAAGCCTGATACCGGGGTGGAGTCCCTCAATAAATCGACGAACCCTCTCTCGAACTGTGGAAACCAAAGTTGGTGCATGTCGGGCCAAATCACTAAAGCGAACTGCATACCCTGACACAGTCATAGCACCCTGGCGTAACTGCTCGAACTCTGCGCGCCATGCGTCCCTTAGACTCTAGGGAACATACTCCCTCAAGAACATGTCTGAGAACCGAGTCCATGCAAGTGAAGCTACCTCAGCCGGACTACTCAACCCATAAGCACGCTACTATTGATAGGATACTCCTCAAAGCTGGAATGCAGTAAAAGAAACCCACTGGACTCCGCTACACCCATAGTACGAAGAATGTGGTGACAATCCTTCAGAAAACCCTGGGCATCCTTTGATGCCCATCTGCTGAAGGTAGGAGGGTGGTACTTTATGTACCTCTGAAGTCTGAGCTGCTCCGCCTGAGAAACTACTGCCCTAACCTCGGGCTCAACTGGGGCTATCGGCTGCACTGGTATGATCTCTCGATCCTAGTCTACCTGAACCCACTGCTCTGGGGTACCGGTGACGGGAGTCTATGCTCCTCCCCCGGCCTAATATGTGGCAGGAGCAAGTGGAATCAATCCAGACTAAGCTAAGGTGCTTAACATGCTCAGAAACTGGGCTAGAGTCTCCTGGAGGGCTGGTGCAGCAACAGGTACCTCAGGTGCCTGCCCTCCAGCTGGAGCTATTGGAGGCTCCTTTGTAGCAGCTTGTGCGGGTGCTCTGGCTGCACCGCGTGGACGTCCTCGGCCTCTACCCCGGCACCGGCCTCTCGCGGCTCTAGCAGGGGGCACGAGTGCCTGGTCATCAGATCCGCTTGTACGTGTCCTCACCATCTGTGAGAGAATAGATTACAGAAGTTTAGAATTTTGAAGTCAACAATTTCGCACGACAAGGAATCCAAGAAGTGAAATTTTCCTAACAGTTCCATAGCCTCCCGAAGATAAATACAGACATCTCTGTACTGATCCGTCAGACTCTACTAAGCCTGCTTGTGACTCACGACACCTATAAACCTAGAGCTCTGATACCAACTTGTCACGACCCAAACTCCCTCCGTATAATGTCATGACGGCACTTAGTCTCTACGACATGGTAAGCCTAACAAATTTGCGGAAAAAATTCAAAACGAAAATAAAACTTGGCGACTAACAGCAGTGGATAACTGAGTAACTAGTAACAATGCCACTCAGCATGTATAATAACCAATACTTTATAAATACATAGTCTTCCCAAAACCCGAAACATCGTAAGTCACAAGCTACAAAAGGAAAACTAGAATCTCTATACACCAGAGTCTAATAAAAGAAATATGGAAGATAAATGATATAGGAGAGAATATAGGGGGACTCCGAGGTCGGCGGACGCGGCAGATATACCTTAAAGTCTCCGTACAGTAGCAAGCACTCCAGTTAATAGATGGGCTGATAAGAAGTACCTGGATCTGCACACAAAACACCTGCAGAAGAGTAGCATGAGTACACCACAATGGTACCTAGTAAGTGCCAAGCCTAACCTCGGTAGAGTAGTGACGAGGTCAGGTCCGGGCCCTACTAGTATATAATAATAAGACAGATACTATAATAAAAATTAAGTAAAACGGAGAAGATAACAACAAGTATTGACAAAGCAATAACAACACCATACAATGATATAACAACAGGGGGCGCTCCTGAGATACCGTCTTGTAGTCCCAAAAGTAAATATACAGGGAGAACTCCCGAGGTACCGCCTCGTAGTCTCAAAAGTAAATATGCAGGGAGAACTCCAGAGGAACCGCCTATTAGTCTCAAAAGTAAATGTGCAGGGAGAACTCCTGAGAAACTGCCTCGTAGTTTCAAAAGTAAATGTGAAGGGAGAACTCTTGAGGAACCGCCTCGTAGTCTCAAAAGTAAACACACAACTCAAACCGAAAAAAAAAAATTAACAACAAGATTTCTACATTTATACTGATAAAGAATAAGGAAAGGCAGAAAATCAACTAGGCATGCTTCACAGAGTTCAAATGAGCAGTTAAAGCACGTAGACATGTGATATTAGACTAAGCAGGATAACTACACATATTGGAATAGCTCAATTAAGAATGAAAACAGACTAATACTAATTTAAACGGTATACCTCAAATTAAGGAAAAATAGGTTGCTACTCAGTAAAATAAATTGGGTTTTACAATAAATATCCTGTGTACGTACTCGTCACCTCACAGACACGGCTCTCACATATCACAACAGTACCAAATCCTAAGGGGATTTCCCCCACACAAGGTTAGGCAAGCCACTTACCTCGAACCAAGCTCAGCCAATCGGTAACAATGCCTTTTCCATGAATATCTGACTATGAATGGCCCAAATCTAGCCAAAACTCAATTACATACCATAAATACAACTATAAGAAATTAATCTAATTAATGAAATCAAATCTAAAGCAAGAAATTAGAAAATTGCCCCAAAGTCTTCCCGGGCCAACGTCTCGGAATCAAGTGAAAGTCACAAAATATGAACACCCATTTCCTCATGAGTTCACTCGTACCAAAATTTATCCAAATCCAATGTCAAAATCTCAATCAAAACCCAAAATCTTAGTTGAAGAACTTCTTCCCATTTTCCCCAAAGTTTCAACCCAATTCTAAAATTAAATGATGAAATCAACCATAGATTAGTTGAATATAACCATAAAGGAGTTAAGAATCATTTCCCAAAAGCTTTCTCTGAAAATCCCTCAAATAATCGCCCAATTTGGGCTCTCAAAGTCCCAAAATTGGAAATGAGACCAAACCCTCGAAATTTCCTCTTTTTTTGCCCAGCGATCTCGCACCTGCGGACCACCATTCGCACCTGCGGAGTTTCCATCGCAGGTGCGGAAATGGCTCAAGGTGACTGAGACCGCTTCTGCGATCAGGTGGTCTCCCCTGCATGTGCGCATTCTGCGGTCTCCCATTCCAGCTCACTCTTCGCATCTGCGGAACTTCAAGCGTATCTCTGGGCTTGCAAATGCGGAAATTCCCTCGCACCTGCAACCCCTGGCCATCTCCTCAATCGCGCTTCGGCACTTGGCCTCTCGTACGTGCGTGTCCGCACCTGAGGACACCCAACCGCAGGTGCGATTACACTAGAAGCTTGAAAGCTTTAGCAATTACACATGTCCAAATTTCGATCCGTTAAGCATTCGAAACTCACCCGAGGCCCCGGGACCTCAACCAAACATACCAACAAGTCCTAAAACACCATACGAACTTAGTCGAGCCGTCAAATCACATCAAACAATGCTAAAAACATGAATCACCCTCCGATTCAAACTTAATGAACTTGAAACTTTAAATTTCTATAACTGATGCCGAAACCAATGAAATCACGTCTGAATGAACTCAAATTTTGCACACAAGTCATATTCGACATTATGGACCTGCTCTAACTTCTGTAATTGGAATCCGATACCGATATCAAAAAGTCCACTGCCGGTCAAACTTTCCAAAAATTCAACTTTCGCCATTTCAAGCTTAATTTAGCTACAGACCTCCAATTCACATTCCGGGCACGCTCATAAGTCCAAAATCACCCAACGGAGCTAACAGAACCGATGAAACTCCATTCCGGAGTCATCTTCACATAGTTCCAACTACGGTCAAAATTCTAAGACTTAAACTTCCTTTTAGGGACTAAGTGTCCCAATTCACTACGAAACCACAACAACAACCTCCCAGCAAGTCACTGTAATGACCCCGGCCGGTCATTTTTAGAATGTAAGTCTCGTCTGGCGGCCTAAGGCTCTGAGCAAATTCATATTATATGTATTGACTTACGTGCATGGTTGATTGGTTTCAGTTATCGGATGATTCAGAGTGATTTGGGACACTTAGTCCCTAAAACGGAAGCTTAATTATTAGGATTTTGACCGTAGTTGGAAGTATGTGAAGATAACTCCGGAATAGAGTTCTGTCATTTCCGTTAGCTCCGTTGGGAGATTTTGGACATAGGAGCATTTTCGGACTGTGAATCTGAGGTTTGTAGCTGATTTAGGCTTGAAATGGCGAAAGTCGAATTTTTGGAGATTTGGACCGAAAGTGGACTTTTTGTTATCAGGGTCGGAATGTGATTCCGAGAGTTAGAACAGTTCTGTTATGTTATTTGGGACTTGCTTGCAAAATGTGACGTCATTCCGGGTTGATTTGGTAGGTGTCGGCGCAAGTTTTAGAAGTTGGAAGATTTGAAAGTTCTTAAGTTTGATTCTTGGTTCGATTCGTAGTTTTGCCGTTGTTTGATGTGATTTGAGACCTCGAACGAGTCCGTATTAAGTTATGGAACTTGGTTGTATGCTTGGACGGGGTCCCGGGGGCTCGAGATGTGTTCCGAACGAGTTTCAGATGGTTTTTCGTGGTTGTGAAGAGATCTGCGTTCTGATGTAATTGCACCTGCGGACCTTGGGTGTAAGTGCGATGGTCACAGGTGCAAAGATAGAGGTGCAAGTGCGAGAAGAGATGGACTTGGCAGTCTCCGTAGGTGCGGAGAATTTGTGCGCATCAGCGGCTCAGCAGAAGCGGATTCTGGGACGCAGATGCGAGAGGAAGCGCAAGTGCGGTTGGACATGAGCACCTGTGGTTGCGCAGATGCGGCTAATTATGTCACAGGTGCGGTCACGCCTGGGCAGAAAAGAGAAATTTGAGGATTTGATTTCATTCTTCGTTTTAGGACTTGAGAGCTCGGAATTTGGCAATTGTTTGAGGGATTTTCAGAGGAAGCTTTGGGGTAATGATTCCTAACTCGTTTTTGGTTGTATTCCATTAATCTATAGTTTTTTTCTCCATTTAATTTTGGATTTGGGTTGAAAAGTTGAGAAAATGGGGAAAAAGTTCTTCAATCAAATTTCTGAATTTTGATTGGGATTTAGGCATCGGATTTGGATAATTTTGGTACGAGTGAACTAGTGAGTAAATGGGTGTTCGTATTTTTTGGTTTTTACCCGATTCCGAGATGTGGGCCCGGGTCGACCTTTTAGGATGGATTTCGGAATTTTTATTAAAATCTTGATTTTATTAATTAGATTAGCCTATTATAGTTGTATTTATGATATGTAATTATTTTGGCTAGATTTGGGCCATTCGGAGTCGGATATTCGTGGGAAAGGCATTGTGACCGATTGAAGGAGCTTGGTTTGAAGTAAGTATCTTGTCTAACCTTGTGTGGGGATTTTCCCTTAGGATTTGAGTCTTCTATGTTGATTGTAGTCTGTGTACACGAGGTGACGAGTGCGTGCTCGAACTTATTTGTGGAAAGTTGGCCTTTTAGGGTTCTTAGGTCCTTATATTCACTGAGTATGAAGTTGTTCTTGATATGATTAAGTTCTTATTTACTAGTTTCACCTCTACATGCTTTAGTTAGAATTAATTGCTTTCAGGATTCACTCTTATTGCCTATTTGACTCTTATTTGACCTAACTGAAGATTTTACCTCCTCTATTGTCATGCTATTTTTTCATAACTGCTTATCTTTATTTGGAATTATTATTATATCATCCTATAATTTGTTCAATCTTAATTGAGGTTATGATTATCTTTCCGCTGCTTATCCTTAATTGAATTGTTGAATATCCCTTCGAAATTCCTCAACCTTAAAAGAAGTTTTAGATATCCTATATCTTAGTCGACTTGTTTTATTTGGAATTATTTGACTCGTGTTAGATTCTCTGTTGTTGAAATGTATATTGTGGGATCGTTGCTACATATTAGATTCTCTTGTTGAGTTGTTCCTTTTACGCCTAGCATTCTTTACTGTGGTTATTCCTTGTGAATTGGTTCTATCATTTCTTTGTGATTTAAAGTTCTTGAGTTAATTTACTTGTCGTACTATGTAATATTATCATTTTTGCTGTTGCACTTGTTGTGGTAAAGCATGAGGTTTCTGCTGTGTAGTTGTTATTATTGTGATGCATGAGGTTTCTGCCATGCGGTTGTTGTATGGGATTGCACGAGGTTTCTGCCGTGCTATTGTTACTATTGATTTTTGCACATGTGGCGTGACAAGGCGGGATATATATATATATATATATATATATATATATATATATATATATATATATATATATATATATATGTGTGTGTGTGTGTGGGGGGGGGGGAGTGCATGTGGCGAGATAAGGTAGGAATATTGTTATGCACGTGTTGCGAGATAAGGCGGGCACTTATTTTATTACTGCACACATGGCGAGACAAGGTGGGTTGTGTTAGGGATTGAATTGTGATGACTTGTGGCCTAGGGGCATTCTTGTTGTTTATATTTGTGTAGTGGTATACGTACCTGTGTGAGCTTTATCTTGTGAAAGCTGTGAGAAAATATTCGACGTGTTGTCCGTTCTTTTTCCTTACGCTTATTTGCTGATATGGGCTATGGTAGGACACTTGCACAAGCATACACGTAGTTAAGCACTCTTATCGGATAAGAGGTGTTCTTGATGTTGTTGAGTATAGATGCTCACCCTTGTTTACTTGCCTTCTATGTGAGAATGGCTCTATTGGCACGTGAGTCGTCAGTACTGTTATGAGGTGTTATGAGGGCACCGGATGCCAAGTGTTAGGGTTCAGGTATTGAGACCCATGAGTTGTGATTTTTCCGAGGTTCGGTACCTCGTGGAGTTGTTGACTAAAACCTGATGTAAAAGCGGTTGTAGTCGCTGAGTTATTACTTGTCCTTACTGTATTTGTGATTTCGGATTTTGGTTGTGCTCCATTCAGTTTGTCTGTGTCATTTTCATGATATTCCGCTGATACTTGTTGTTTCCTTCCTGGTTGCCATTACTGTATTATGAGCCATTTTGCTTAGTCTTTATGTAGACATCATACTTCTGTTGTTCATATACTTATACCTGTTTAGTTTATTAGACCAGTGGGTGTCTTGATTGTTCCTCGTCACTACTCCACAGAGGTTAGTCTTGATACTTACTGGGCACCGCTGTGGTGTGCTCATTCTATACTTCTGCACATTTTTGTGCAGATCCAGGTACTTGTTCGTTAGCTAGCTGTGTGGATTGTTGCTGTAAAGACTCAAGGTAAACCTGCTGCTGCATTCGCAGGCTTTGGAGTCAGCTTCAAGTTTTTGTTTTGCATTGTTTATTCCTATTTCTGGACAGTTGTATTAAGAGGTTTTCTAGCAAACACTCTGTAGAGCTTATGACTTGTACTACCGGTTTTGGGAATTGTAAGAGATTTCTATCTAAATTGTTAAATGTTATTTAAATAATGTTGTTGTTTCAATTAATGTTAGGCTTACCTAGTCCCTAAGACTAGGTGCCATCACGATACCAAACGGAGGGAAAATTGGGTCGTGACAAGTTGGTATCAGAGCTCTAGGTTCATAGGTGCTACGAGTCATAAGAGAGTTTAGTAGAGTCTTGCGGATCGGTACGAAGACGTCTGTACATATCTTCGAGAGGCTATGGAACTATTAGGACAATCTTACTTATTCCATTCCTATCATGCGAGCTTATTGATCTCGGAGTTTGAACTTTTATCATTCCATTCTCTCACAGATGGTGAGGACACGAGCTGCAGTTATCGACGACGCTGCTCCCGGAGCAGGTATTGCTAGAGACAGAGGCAGAGGCCGACGGGGAATAAGTGTCGCAGCCAGAGCACCTACCAGAGCAGCAGTTGAGGATCTGCCAGTAGTTCCAGTTGGGGAGAAGGTACCGGAGGCGCCTACTGTTACCTCCAGACTTCAGGAGACCTTAGCATAGTTCTTGAACATGTTTGGTACATTGGCTCATGCAGGGTTGATTTTGGTTGCACCAGTTACTTCACAGACTGGGGGAGGAACCCAGACTCCCGCTGTCCATACTCTAGAGCAGCAAGTTCATGTTGGTCAGGTTTCAGGTATCATGGCGACACAGACTGTGGTTCCAATTCAGCCTGTGGTCAGGGCAGTAGCATCTGAGGAAGAGCAGCTTAGACTTGCAAGGTTCAAGAAATACGACCCTCCTACATTCAGTGGTTTGGCTTCAAAGAGTGCACAGGGTTTTCTAGAGGAGTTTCACCGCATTCTCTGTACTATGGGTATTTTGGAGACGAGCCTGGTTGCTTTTACTATGTCCCAGCTCAGTGGAGCGGCTTATCAGTGGTGGCGGGCATATGAGTTGGGTAGCCCAGCCGAGTTAGCTTCACTTACATAGGTTTCATTTTCAGAGATGTTCCTGAGAGAGTTTGTACCTCAGTCCCTTCGAGATGAATGGCATGCGGAGTTTGAGCAACTGCGCTAGGGCACTATGTCAGTGTCAGAATATGCTGTGAGATTCAGTGGTTTGACCAGGCATGCACCTGCTTTGGTCGCCACAGTTAGAGAGCATGTCCGTAGATTCATTGAGGGACTCAGGCATGATATTCGGTTCAGCATGGCTAGGGAGTTAGAGTCAGATGTTTTGTTTTAACAGGTGGTAGGGATCTCTCTCCGAGTAGGGGGGAATGTGGGATCGGGAGAGAGAAGATAGGCGAGGCCATGAGAGAGAGTACGGGCGAGATCAGGAGAGAGAGGATAGGAAGGTGAGGAGGCCTCGTAGACCAGAGATATCTACTGGTCCTTATTTTGGAGGCAGGGTACGACATGGTAGAGGTTTTGTGGGTCAGCCAGTTCAGTTTGCACTTCAGGCTTCGCACAGTATTTCAGGTGCTTATGGGTCTCAGAGTACCCGTACTGCACAGTTCCCACAGCCACGTTGGCAAATTGGTTGCTTCGAGTGTGGAGATACCAGCCACATGGTGAGAGATTGTCCTAGACTTCAGACAGATATGTCACAGCGGGGTATTCAGGCGAGTAGAGGGCGCCTAAGAAGGTAAGGCACATCCCGTTGATGTGTCTCATATAGTAGGCTAGAGGCTGCTGCGCTAGATGATGTCATACATGTATGCTTTTGATTTGTTACAGAGGGGCACCATTCGTATTTTATTCGGTTCTGCTTATCGGGGCGAGTTCCCCTATTTGTTGTCCTACCTATGGGTGAGTTCATGACTTAGTATTATGTTTAGGTGTTTACCCCTGTTAGGAGACTCTATGAGTGGTAGCCCATGTCTATCGTTTGTTTCTATTCATTATTGAGAGTTTCAAGGCTATAAGTGAATTCATGTTGTTTATTATGGCAGGCTTAATATGATTCATGAGTAATTTGGTTATGATTTGTGATTTGATACTCTACCGGGGTGACAGTTTAGTAAGTGTTGTGATTTTATTGGCAGAATTGAGTTAGTGGGAGATTTCAATGGGTATGATGTGTATTCTTCTTGTGATTCAGAGTTTAGGGTGAGACCCTCGCGATTCCATGTGATTTGATATGTTTGAGCCGGGCTGCGTGTCGCGGTGGAAGGTTATACCAGGATGAGATCCTTGTGATTTGTTCATGTACTTTGATTTTTCCTTTTGAATTGATTTGTAGTATGGTACTATTAGAGAGTTGTGAATATCGGGCTTGTTTGATATTTCCCTTATGTGTTTCTCTCTACATATTCAGTCATTTTCATTATGAGCTTCTTGAGTTTTAGCTTGCGGGGTGTGTGCCCGATGGTGTTAGTTGTGACTTGTTGATTCGGGTGTATAGTTAAGAGGTCTTCATGTTTCTTGCATCGTTGTCAGTGTTATGGAGGTTTGAACAAGGTTCTAACGAATATGAGGCTAATTACCGGTGCTGGTTTGATTACGGGTAGCTATTGTGATCAGAAATGTTATTATGGGCCTATGTGTAGTGTGTCTTGTTGTGTGGTCGTACTTTCTGGGTGTAGGCATGAGTTCTTACAGCTGGTTGAGAGTGATACCGGTTATGGATTTAGAATCGGGTCTTTTGAAGATAAATGAAAGGTGAGAATTTTGAGTCTAAGGCTTATCGGTGTTGATAGAAAGGATAAATTACAGTTGGGATGGTGTCGTCAGGCTTATGTGGATTGGGGTGACATGGGGTCCCCCGCGGGTGTATGTTGGATATGGACTTTCAGTGATTTGAAGACTTCGAGGCGATTCGTAGCACGTTCGAGGACGGACATTTGTTTAAGAGGGGAAGGATGTAACGACCCGGCCGGTCATTTTTAGAATGTAAGTCCCGTCCGGCGGCATAAGGCTCTGAGTAGCTTCGTATTATATGTATTGACTTGCGTGGGTGATTGGTTTCAGTTACCAAATGATTCGGAGTGATTTGGGATACTTAGTAACTAAAACGGAACCTTAAGTCTTAGGATTTTGACCGTAGTTGGAACTATATGAAAACGACTCTGAAATGGAGTTCCGCCGGTTCTGTTAGCTCCGTTGGGTGATTTTGGACTTAGAAGGAGCATGTTCGGACTGTGAATCTGAGGTCTGTAGCTGATTTAGGCTTGAAATGGCGAAAGTCAAATTTTTAGAGATTTGGACCGGAAGTGGAATTTTTTGATATCGGGGTCGGAATGCGATTCCGAGAGTTGGAACAACTCTGTTATGTTATTTGGGACTTGCCTGCAAAATTTGACGTCATTCCGGGTTGATTTGATAGGTTTCGACGCGAGTTTTAGAAGTTGGAAGATTTGAAAGTTCTTAAGTTCGATTCTTGGTTCGATTCGTAGTTTCTCCATTGTTTGGTGTGATTTGAGACCTCAAGCGAGTCCGTATTAAGTTATGGAACTTGGCTATATGCTTGGACGGGGTCCCGGGGGCCCGAGGTGTGTTCCGGACGAGTTTCAGATGGGTTTTCGTAATTGTGAAGAGATCTGCGTTGTGGTGTAATCGCACCTGTGGACCTTGGGCACAGGTGCAATGGTCGCAGCTGCGAAGATGGAGGCGCAGGTGCGAGAAGAGCTGGACTTGGTAGTCTCCGCAGGTGCGGAGAATTTGTGCGCATCAGCGGCTCAACAGAAGCAGATTTTGGGATGCAGAAGCGAGAGAAAGCGTAGGTGCGGTTGGACATGCGCACCTGCGGTTGCGCAGATGCGGCTAATTATGTCCCAGGTGCGGTCACGCCTTGGCAGAAAAGAGAAATTCGAGGGTTTTATTTCATTCTTCGTTTTTGGACTTGAGAGCTCGGAATTTGGCGATTTTTCGAGGGATTTTCAGAGGAAGCTTTGGGGGTAATGATTCCTAACTCGTTTTTGGTTGTATTCCATTAATTTATAGTTGTTTTCTCCATTTAATTTCGGATTTGGGTTGAAAAGTTGGGAAAATGGGGGAAAAGTTCTTCAATCGAATTTCTGAGTTTTGATTGGGATTTAGGCATCGGATTTGGATAATTTTGGTACGAGTGAACTCGTGAGTGAATGGATGTTCGTATTTTTTTATTTTTACACGATTTCGAGATGTGGGCCCGGGTCGACTTTTTAGGATGGATTTCGGAATTTTTATTAAAATCTTGATTTCATTAATTAGATTAGCCTATTATAGTTGTATTTATGATATGTAATTATTTTGTTTAGATTTGGGCCATTCGGAGTCGGATATTCGTGGGAAAGGCATTGTGACCGATTGATTGAGCTTGGTTCAAAGTAAGTATCTTGCCTAACCTTGTGTAGGGTATTTCCCCTTAGGATTTGAGTCTTCTATGTTAACTGTAGTCTGTGTACGCGAGGGGACGATTGCGTGCTCGGACTTATTTGTGGAAAGTTGGCCTTTTAGGGTTCTTAGGTCCTTATATTCACTGAGTATGAAGTTGTTCTTGATATGATAAAGTTCCTATTTACTAGTTTCACCTCTACATGCTTTAATTAGAATTAATTGCTTTCAAGATTCACTCTTATTGCTTATTTGACTCTTATTTGACTTAACTGAAGATTTTACCTCCTCTATTGTCATGCTATCTTTTCATAACTGCTTATCTTTATTTGGAATTATTATTATCTCATCCTATAATTTGTTCAGTCTTAATTGAGGTTATGATTATCTTTCCGCTGCTTATCCTTAATTGAATTGTTGAATATCCTTTTGAAATTCCTCAACCTTAAAAGAAGTTTTAGATATCCAATATCTTAGTCGACTTATTTTATTTGGAATTATTTGACTCGTGTTAGATTCCCTGTTGTTGAAATATATATTGTGGGATCGTTGTTACATATTAGTTTTCCCTTGTTGAGTTGTTCTCTTTATGCCTAGCATTCTTTACTGTGGTTATTCCTTGTGAATTGGTTCTACCGTTTCTTTGTGATTTAAAGTTCTTGAGTTGATTTACTTGTCGTACTTTGTATTATTGTCATTGTTATTGTTGTACTTGTTGTGGTAAAGCATGAGGTTTCTACTGTGCGGCTGTTATTATTGTGATGCACGAGGTTTCTGTCGTTCTATTATTACTATTGATATTTGCAAATGCGGCGTGACAAGGCGAGATATATATATATATATATATATATATATATATATATATATATATATATATATATATATATGTGTGTGTGTGTGTGTGTGTGTATGTGTGGAGGGAGGGGGGTGTTTATGTGGCGAGACAAGGTGGGAACATTATTATGCACGTGTTGCATGATAAGGCGGGCACTTACTTTATTACTGCACACGTGGCGAGACAAGGTGGGATGTGTCAGGGATTGAATTGTGATGATTTGTGGCCTGGGGGCATTCTTGTTGTTGATATTTGTGTAGTGGTATACGTACCTGTGTGAGCTTTATCTTGTGAAAGCTGTGAGAAAATATTTTACGTGTTGTCCGTTCTTTTTTCTTATGCTTATTTGATAATATGGACTATGGTAGGATACTTGCACAAGCATACACGCAGTTAAGGACTCTTATCGGATAAGAGGTCATCACAATATTGTTGCGCATAGATACTCACCCTTGTTTACTTGCCTTCTATGTGAGAATGGCTCTATTGGCACGTGAGTCATCAGTGCGGTTATGAGGTGTTATGAGGGCACATAATGCCAAGTGTTAGGGTTTAGGTATTGAGACCCGTGAGTTGTGACTTGTCCTAGGTTCGGTACCTCGTTGAGTAGTTGACTAAAATCTGATGTAAAAGCGGTTATAGTCGCTGAGTTATTACTTGTCCTTGCTGTATTTGTGATTTCGGATTTAGGTTGTGCTCCATTCACTTTGTCTGTATCATTTTCATGATATTCCGCTGATACTTGTTATTTCCTTCCTATTTTCCATTACTGTATTGTGAGCCATATTGCATAGTCTTTATGTAGACATCATACTTATGTTGTTCATATATTATACCTGTTTAGTTTATTAGACCAGTGGGTGTCTTGATTGTTCCTCGTCACTACTCCACCGAGGTTAGTCTTGATACTTACTGGGCACCGCTGTGGTGTGCTCATTCTATACTTCTGCACATTTTTGTGCAGATCCAGGTACTTGTTCGTTAGCTAGCTGTGTGGACTGTTGCTGTGGAGACTCAAGGTAAACTTGTTGTTGCGTTCGCAGGCTTTAGAGTCAGCTTCAAGTTTTCGTTTTGCACTGTTTATTCCTATTTCTAGACAGTTATATTTAGAGATTTTCTAGCAAACACTCTGTAGAGCTTATGACTTGTACTACCAGTTTTGGGAATTGTAAGAGATTTTATATTTAAATTGTTAGATGTTATTTAAATAATATTGTTGTTTCAATCAATATTAGGCTTACCTAGTCCCTAAGACTAGGTGCCATCACGATACCAAACGGAGGAAAAATTGGGTCGTAACAGTCACATAAGCAGAAAAGGTACGGGAAAAGCAGTAAACAGGGGATCGAGGCTAATACACTCAAAACGACCGATCGGGTCATTACAAATCCATTGTGTTGTTCATGAGATATAAAATCTGATTTCTTCTTCTACGAATCATGTTTAGCAAATATTTGATTCTGCAATTTTGGTCTAAGACAAAGTCAAACCATATTAACCTTAACAAAGAAGTCACCGTACGATAATTCGTATTGCTCATTCAATATAGAAACTTGTACTTTATTTTTTATGTAAAAGTTTTTACTTGAAAATTTATTTTGATAGTATTTTACAAATACCCTTATTATTAATTTAAATATATTAATTACAAAAATAAAAAAAATAACAAGTTTATTTGAAGGGATGTCATATTAGTCTCAACCTTTGGTGGCTTTTCAAATAAGAACAGATGAACCGTTGCCGAACTTTTTAAATGAAAACAAAGCCTTTTCTGTGAAAAGCTTTCTCCATAAGACTTGGAGGAACTTTTAAGATATACTCCGTACGAAAATTTATTAATTACTTTCAAATATACAATCTCTGTTTTGGTCGTTGTACGTTCTACAACTTCTAACTGTTTGAACCAGGGGCGTATCTAGGGGTTCTATGGGGCACATGAACCCTTGATCCCCACCCTAAATCATCTATAGTAATGTTAAATTTTTTTAAAAATATTTAAATATATATGTGTGCACCTATGCTCAAAGTATTATATGATGTGATAGTTATTGAGTGTACCTCCCTAAGTGAGGTTGTGAGTTCAAATCTTATGTCAATCTTGTTATTGTTTTTCTTCTTTTTTTTTCTAAAAGTAGACGCCCATGGGAGATGGGCGTGTCTGGTATTTTGGTATTAATTAAGTACTTTTTATTTTTATTTCTTTTTTTGTTTGGTTTATTCTTTCAAAATTTTCACACATTGAAATTCCTATTCTTCTTTTGTCTCTGTAAAATCTTATATGATTAATGTAATGACCCGACCGGTCGTTTTAAGTATTATAACCTCGTTCCTCTATTTACTGCTCAAGTTAAGCTTTACAGTTATTTTATGACTTATCGGGTTAGTTGGTTCGAGTCCGGAAGGATTTCGGAGTGAAATAAGACACTTAGTCTCTTAATTGAAAACTTAAGTTGGAAAAGTTGACCGAATATTGACTTATGTGTAAACGACCTCGGAATTTAATTATGATGATTCCAATAGTTCCACATGGTGATTTTGGACTTAGGAGCGTGTCTGAAAAATTATTTGGAGGTCCGTAATGGAATTAGGCTTGAAATGGCGAAAGTCGAATTTTTGGGAAGTTTGACCGGGGGGTTTACTTTTTAATATCGGGGTCGAAATCCGATTCTAAAAATTTTAATAAGTCTGTTATGTCATTTATGACTTGTGTGCAAAATTTGAGGTTAATCGGACTTGATTTGATAGGTTCCGGCGTCGTTTTTGAAAACTTGAAATTTCAAAGTTCATTAAGCTTGAATTGGGGTATGATTCGTGGTTTTAGCATTTTTCGAGGTGATTTGAGGTTTCAACAAAGTTCGTATGATGTTTTGGAACTTGATGGTATGTTTGGTTGAGGTCCCGGGGGGCTCGGGTGAGTTTTGGGAGGTTAACAGATCATTTTTGGACTTGGCATGTTGGCTGAAGACTATTGGTGTGTTTTTCTGGTTTCCTTTTTCGCGTTTGTGAGTGGGCCCTCGCGTTCACGAAGAGGAATTTGAGGCAGGCAATATTTTTCCTTCGCATTCGCGAGGGGTTCTCGCGTTTGCGAAGTGAGGCTGGGTTGTGCATCGCGTTCGCGAAAGAGAGCTCGCATTCGCGAAGAAGAGCTCGGTAAAGTATTGCGTTTGCGAGCATTGTCTTGCGTTCGCGAAGAGCAATGTTGGGCAGCATGATGTTGTGCTTTGCAAATGCGAAGGACCTATCATGTTTGCGAAGAAGAGAGGTCTGGACAGAAAGTTTAAGTTCTGAAAATGGGACGAATTTTGACGGATTGGAGCTCGGAAAGAGGCGATGTTTGGGAGATTTTCAAGAAAAACAACGGGATAAGTGTTCTTAACTTATCATTGGTCAAATTAGCCGAATCTATGATTATTTTTAACATTTAATGGGTGAATTAAGTTTGAAAGATTAGAAAACCCCCTAGTTTAATTTGAAGATTTGAGGGTCGAGTTGATGTCGGATTTTGGTAAAATTGGTATGATTAAACTCGTGGTTGAATGGGCTTTCAAATTTTGTAACTTTTGTCGGGTTCCGAAATATGGGCCTCACAAGCAATTTTTGAGCGAAATTTTGAATTTTGATGGAAAATTAATATTTTCTTATGGTATTAATTCCATTAAATTTTATTTTCTAAATAGAATTATTTGTGGCTATATTTGAGGCATTTGGAGGCCAATTCACTAGGCAAAAACATTACAGAATAAATAATTACACGGTTTGAGGTAAGTAACAATTCTAAATTTGGTCCTGAGGGTATGAAACCCCGGAATATGTATTATGTGATTGGTTTTGAGGTGACACACAAGCTAGATGACGGGCGTGTAGGCGTGCACCGTAGGAATTATGACTTGGTCATTTTCATGAAACTGTGTAGTTGAAAAATCTGTTGATATCCGTACATTTTTTCCCGTATTAGAGAAATTAATCTATGAATCATATTTAAATCATATGTTTACACTGTTGGGACCCACATAGGTTGTGTACTTGTGAAATTATTTGTTAAATTGCTGTTTTGCACTCAGTCATAATTCTATTTGCATATTTTTACCTCAGTCTCTCTTATTCCTTATTGATGCATCATATCATTGTTGTTGGGCTGCTTATCATGATTTCTGAGAGCCTGGAGAGGTTGATGACTGAGTGAGGCTGAGGGCCTAATTGTGAGGATAGTTATGGATCGGGCTGCACGCCGCAACATGTTTCATTGATTTATACCATGATTGGCTTGATAGAGCGCTTGGGGTGAAGGAGCCCCTCCGGAGTCTTTACACACCACCAGTGAGCGCAGGTACCTACTGAGTGCGAGTGCGAGTGCCGAGTGATGAGTGACTGTGAGGAATGAGCGACTGTGAGGAAAGAGTGACTGTGAGGTTGGAGTAAATGGGAGGACTGAGTGACTGTTACTCTTAGAAGATGCATTGATTTTATTATTTACTGCATTTCAGTTGTCATATATCACTATTTTTGGAAATTTCGGAAAAATATTATTTTTTGTTTCGGTCAAACATGATATGAAATTTCAGTGAAATCTTAAATGTTGAACTTGCGAGCATGCCTACTCTTTTATATTGGAAAGTACTGTACTTGGACTTAGCTGAGAAGCTCGTCACTACTTTCAGTTCCTTATTTATTAATGTTACTTACTGAGTTGGTTGTACTCATACTATACCCTGCACTTCGTGTGCAGATCCAGGTCATCCCGGATACAGTGGGTATTGATTCTTTCACACAGTTGATTTTTCGAAGATTCAGAGGTAGCTGCTATGTTTCGCAGACCTTGTATCTCCTTCTCTTTCCTTTTGTTTATTGTATTTCATCTCAGATTATTATAGACCACGTTTTTCAAACTTGTAATGTATAGATGCTCATGTACTCAGTGATACCGGATTTTGGGAGTGTTTGTATCGGTAATTGCGAGATTTTTGGATTGTGTTGAAATATTATATTTTCAAACTTATAAGAAATTGTGGTTTATCGAGGTTATCGGCTTTCCTAGTATCGAGATAGGCGCCATCACGACAGGTTGGGATTTTGGGTCGTGACAATTAAACAAAATTTGTACATTAAAACTAGTAGCAGTGTATGTTGTAGCATATAGTCAATGGATTCAACTGATCTCAATATGAAAAATAGATATAGATGTAAGAAAATTATTATTTAAAATAAATTGAACTTATAATTCCAAAAGTGCAATGGGTACGCAATAATAAGAACTAAAAGTTGAACCCGTAAAATTTATATTCTAGATCCACCTCTTCTTAATAATGCACCTATCCTGTCAAAATTCCGGATCCACCTCTGGTTTGAACTATAATGTGGTTCCAATTAATGAAGCCTGGTATTTGAAGAATGCAAGCAAGAGACAATTGGCAGTTTCGAAAAGGGGAAGAAAACAACAAAATGAGACTTCAATGATTGATAACGAAATGAGCCGCAGCACTACTTGATCAAGGCTGGAATCGTTGTATTATCAAATTTAAAAGCTAATGTTGGAAAATTAACTAAAAGATCACATTTTCCAAGACAGAGAAGGAATGCATTTTATCTTCTTGTTTGATCTTTTATCAATTCTGCAATGCCTAACTTACGAAATACTGAAGAATAAAAATTCAGGTTAGTTATTGGTTCGGAAAAACATATGGATATGCCAAACAAAGGCCTAACTGAAGTGTCGTTGATTTGGAATTGTCAGAATTTGGCAAGTTTGATAACAACAAATTAAAACATATTTCTGTCATATTTTATAATTTATTTATTATTTCTTATCCTTAGTAGATGTTCATGATGTGCTGATCTAAAAATATATGTTACTCCACTTACATGTATGTGATGATTGAAAATAGCATATGATTAATGGTAATTCTTTTTAATATCTTACCAAATGAATATTAATTAACTTTGTTATAATTATATAGCATGAATGAATATATGTAAAAGATTATTTTCACAGCAATAAAATATAAATTAAGCTTATATTAATATTTGAAAATATCTTAAGATCATGAAAATGATATCTATAAGGTAATTTATTTGGATGGATCATATATATACTTCAAAGTTGAGATCATAACTAAAAAATTATATTAATTAAAATACTACTTTAAAATAAAAGAAGAAGACTGAGTACTGTCTTCTCTTAAAGATTGTATCCCTTCTTTACTAACTAATCGTTTGAATGTGGCTTTAAATCAAAAGCCACATTTTACATAAAGGGAATTCTCCAACATTCTTAAGAACAAATCATTGATCTACCAATTCTTCGACGTTGAAGAAGTATTGTTATTCCTCTTTCTTTATTTTCTTTCCTCTAATTTTAGAACTCCTTCTGTCATGACCGAAAATTCCACCACAGGCGTCGTGATGGCACTTAGTCTCTAAGACTAGGTAAGCCGACTATAATAACAATTCAAGCCATTTTTTTTACATATAATTTAATACAAGTGTCAAAACCAACAGCGGAAATAATTACAAACAACCTCCCAAGACTGGTGATACTGAGTCACGAACTCTAACTGAATACCTGAAATAATCTCAAGGATCGAATACTCAATACTGTTTGATTAATAATTAACAGTACAATAAAAATGAAAAGACTTCAAGGGACGGCGGCGACCAAGTAGTTCTACCTTGAATCCTTGCGATCTCACTCTAACTCTATCCGAGTCTGATAGCTCCAATACCTGGCTCTGCACGAAAATATACAAAAGTGTAGTATGAGTACACCACAGTCAGTACCCAGTAAGTATCAAGACTAACCTCAGTGGAGTAGTGACGAGGTACAGTCAAGACGCTCACTGGTCTAATAACTTGTGCAATATAGTATACAAAAAAAATAGAAAACCAAATAACAATAATGGCAACACTAATCAACCTGTGATATACACAGCGGGGCAAAAAGAACACCATTAATATTGCTCAACAAATAATAAGTATAAGTACACCCAATTAATTAAGTCCTTCAAATATAAATCTTTTGCTTATATGCTTCTTAAATAATAATCTTCAGGATATAATGCTTTCCAATAAATATATTTCTGTAATGACCCGACCGGTTGTTTTAAGCTCTAGCGCGCCGTTCGGCAATTTGAGGTCATGAGCAGCTTCACTTCAGGTATTATGACTTGTACGCGTGGTCGGGTTTGAATTTCGGGAAGTTCAGAGTTGAATTGGAAAGAAAATTCTCATTTCGAAAGCTTTAAGTTGGAAGAATTGACTAAGATTGGATTTTAGAGTAAACGGCCTCGGAATCGGGATTTGAAGGTTCCAGTAGGTTCGTATGATAATTTCGGACATGGGCATATGTTCGGATCTAGTTTTGGATGCCCCGAGAGTGTTTCGGCACCTATTGTGGAAATTAGCATTTTGGAAGAATTTCATAAATTTGGATTGAAGTGCATTTCAATCTTATCGATGTTCGTTTGGAATTCCGAGTATGAGAATAGCTCCGTATGGTGATTCCGATATTGGGAGCACGTCCGGAAGTGGATTTGGAGGTCTGTAGTTCATTTTGGAGTCGTTTGGCGAAAGTTAGAAATGTGTAGGTTTTTGAGAAGTTTGACCGGAAGTGGACTTTTTTATATCAGGATCAGAATCCAATTCCGGAAGTTGGAGTAGGTCCGTAATGTCAAATATGACTTGTGTGCAAAATTTGAGGGCAATCGGGCGTGATTTGATAGGTTTCGGCATCGAATGTAGAAGTTTGAAATTTCTAAAGTTCATTAAGCTTGGAATGGGGTACGATTCATGAATTCGACATTGTTTATTATGATTTGAAGGCTCGACTAAGTTCATAATGTGTTTTGGGACGTGTTGGTATAATTGGTTAAGGTCCCGAGGACCCCGGGTGGATTCCGGGTGGTTAACGGATCGAATTTGGAATTTGAAGAAGGGCTGAAGTAGCTGAGCATCTGGTGTAACTGCACATGCGTGAAGAGGATCGCAGGTGGAAGCCCGCGGGTGCGGGGAAAATGGCTAGCAGAAGCGGAAGGGGACAGGCTGCTGAGAACCGCAGGAGCGAAAAGATTTGCGCACCTGCGAAGGCGCAGGTGCGAAGAGAGCAACGCAGAAGCGGACGCGCAGATGCGCCGCATGGAGCGCAGGTGCAAAAATGTTGGGCCTCGCTGGAGCTGCACCTGCGATGGGATTTCCGCAGGTGCAGGACCGCAGATGCGGCCAAGACACCGCAGGTGCGGAAGTCAGGGTTGGCCAGTGTTTTTTTTAAAGCGAGGGTTTGGCTCTATCTCATTTCATTTTCGCCCATGGGAGCCAATTTTGGAGCACATTGGAGTGTCATCTTCATCAATCATCATGGGGTAAGTGCTTTCTTCACCATGTTGAGTTAAATACATGAGTTTATATGAATTTGAACATGGGAATTAGTAGAAATTGGGGCTTTGGTGGAAAAACCTAGAATCTTGTATATTTGGATTTTGACCATGAATTTTGGATATGGAATTGAGAATAAATTATATATTTGAGTCCATGATGTCATGGGCAAAGTTTATCTTCAAATATTTTCGGAATCCGGGCACGTGGGCCGGAGGGCGATTTTATCGACTTTTCAAGCGGAGTTGAAAATTGTTGTAAATAGGATTATAATGAGTATTTGAGTATATATTAATGGGTTTGCATAATTATTGATCAATTTTGGAGCGTTGGGCATCGGTTTAAGTTGTTGGAAGGGCTTGGGAGCCGGTTATGGAACTTCAGAGCCAGGTAAGTGTCCTTTCTAACCTTGTAAGAGGGAATTTACCTCTTTGGTAAAATAATTCAATATGTGCTTCTACTTGTGGGGGGCTACGTACGTTCGAAGTGACGAGAGTCCGTGCGTAGCTACTATTATGCTTATATCCGGGTAGTCTAGGACCCAAATTGCGTTATATTTGCGATGCTTGCAACCTACTTGTTAATTTAACCGTTTAAAACATATTGGAACTTGATAAAGGAATTTCAAAACGTTAAACTTCACCTACTTAGGTTTCGGACGGGTCACTTGACCGTTAATGAGAATTGATATTTCTTTGAACATCAAACCTAAATAAATCCTTAATTTGGTGGTTTGAATGTGTTTATCTTTTGTGGAACAAGCCGATCACCTCGGCAGATTAAATAGATGCATCTATGGTTCGCGCCATTCGACCCTCTGGCAGTGCACAGTTTAAATATTTGTTGGATCGGGTCGTACGACCTCGGCATGATTTGCGCATGACTTAATTGATTGTTTGGAATTATTGATAATTGATATGGCCTCATTGCCCGGAGATATAAATTGTTAAAAGATGAAAATGAATTTGGAAATCCCCTATTAACAAGAGAATTATTTACCCGCCTCATGTTATTGTGTTTACCGTTGCCTCATAAAATCTATAATTTATCATATCATCGGTATATTAATTATAGCCCATAGTAAGTGTCCGAGTCGACCCCTCGTCACTACTTCTTCGAGGTTTGGCGGGATACTTACTGGGCATGCGTTGATTTACGTATTTATGCTACACTTGTTGCACAATTTTGTGCAGGTACACATATGTTTAGCGGCCTTGTGGGCGCAGAGGCATGATTATGGCGGGGACTTAGGTGAGCTGCATTCTATACGATGCTCCGCAACCAACAGAGTCTCCTTCAGAGTACTTACATTTTTCCTGTCCAATTTGTATTCCGGACAGCTGTTGTATTTTATTTTACATTCATAGTAAATCCTCATGCACTTGTGATACCGTGTTTTAGGATGATTATAGGTTGCACTGTATTGGAATTTTTAAAGATATTATTATGTATTTTGTAAACTCTATCTTCTACTATTTAATTGAGGGGAAAATCTATGATTTCAAAAATATTAAAATGAGTCCTGAATTAAGTATTTAGCATTGGCTTGCCTGACAGCGGTGTCCGGCGCCATCACGACCCTTAATGGATTTTGGGTCATGACAACATTGTATCAAAGCACTAGGTTCACTTAGGTCTCACGAGTCATGAGCGAGTCTAGTAGAGTCTTGCAGATCGGTACAGAGACGTCTGTACTTATCTTCGAGAGGCTACAGGGCTGTTAGGAGCACTTCCCTTCTTGATTCTCATCGTGCGATTTGATTTCTTTGAGGCTTATGCCTTCATTTCCTTCCCATTCAATCTTATGCAACGTGAAGCGCTTGCTATCGATCGAGAATTGAGGAATTGTAATGGTACTACAGATGTAGTGCGGGATGTTTCTCCCTGCGTACTTGATTGGGCTATTGTCGTCGCCTTGTGGAAGGATATTCTGTCATTTCAGCTCAGTAGTTGTACTTCTGAGAGTTTTGAGGCTATGCACAGGTTGCTATGATGCTCATGAGTTGTTATCGCATAGTATTGATGTGATGGTAGGATGCTTGCCTATGTCTCGGGGCAGTGAATGACTTGAAAAGAGGTTTACTCAGTGCATGATTCAGAGATTAAGTATTTCACTTCCGACAAAGGAAAGGCAATCGAACTAAGAATGTTCAGACTTGGGTTGATGGAGTAGCGGGACTCGATATTTTCGAGCATGGTGGAATCTTGCCTGTGATATGGCGTCATCATCCTTGATTGGTTATAATGTGTTAAGTTCGCCGGTGTTATGGTTTCCTTCAATTCGCCTTGGAGCAGAGTATTATTAATGGTGCCGGGAAAGCGGCTGTCAGAGGTCGCAGTGTGTAGTGGTTCAGGATCGAATCGGCATTCCTGGTATTGATGGCTCGAGAAAGATGATTTCTGAAAAGGTTTAAAGTTGGCAGCGATCGATCGATTCAAGTGCTATAGAGGTAGATCTTGATTTAAGGTGACAACTGGCAGCGAAGGATAAGGAAGGACAAGTGGGAGGTGCCTTACGGTGGATAAACTCATAGAAGGCCAAGTGTAAGAAACAGGAGTAGCATGTGGGTTCTGTGATATGAAAGCTACATGCCTTGAGGAAAGTTTAGAGTGATTTGGGATTCATGGTGGACAGTGACTAGGTCTATGGGCTTAATTTGGAATATTGGCTAGTATATTGAGGAAGATTAGGTGTGACAGGAGGGAATTGCTTGATATGAAGAAGGATACAACATGACTTTGGATTGAAATGTATTGTCGCACCTTTAGTTGATGTCCATGAGGAGTGAACGGACTTGTACAGCTGGTGAACGATCACGGGCTCAGGATGGTTTATTGGCTCCGTGGTAATTGTACTCGGTGCAGCGGTTTTGGAGGATGTCGGCATGGAATTTCCACGGGTGGGTTATCTCATGTGAGCAGGTTAGCGGTCGCGTGGTGTTGATGAAGCTTCTACGAAGAATTCTACTGGCTACCCGGTATGAGATTGGATATGTGAATGTGGCTAGTGGTTCAGAGTATTCATTAAAGGTTAATAGAAGGGTTTCGGGGAATTTGGCGGGTTGATTGTGCAAGATCAGGTCAACGATGAAGAATGAATCTTGGTGGTTTCCAGAGTTATGTAATAGGTGACTTCAGGCTAAGTGGGAGAGCCCCATCGTCTATGATTGGATTGTGTAATTGTCAACTAGTACGGTTTTCGGCTATCAGTGTATTGATGGGTCGCTATGACTAAGGGAAGAGAACATCAGCAGTAATTTGTGCAAAGGATTTGAGGAATGTGTGCTATATTTGGCCTTATCGATTCGTGTTCGGGTTTAGGGAAGACTCAGAGCCTAGGCTTAGTATAGAAGTGGTGTATAAGGAAAAATGATTCAGCTGACTGCTTCTTTGAGAGGGCGTTCATATGCTAGTGGAGCCTTGGAGTTCGATTATGTTCGGGAACAAGTAAGAGTGGGTGACTCTCAATAACGTTCATAGTGGATTCAAAAGTTAAGGTGTGGTGCCTATGGATTTCGAGTCCATGGTATGGTTGAATATCGAGCTTTTGCAGCGGATTATGATAAATGAGCTTGTAGTGTTCCGTGTTAACTTTGGTCTATGGGGTATCATGAGAGGAAGGGGAGCATGTAACTTTGGATTTATAGAAAAATCATCAGAATGGGTATATCAGTTGAAGACGCGATTATGCACACAAGGAGGGTACGAAATGGTTCATGGGTTTTGAGACAATGTGGTCTTGTGAAATAGGATCACTCAGGACGAGTGCAGATTGAGTTCGCCATATTTTGAATGGAGCTATTATTATTCCTAAGGAAAGTCCAGGGTAAATTAAAAAGAGTCGGGTCGGTTAGCAATGGTTGAATCGGCATAATGATGGCAATGATCAGCTCCTTCAGTGTGTTGGGTGATACATGTGATTTGTGACGGTACGTGCGAGGTTTGACTGCCGCCATAACTGATCTTATTTGGAGGCTTTCCAGTATTATAGCTTGTTATGTACAGATGGATCCCGGAAGGGTTATGGTGGTTTAGACCACTACTTGAGGTTGGTATTTTCTGCAGATATGAGGATTCAGTCGCGTGTTGAGATGGTTCTCTTGGAATAAGTTGAGTAAAAGGTTTCTATGTGGTGAAGTGTTTACCCTATTAGTAGTTCGGAAGTTAAGATGAAATTCTTGTACTCTTGCGCATTGGCATGACTAAGTGCAGTGATCGGCATGGGATTCGAAAGTTGAGGATCAAGGTTGCAGTTTGGTGTCGACAAGAATGTCAAGAGCTCGGATGAGCGGGAAAGGATTCAGATGATTAGAGTAAGCTAGTATTGTCTTTGGCTTCACTTGAGATCAGTGTCTTGTGTAAAAGGCTTTGCATACTGATTGCGAATTCTCGATTTGATTCACAATGTTAGTGTGGCCGATGGTATGGGCATGCAGACTAGTTACCCAGTGCGGAAAGTCGTGGGAGCGTGTCCCACGAGAAGATTGTATAAGTGTGACATGTAGTCACTTGATTGATTGAAGATTTAAACCAAGTATGAATAGGGTTTTAATATCGCTAATTTGAAAATTTATGATGGTTATGGGAAAAAAGGGTTACTATGGATCCTTGAAAGGTTATTAGCCTAGTACGGTGCGATCAGAATCAGCTTGAGGTCTGTGGATGGTCTTAAATGTGAATATGGGCTCTATGTCAGGCCGGATGTGTTCATTTCAGCATAGCGCTCCTTATGGAGGAGTATTCGGACCTTGGATGTTATTTCGTCGTCGGCTATTTCATGTAATACTATATTGTGCCGTGTGAGTTGTGAAACAACTTGATAAATTTCCTATGTGTTGAGGTTCCGCGTAGCAATGGTGTTATGTGAGCGGGATGGCTCTCAAGATTCAGATCATATATCGCACCTTAGTTGTGCTTGAGGTTTGTAGCGTATGGCGCTGTCTGTCCTCCCAGGGATGGTATTATGCACTTAGCGTTCTTGTGGCCGATATTCGGGTATTTTGTAGTAATGAGCATTCTAGCTCGGTAAGAATTTCCTTATAGATTTTATGTGTGGATCGAGTGGCACGCTGCCACGGGTATGTTGTTTGGATCGGGTTGCATGCCGCAACAGTGTGATGTTGAGTACAGTCCCTTATATTCTATTTTGAGTGTTTTGTATCCCATTTTCTGAGGAAGGTTCATGACACCTTTTCGGTTGTCTAATTAGTTACGCGGGTTGAGTAATCCTTTCTAGAGTTCATTTTCCTTAGGTATCACGTTCTAGTTTGTAGCTTATTGGCACATTGTGGCATCATATGCGACTTTTGGCAGTGCCTAAGGTGGCTTATTGCCTGGGCAACTTATACTGGGTGAGACGAGTTTTTTGGATCTGGGATCAATGTGATCGAATTATATGAAGCATATTAAAGAGAAAATACCATTATTCGGTTCATAATGGGGTAATGATTCTAGTCAAGAGGAGAGATTCAATGATTTGTTGACTCGGTAATTGGTTATGAATTTCTACACGTCTCTTCCGTCGTGGTGGTATTGCAAGAGTTGGAACCAGACTTATATATGTCATGAGGTGCATGGTGAGCATCAGATTTGGGGAATGTCGGCTATTATGATCAGAGAATGTTATTATGGTCATGTGAATGTTACGGTGCATGGTGTGAATTCAACAAAGGTATGCAGTCATGTTCTGGTACATCGTATAGAGATTGATACGGTTTTCTATGATGGAAGCAGGCCTGGCAGAGAATTTCCTATGTTGGAATTGAGCTCTAAGGCCTATTTGGCTAAATAAAAGGGAAAATTTTCAGATTAGCTCGAGCTAATATGCCCAACTGAGTTGTGATAGCATGGGTAGGTGCACGAGGTGTTAAGAAGTGATTTCAGACAACTCCATAGAAGTTCTTAGCACGTTCGAGTACGAACGTATGTTTAAGTAGGAGAGAATGTAACGACTCGACCGGTTGTTTTGAGCTCTAGCGCGTCGTTCGGCGGTTTGAGGCCATGAGTAGTTTCACTTCAGGTATTATGACTTGTACGCGTGGTCGGGGTTGAATTTCGGGAAGTTCGGAGTTGAATTGGAAAGAAAATTCTCAAGTTTTTGAGAAGATTGACTGGAATTGGACTTTTTGATATCGGGATCGGAATCTGATTCCGAAAGTTGGAGTAGGTCTGTAATGTCAAATGTGACTTGTGTGTAAAATTTGAGGGCAATCGCACGTGATTTGATAGGTTTCGACATCGAATGTAGAAGTTTAAAATTTCTAAAGTTCATTAAGCTTGGAATGGGGTGTGATTCATGAATTCGACGTTGTTTGATGTGATTTGAAGGCTTGACTAAGTTCGTAATGTGTTTTGGGACATGTTGGTATAATTGGTTAAGGTCCCGAGGGCCCCGGGTGGATTCCGGGTGGTTAACAGATCGAATTTGGAATTTGAGGAAGGGCTGAAGCAGCTGAGCATCTGGTATAACCGCATCTGCATGAAGAGGGCCGCAAGTGCGAGCCTGCAGGTGCAGGGAAAATGGCTCATATAAGTGGATAGGCTGCTGAGAACCGCAGGAGCAGAACGATTTGCGCACCTGCGAAGGGGCATGTGCTAAGAGAGCAACGCAGAAGTGAACGCGCAGATGCGCCGCATGGAGCGCAGGTGCAAAAATGTTGGGCCGAGCTAGAGCCGCACCTGCAATGGGATTTTCGCAGGTGCGGGACCGCAAATGCGGCCAAGGCACCGCAGGTGCGGAAGTTGAGGCTGGGCAGTGTCTTCTTTAAAGCGAGGGTTTGGCTCTATCTCACTTCATTTTCGCCCATGGGAGCCGATTTTGGAGCACATTGGAGTGCCATCTTCATCAATCATCATGGGGTAAGTGCTTTCTTCACAATTTTGAGTTAAATACATGAGTTTATATGGATTTGAACACGGGAATTAGTAGAAATTGGGGCTTTGGTGGAAAAACCTAGAATCTTGTATATTTGGATTTTGACCACGAATTTTGGACATGGAATAGAGAATAAATTATATATTTGAGTCCGTGATGTCATGGGCAAAGTTTATCTTCAAAAATATTCGGAATCCAGGCACGTGGGCCCGAGGGAGATTTTGTCGACTTTTCAAGCGTAGTTGGGATTTATTGTAAATAGGATTATAATGAGTATTTGAGTATATATTAATGGGTTTGCATAAGTATTGACCAGTTTTGAAGCGTTGGGCATCGGTTTGAGTCGTCGGAAGGGCTTGGGAGCCGGTTATGGAACTTCGGAGCGAGGTAAGTCTCCTTTCTAACCTTGTAAGAGGGAATGTACCCCATAGGTAAAATAATTCAATATGTGCTTCTACTTGTGGGGGGCTACGTAAGTACGAAGTAACGAGAGTCCGTGCGTAACTACTATTATGTTTATGTCCGGGTAGTCTAGGACCCAAATTGCGTTATATTTGCGATGTTTGCATCCTACTTGTTAATTTAACCGTTTAAAACATATTGGAACTTGATAAAGGAATTTCAAAAGGTTAAACTTGACCTACTTGGGTTTCGGATGGGTCACTTGACCGTTAATGAGAATTGATATTTCTTTGAACATCAAACCTAAATAAATCCTTAATTTGGTGGTTTGAATGTGTTTATCTTTTGTGGAACAGGCCGAACGCCTCGGCAGATTAAATAGATGCATCTAAGGTTTGCGCCATTCGACCCTCTGGCAGTGTACAATTTAAATATTTGTTGGAACGGGCCGTACAATCTCGGTATGATTTGCGCATGACTTAATTGATTGTTTGGAATTATTGATAATTGATATGGCCTCATTGGCCAGAGATATAAATTGTTAAAAGATGAAAATGAATTTGGAAATCACCTATTAACAAGAGAATTATTTACCTGCCTCATGTTATTGTGTTTACCGTTGCTTCATAAAATCCATAATTTATCATATCGGTATATTAATTATAGCCCATAGTAAGTGTCTGAATCGACCCCTCGTCACTACTTCTTCGAGGTTAGGCGGGATACTTACTGTGCACGCGTTGATTTACGTACTCATGCTATACTTGTTGTACATTTTTGTGCAGGTACACATATGTTTAGCGGCCTTGTGGGCGCAGAGGTGTGATTATGGCGGGGACTTAGGTGAGCTGCATTCTATACGACGCTCCGCAACCAACAGAGTTTCCTTTAGAGTACTTGCATTTTTCCTGTCCAATTTGTATTCCGGACAACTGTTATATTTTATTTTATATTCTTAGTAAATGCTCATGCACTTGTGATACCGGGTTAAGGGATGATCATGGGTTGCACTGTATTGGAATTTTTAAAGATATTATTATGTATTTTATAAACTCCATCTTCTACTATTTAAATGAGGGGAAAATCTATGATTTCAAAAATATTAAAATGAGACCTGAATTAAGTATTTAGCATTGGCTTGCCTGACAGCGGTGTCTGGCGCCATCACGACCCTTAATGGATTTTGGGTCATGACAATTTCGGATATACTCCCTTCAAATAAATATCTTTCAAATATAATCCTTTTAAATAAATCTCTTTCAAATATAATTTCTTCAAATAAATATCTTTCAAATATAATTCTTTCAAATATAATTCCTTCAAATAAATATCTTTTAAATATAATTCTTTCAAATATAATTCCTTCAAATAAATATCTTTCGAATAAAAGTTACATTGTGACACCTCATTTCAAAATCATAAGATACGGGTCTCACCCCACTTTCATATTTTCACGACACTTCGTGCCAATTTCTCTATCACAACCGCACGGACAACTCAAGTGTCAATATCATCATCATTTAACCACAGCACCTCATGCCCACATTTCATATCACAACTGCACGGACAATTCACGTGTCAATATCATCATTATTTACTCACGACACCTCGTGCACACATTTCATTTCATAATCCGTCTGGCAATAGCCACATGCTCCCAATTTCAACATAGATCAAACTATTATCAAGTTTACCGAAACAACAAGACAAATTGCATAAGATATAAAAATAAACATAAGAAAAATCACAACATCACATAAAAATTACCAACGCAAGAACTCCACATCATCACATATCATCCCTGATAATAGTCACCTTTATCTCTCCTATAGCCACCCTTATCACTCCTATAATAGCCTCCCTTATCACTCCGCCCTAACAATATCAATAGCCATCATTATCGCTCCTATAGCCACCCTTATTGCTCCGTATAATAGACACCCTTATCACTCTGCCCAGACAATATCCCAGCACACATAACCACAGTAAAATGCCACCCTTATACCCACATAATATCAACAGTGAAATGCCACCCTTATATCCTCATAATAATAACTCAAATCACACAACAATTTGCACGGAATGTTATCACGACAACACAACACAATCAATTCCTATCACAATTTGCCCAATAACTACAACCAATTTTAATGATATAGTAAAATCAATAAATTTCTCAAAAATAGCCCAAGATTCCACACACCGTATATAAAACCTAAAAAACAATCAACAGAGATAGAAAATACTTAGTATAGGGCAACATCTTCATTAATCCAAATTCTTGATAATTATATTAACGCTTTAGTTTAAGCTTAGTTCATTAATTATTTGCAGATGAAAAATCCATAATATAATTATTTCCAGGAAATATCAAATCAACAAACTAACGGAATTTACATAAATATTCAAGTAACAATCACATCAAATTGTCATATAAAAATAAATTCAACCAATAAGGATTTAGGCATGGCAAATAGATGATTTAATAAATGCTAACAATTATCCAATTTACCACAATAAGGCCTAAGACTTTAATCCAATAAAATTTACACATATAAGCCCGAGTACGTACTCGTCACCTCGCGTACACGTCTTTTTACATTTCACAAATGGCACATAAGACTCGATGCCTAAGGGGTAATTTCCCCCACTCAAGGTTAGGCAAGATACTTACTTTTTTGAAGTTAGGCCGATATTCCAAAATTTTCTTCTTGTTTGAATTGACCTCCGGACAGCTCAAATCTATCCAAATTAATTCAATTCAGTCAATACTAATTATAGGAATTAATTCCATATGAAAATACTAATTTTCCAACAAAATCCGAAATTTAACTCAAAAATCGCCCGTGAGGCCCACGTCTCGGAATCCGACGAAACTCACAAAATCTAACAACCCATTCAATTACGAGTCAACCCATACCAATTTTATCAAATTCCGATAAAAACTCGACCTCCAAATCTAAAATTTGCGTTCTTGAAAAGTTTTGCAAAAATCTTGATTTCTTCTATTTATATCCAAAATAAATGATGAATATAACCATAGATTTATGAAATATAATCACTTTTGGATATAGGACACTTACCCAAAAATCCAAAATGAAATGAAGGAAATGGCCATTTTTGGTCCTTAAGTTTCTGCCCATCCGTCACTAAAAGTCCACACCAGAACTTGCTAGCACCAGTAGTTATATTTTTCACCAAAAAGGCTCTAACTCCATCATACGAACTCGGAATTCGACGATTCTTGTTCCTATGAGTCACAAATAATAATACAAACCTAGTTGTTCAATCGAAATTCAATTCGGAGCTCAATTGCTTAATGCGATACCAATTTTGCTCGTTAAACAATTAACTCATGTTTCGCACTAAAAACCCAATCGCAACTTGATGAAATTAGACCAAACTTTCCAGATCACTCCTATACTTCATTATCAAAATCCAGGAAGTCTCAAAATCGAATTTCAATCTCTAGAACTAAAAATGGACCTTTAGATCATTACATGCTTATGCTGAAAACATCAAACTCTTCCAAAATGCTTCCCCTGACAGCCTGTAGTATATCAATCATAACTTCTTGTACTCAACTCCAACTGCCAAACTGTTTAAATTAATAAAAACTAGTTACAAAAGGCTACAACTTTCATGTTTTTTACATCGCCTAACTTCTTATAGACTGCGAGATATAACCTCTCAAAGTCAGCCGTGTGCAGCAGAAATTTCTGGTGATGCACACTGTTGTAGCCAAAATCTGCAGTATCAACTTCAGTCAATCGATTATAACCTTTTGTACAATGTCCGAATGATAAATGGTTTATAATTATGGAAATTAGAACCAAAGGGATAAAACTTTCATGTTTTGATAATTTCCAGATTACTTATAGATTTCGAGATATAAGTTTCCAAATTCAACTCTGCGCATCAGAAATTTCGCACATTGCTCTCAAAAAAAACCAGTAGTTAAAAATGATCCGAAACTCACCCGAGGCCCTCGGAACCTCAACCCAATACACCAACAAGTCCTAAAACATCATACGAACTTAGTTGAAACCTCAAATCACATAAAACAACGCTAAAACCATGAATCATACCCCAATTCAAGCTTAAGGAACTTAAGAATTTCCAACTTCTACATTCGATGCCGAAACCTATCAAATCAATTCTGATTGACCTCAAGTTTTGCACACAAATCATAAATGACATAACGGATCTATGAAAATTTTCAGAACTGGATTCCGACTCTGATATTAAAAGTCAACTACCCGGTCAAACTTCCCAAAAATTCAACTTTTACCATTTCAAGCAAAATTTCACTACGGACTTCCAAAAATATTTCCGGACACACTCCTAAGTCCAAAATCACCATACGGAGCTATTGGAATCATTAAAACTCCATTTTGGGGTCGTTTACACATAATTCCCCATCCGGTCAATTATTTCAACTTAACTTTCCAAAACAAGAAATGTTCTTTCAATTAAATCCTGAATCATCCGAAAACCAAACTTGACCACCCTCGCAAGTCATAATACACATTTCAAAGCTGCTCGAGACCTTAAGGTACCGAACAAAATATAAATTCTTAAAATGACAAGTCTGATCGTTACATTCTTCCCCTCTTAAAACATACGTTCGTCCTCGAACGTATTCTGAGGACATTAAATTTCTGAGTGTATTATTACACAAATACTCACTGGTGATTCTACATCACCACAATTTAGCATGGGTCCGACAACACCATCTCAGTTGAGATTATTTCTTTTATCCTCATTTATAAACTTTAAAACCAACTTCTTACACTCCAATTAATTTCAAAAGGCCTTATTATCACATCAACACACTGTATTAGTTTCAACCAGCTATAGAAACTCGTGCCTACACACACATCAACGTATGCCCATAACCACATCTCCGGTCATAATAGTTATTTATAATTAATTCCAGCATCCTCAATTAATCTCATATTAACTAAAATCTCATTTCAAATTTTCGCAACACTGACAACAACACATGAAGACCTCATAATTATTTATCTGAATCAACGAGTCGCATTTAACACCACCTAGGCACTCACCTTATAGGCTAAAACGCAGTGTTTACAACACGAATATGGCTAAATATGCACAGAAACATATAAAAGAATTATCAAATAAGTCTAACAAGCATGACTCCCCATTAATACTATAGTTCAAATTTAATTTCACAAAGGAAGAATTTAAATTCATAAATTTTTCACCAAAAGGATCTCGTTCTTATATAACTTCCACTGCGGTTTGTAGCCCAGTTTAAATATTTTACATCATATAAAAATGTGAGGATCTCGTACTCAACTCTGAATCACAAGTATTTTGCACATTGTGCCAACTGAAATTTTTCCATTTCCTTTCTTTCTTCTTTTTAATCAATTCCGTAAATAATTTTCACAACACATAATGAACCCCCATACTAATAGGGCATGTAATTCATAAAAATGAACTCAATTATTCCGAAATCACATCAAAACCCACTGTAGAGAGTAATAGAAAGTCACTTTTGGACTTACAGTCCTCAATAGTATACAAAAATAATGATAGACACGGGCTAACATCATCGAATCTACCAACATGGATAAACATATAAGTGGGTCACAAAATTACGAAGCTCACCCATAATAGGAGCATAATAGGAGGACTCGCCTCAATATTCAGAACCAGATCAAATTAAGGAAAAACATTCTTTTATAACAAATCAGGATTACAACTGTAACGACACCATCTGGTGTAGTGGCCTTAGCTACACCATAGCAATTATATCAATGGGTTGTGCCTCCCCTTCTAGGGCGCCCTCTACCCGCCTATCCTCCACCTCTGTTCTAATAAAATCCACCCCTCCCAAGTCTGGGACAATCTCTCATGATGTGCCTAGTATCACCACACTCATAACAACCCCTTTGCGGGTTCAGATGCTCATACTGAGTATGTGCTGGATAACTAGAAAAACCATTATAGGAACACTGTGCCGGTGGTACATTAAAAGAACTTACTGGAGTACCCGAGTATTCTAAAATTGTTTCCATGACCCCGCTGATACTGAAATGTAGAATTATTAAGGATGCGGGAATACCGCAAGTCCCAACATCATCCCATACAAATCTCAGCTCTTAATCATATACAAGTTTTGAAGAACCTTTCAATACCACATATATACATCTCAGGCCAAAACGGATATAACACATGACCCCGTAATCTGACCGTTGATAGTGAACTCCCCTCACTTGGCGCGAACCCATAGGACACAGTCCGATGATCCAAAATACTAACCTTCATCGCTCGTACGTAACCAGTCATAAGATACATCAAGCCATTTATTAGGCGCATGTCATCCTCGTGACAGTCAAAATTGCTTCCTCGAGTGCCTTGACTGCTAGTATGTACCTTTCACTAAATGTAAATCCCATACGAACTACATAGTCTCTAATACCACCAACTATCTTCAGATCTACATCCACCTCGTGACCCTACCACGATTGTGATGATTAGGCCATTAATTAAACCTTCTTAAGATCATACTTATCAACCAGATGTCAGAACCTGTTGCACCCTATGTGCACAACTAAATGATCTCTCAATACTTCTGCATCCTCGATCTGGACGACACGTTGTAACAATGGTTGAGCAACCCTGGCTCCCTTATAACCCCTTTGTAGTATCACGAACCGTTGGAGCATAGTTGATAACGAGTGCACAATTTCATACACGAGTGAATGCAAAAGAATATAAGATATATGCTTCAAGATGAATAAATGCCGTACGATAAGGAATGAAAGAAGTAAAAAAAACTTTCCCACTAGCTCTGTAGCCTCTCGAAGATAAGTACAGACATCTCCATACCGATCCGCAAGACACTACGAAACTCATTCGTGACTCGTAGAACCTATGAACCTAGAGCTCTGATACCAACTTGTCACGACCCAAAATCCCACCACAGGCATCGTGATGGCACTTAGTCTCTAAGACTACTATAATAACAATTCAAGCCATTTTTATATACATATAATTTAATACAAGTGTCAAAACCAACAACGAAAATAATTACAAACAACCTCCCAAGACTAGTGATACTGAGTCACGAACTCTAACTGAATACATGAAATGATCTCAAGGATCGAATACTCAATATTGTTTGTTTAATAATTAACAGTACAATAAAAATGGAAAGACTCCAAGGGACTGCGACAATCAAGTAGTTCTACCTTGAATCCTTGCGATCGCACTCTAACTCTATCCGAGACAGATATCTCCAATACTTAGCTCTGCACGAAAATGTGCAGAAGTGTAGTATGAGTACACCATAGTCGGTACCCAGTAAGTATCAATACTAACCTCAGTGGAGTAGGGCGAGGTACAGTCAAGACACTCATTAGTCTAATAACCTGTGCAATATAGTATACAAAAATAATAGGAAAATAAATAACAATAATGGCAACACTAATCACCCAGTGATATACACAGTAGGGCAACAAGAACATCATTAATATTGCTCAACAAATAATAAGTACAAATACACCCAATTAATCAAGTCCTTCAAATATAAATCTTTCGCCTATATGCTTCTCAAATAATAATCTTCAGGAAATAAAACTTTCCAATAAATATATTTCGGATATACTCCCTTCAAATAAATAACTTTCAAATATAATCCTTTCAAATAAATCTCTTTTAAATATAATTTCTTCAAATAATTATCTTTCAAATATAATTCTTTCAAATAAATCTCTTTCAAATATAATTCCTTCAAATAAATATCTTTCAAATATAATTCTTTCAAATAAATCTCTTTCAAATATAATTCCTTTAAATAAATATCTTTCGAATAAAAGTCACCCTGTGACACCTCATTTCAAAATCATAAAATATGGGTCTCAGCCCACTTTCATATTTTCACTGCACCTCGTGCCAATTTCTCTATCACAACTGCACGGACAACTCACGTGTCAATATGATCATCATTTAGCCACGGCACCTTGTGCCCACATTTCATATCACAACTGCACGGATAATTCATATGCCAATATTATCATTATTTACTCACGGCACCTCGTGCCCACATTTCATTTCATAATCCTCCTAGCAATAGCCACATGCTCCCAATTTTAACATAGATCAAACTATTATCAAGTTTACCGAAACAACAAGACAAATTGTACAAGATATAAAAATAAACATAAGGAAAATCACAACATCACATAAAAATTACCAACGTAATAACTCCACATCATCACATATCATCCCTGACAATAGCCAAACTTATCTCTCCTATAGCCACTCTTATCACTCCTATAATAGCCACCCTTATCACTCTGACCTGTTAATATCAATAGCCACCCTTATCACTCCTATAGCCACCCTTATCTGTCATGACCCAAATCGATGGGCCGCGACGAGAACCCGATACTTTACTTAACCGAGTACCAACATAATGTATCTTTCTTATTAAATCATCATAGGTAAGTGGGACAGAAGAGGTGTCATGAGATAAACAGAGTAAACGTGATGAAAATACCCGACATAGAACGACCCAACTTGATATAAAAAATTATACACGTGACATACGGGCCTATAAGGCCAACGTGATCATTTATAAACTCAAAACATAGGCCGACAAGGCCATACAAGTATCCGTACACATGACATCTGTCTACAAGCCTCTAAAAATACATAATTGTCATAAAGGTCGGGACAGAGCCCCACCATACCAATCAATACATGTCCTAATGATACTGAGCAAATAGCAACTCCGGAGCAAATGGAGCGCACCAACATCTTCCATTGAGCTGATAGCCTACTTGGGGGGCTCTCAGCCTGTCTATCGGGACCTGCGGGCATGAAACGTAGCATCCCCATGCAAAAGGGACGTCAGTACAAATAATGTACCGAGTATGTAACGTATGAAGATCAATACATAAGAGACATAGATGAAACATGGAATAAATAGTTCCACCTGTAAGTTTAAATAACTTTGTAAATTTTGAAACATTTATAATGTCATGCACGTGAGTATAAATGTCGTGTCATGCATAGGTATAGGTGTACATAACATCATCAAGCCTCTGAGGACATCCCATCATATCATTTCGGCCACTGGGGACAAAATCATCAACGTATACCAACTGATCAGGTGGTGGTGCGTATATAACGCTGTAACCTTTTTCCATATCCCATATACATATATATACATACATATATGCATATATAATGCCATCTGGTCATGGGTCAATGTACGTGTATAAATGAATGAAATGCATGTGAAATACGTTAATAAGATCTTTCGGAACGTCATAAGACCATTATGCCTCTGATTAATATCATGAAATAAACTTTATCAACTTACGTATTTTTTGAGACCCGTGAACAGACGATAGAATAATAAGACATATGGGAATTAAAGAACATAGGCACCTCTAATATTTTTATGAATAGGGTCATTTATGAAAGTTGCATATTTTGCTCGTTTCATTTGTATAATTTGGATCATGCCAAAAGAAAGAAGGGATAGCCTTAACATACCTGAGTCGATTCTCTTGACAATCCCTCTAACACAGTCAATTGTGACAACACGTAACGGCAGATCGAAGTAGGAGAAAATTTGTATGATATTCTTGAGAAGGATTGCACCGTACTCCCTTAGAATCGTAAAATCCCGTTGCTATTACGCAATATAATTTCGTATGAAATTTTGCTTAAGACCGTTACCTTACTGAATATGACCATCTTTAATTTGTGATTTTAGAGAAGCCTCACATTACCATTGCAATTTGAGCTAATCATGTTACCTTGCAAATTTTGTATGAATCTTTCTTAAAGAGATCTTTGTGAGCTCCATCCGTTACTTGAAGACAAGATATAAGCATCTCACTCTTTACTTTGTAGAGACAAGCACCTCATTTAGGTGAATGAGAGGTCTTTTATCATAATGGGTACAAGCCCCACTCTTTTGATGACTTTGGTCACAAAGTCCTCTAATTGTGCCATCTTGCTTTGTGGGTTAAGACTCATTATCAAGAGTCCTTTGGGCTTCCACGTTGGAGTCTAATCAAAACTAATCCAAATACACTAATTAAATAATTAATCTCCCACTAAGATTACTAATTACCTAATTATCCACATAATTAAAAATTACCTCAAATTACTTAAAATACTACTCACTTTTAACATATTTTATACACCTTACTATCATGGTCATGTAGTACCTTGTACGATATTAGTCCATAAATACCAGGTATTTTAGTTCGGGCCGTATTTTATCCCAAATTAACAACCTTCAACGAATTCATTTTCTTCGATTTGCTTACCCTCTCACCTTCATGAATTTACTCATCACTTGTTTGAAATAGCATAATGCTTATAATCTCAAAATAATCTCATTCCCGAACTTACGTCGATTAACTTACGACGAAACTTTAACGTATGAAAATGCGGGATGTAACATCTCATTTTCCGAGCTTCCATCAATTTACTTATGGCATACTTTCACGTACGAAAATATGGGGTGTAACATCATTCCCCCATTTGGAACATTCGTCCTCGAATGTTGACTGATGCACTTATCATTATCATAACCTATAGCTCTTGCGAATACTTTAGTACTCTCCTTGCCATCTAGGCAACTATTATGTGAATAAATCCAAAGGTCGGGGCATTCCCCCTTTTAGGCCTCTTTCTCTCACCGCAACTTGTGGTCGGAATCCTTCCAATCTTATAACTATTGCTACCTTCAATCATGCAGTCTGTACGACTCTTGACCTTGTAAGTGCGCCTATGCAACTCTTCTATCCTTTTACCCCAGCTTTTAGCCAATCTCTAGGCCTCACTTTGGGAATATATACAGAACTTGACAAGATGTCCCTCTTGGTATCTATAGGTATACTGAAGTTCTTCACTCGGTACTTTGTCAAACTTACGACTATTGTTATATCTTATTTTATAGACCCGGTTATCCATCCATTATTGATTCACCTCAATATTGATCTACAATCTACCACTGGTATCTTTAAACCTCTTGCGTAATCACTAGGCTCACGTTGCATCATTGAACATTTGAAGTGATTTTCCTGATCCACCTGGGGGCGATACAATATTATAATTCCATAATTGTATTTCATAGCATCCCAACGTGATTTACCTTACGTGGGTATTTTAATCCTGTACAATTCATGAAATCATTACCCAAACGTCATCCTTTATCTATCACAATTACACCTCATTCTATTACCAGGGCAGCATACCACCTCTGCTAAATGCTATTAGCCTTAGCCTCATTTGAGTTCATTCAGGCTATACTGAGCTTTGTATAACTTAGAGAAACCATCAGCTCTTCTTATTTTCATGGGCTTAATCCTGAGGACTTATCCATTCTCGTCACCTTCTCACTCGCCCTTTCTTATCCTTACTCATGTCTTCCTAAAACCTTGTCGCGTTATCATACTTTAGCTTGTGACCTACATATCTATTTATATTATTTGCCACCTTCCTTCAACTTGATTGCACCATAGATTTCCTTATGTCATTCTGGAACATCAAGTGAGAAATCACATCGTCTCTAACTCTTCTTTACTCTCTTAATCAGGCTTCTCGATACCTAGAAACCATAGGCTTGAAGACAAGTCACTGACGATGCCGCTATCATTCATGGATACTGAATCCCTGCACTTCTAGCCTTCTATCCAAAGTATGAATTGTTCACAACCTTCTGCATTTGAGTATCTCGTACGTTGTTCACCTTTACCTTACTTACCTTAAAATATTGCATCATATCTTCTATCTCTTTCATGACCTCCCTTCCACATAGGTATAATTCAGATCCACAACTTGAAGCTCTATTATAACACTTGCACATTTGGTGCATACATAATCTGGTGGAAGCTTCATACTGACTTCTTATGATTCCGGTACTCTTCTAATTGGCTTTCTCGTAGAGTCGTTATAGAATATGGTTGTTGTACTATCTCTCTTGTACCTCTGATATTAAGAGTGATTCTGCAATGTTCTCAATCATAATGTCTATAATTTTCTGGGTCCAATAATCAGACTATTGATTTACTCAGTTAATGTAACTCTTTAGTTTCTTCTTCCTTCTGATCAGCCTTTATGTAGGCTTAAGCTATCTTCCGATTTACGGCTCCTGGTATTACTTTAGCCTTTCATGGGCGCTATGGAATATCCATGATAAAATCTTCTAATGATTCAATCGTTTGTCTATGACCCAGACTCAATTCTTTCTTTTAATTTATACTAGAGTCTTCTATGGCTATATGATTGTCAACATATATGCTGCATGGATAATACTCTGAAATCTTGAGTGCATTCATAATGTAACTAACTCTGGTTCATTGATCGAATAATTCCTTTCATTACTTCTTAACTTTCTTTAAACGTGAGCTATTACCTTTCCTGGTCTTTCTGCCCCTTGTTGCGTGCATACTTAGCTTGTCTTAGTTCCTACACATGCCGGAGTTTTCGTGCAACTCATATGATCTCGAATATTACTTTTGATTTTACTTCCCATTCATTAGCCATGGTAAGTGCCACTTTCTTATGGAGTGCATACAATGCTGTAGTGAGACTATTGTTACAAGACCATTTCCTTTTTAGGTCACTGTGCTTAGGTTGAAACCCTCTTCCTTATTTCCTCGGCTAGTCTTTCATTATAGTACTTAGGGAGGACCCTCTGACTCTTGTAAAGCTGCGAGCTTATTACATCGTCTACCCTATAGAATTTTTGATGTCCTTCCTCGCCTATAATTATCCGTAGTTACTTACCCCCACGTCCTTGTGCTTGTAGGGTTGCTTCTGAACTGATATTTTGACTGTCTTCCCATTGGAACTCTCTTTTTTTTCGGTAACACTCATACGGTACCTTTACTATCCCAACTCCTATCTGAATATTTCTCAAGGATCACAATGTCATACCTGCGAGACTGAATTCTCCATGTTGGGGTTCACTATGTTTATCTTGCACGATCTATTGATTTGTCTGTATCCTCTTGTGTAATGACCCAGCCAGTCGTTCCGAGAGTTATAGCCATGTTTCCCCATTTCTGCTTCTTTAAGTATTGTTCAACTGTGTTGAGTTGCATCGAGTTGGTAGGTTTGGGTCCGGAGTAGTTTTGGAGTGAAATGAACACTTAGTCTCTTAGTTAGAAAGTTAAGTTAGAAAAGTCAACCGAAAGTTGACATATGAGTAAACGAATTTGGATGTGGATTTTTATGATTTGATTAGCTTCGTTGGGTGATTTTAGACTTAGGAGTGTGTCCAGAATGTAGTTTGAAGCTCTGTGGTAGAATTAGGCTTGAATTGGCGAAAGTTGGAAGTTTAGAAGTTCTTAGGCTTGAATCCGAGGTTGATATGGTGTTTTGGTGTTGTTTTGGGTGTTCCGAAGGTTCGACTAAGTTCGGGTAGTGATATATGACTTGTTGGAATTATTGGTTGAGGTCCCGAGGGCCTCGGGTGAGTTTCGGATAGGTTTGGGTTGTGCGCTCATTTTTCTTATGTTTCGATGCAGTTTCTTCAAGCATAAATGATATCATATTGAACAAATGAGCTACGATTTCTTTTTTTTTTTATTGAATAATTAGATTCATATCGTAATTACAGACCCTTAGCAAAGAGAATCGTCGAATTTGGACATCGTATGAGGATTTTATGGTGATTTTACTAAGAATTAGGTTGCCCGATTTTTCAGATTAATTCCGAAATTACCACTGACGGTGAATTTAAAAATCTGCACTATTTGCAAATATTATAACATACATATCTCCTACATTATAAGGTCAAATTGAGTGATTCAAAAGCCTAACATGACTAAACCTTCACAAGGAATCCATTGGAGGCATAAAAAGCGAGTTTCGGGATCGTTTGGCATGAGAAACGAGGCAAAATAGCTGGCAGAAAAATATATAAAATGAGGGTTTGTTTATTCGGTCATATTTTGAGTTGGGGAGCTCGGATTTGGGCGATTTTGGGGGCAATTTTCACCATAAAGATTAGGGTAAGTGTTCTCTATTCATGTTTGGTTATATTTCATGAATCCATCTTCGTTTTTGGGATTTGATTGATGATTTCAAAGTGAAATTGAGGGAGTTAGGGTTTGAGTTTTGGAGAGTTTAAGTGAGGATTTGAGGGACCAAACGGAGTCCGATTTCGATGAAGTTTATATGGTTAGACTCGGGAGAGGACGAGGTTTATTATTCTGCCATTTTTGACTGATTTCGATTTTGGCTGGTTTCAGATTTTTGGCATATTTTGTAGTGTTTATTGTGGAATTCGATTCGTTAGCCTATGTTGATGGTATTAATCTGATTATGGTTAGATTTGGAGCTTTTGGAGACCGAGTTCAGAGACGAGGGCATCCCGGAGTAGGATTTTATGCTGTTAACGTAAGTAACAGTTTTAACTCTGGCTTTGAGGGTATAAACCCGGAGAATTTGATATTGTGTGACTGTTTGGAGGTGATACCCAAGCCAGGTGACGGGCGTGTGGGTGTATACCTCGAGGGATTGAGACTTGGTCCATCGCGTGAGGCCTCATGGCCATCATCTATGTTTATGTAGTTACTTGTTGTTGAACTTGTCTGCCTTCATGTTAGAGATCATGCTTAGGCTTTATTCATGCTCACATTATTTGTACTCAGTCATAGAAATTATTGTACATATTTATCTCAGTCTCTATTATTTGCTAATATGCTGTGATACTTGATATTTGTTGATGATGGTAAGGCTAGTGATGTACATGATTCAGTGAGGTCGAGGGCCTGGTTGTGAGGATATTAATACCATAGCGCGTGAGTTGTCTGCGTAGCACGTGAGTTGACCGTGCGGGTCCAGGTATTGATACCATAGCGCGTGAGTTGACCGTGCGGATCTAGGTATTGGTATGATGGCACATGAGTTGTCTGTGCTTAGCGCTTGGGCTTTGGGAGCCTCTCCGGAGTCTGTACACACCCCCTGTGAGCGTAGAGTGTTGAGTATTTTGAATGTTGAATGCTGAGTGCGAGTGATGAGTGATGGAGTGACACTGCTGTGAGGTTGTATTTATTTGTGTTGTTGCTGCATTTATCTGTTAAATTTCTTTGTGGAATTTACTGAGTTATGGAATTTACCTGTTCAATTCTGTTTATTTTTAAAATTATGAAAAAAAATAATTGGACTGTTTTACTTAGCTCGTCACTACTGCTCAGTTCCTTAGTTATTTCTGTTACTACTGAGTCGGTTGTACTCATACTACACCCTGCACTTTATGTGTAGATCCAGGTGAGTTAGAGCACGGCGATCGTTGAGTTCAGGCCGGCTATCTGTGGAGATTGCAAGGTAGCTGCTAGCGTCCGCAGGACCTTGTTACTCCTTTTGTCATTTCTTCTTTTGGACAGTTAGACAGTTTATATATCTTAGTTTTTAGTTTTAGACGCTCATGACTTAGTGACACCCAGATGTTTGGGGCTCATTTCCGTATTTTTCTATATTATATTTAGAGTTGATTTAGTTTATGAAAATTTTAAATGTTGAAATGTTTTATTAAATTACTATAATCGGTTTAGTAGTAATATTTTTGGAAGTAGGCTTGCCTTGTAACACAATAGGCGCCATCACGACCATGGTTAGATTTTGGGTCGTGACATCTTGTCTAGCCATAAATAGGCTCTTCCTGAATCAACTGCTAACTATTCGTTGGCCCATTCTCATATCAACATTCCGTGTAATCTTTCTTGGGTTATTTCCTTTGCATTAACTTATGTCTCGCACTGGCTCCTTATTTATCAATAACATCTCGGGCAGAAACCCTTACTTCCTCTCCTTGACGTCGTACTTGCATAATGTTCTGGAATCGTAGCATATCTATAGGATTTGGGTAAGTGCAAGCTCACTCCTTTTTCATTTTTATCGCATTCTTCCTTTACCATTCCATAATTACTAGAACCATTTAATTCAGACTTAATGCCACATCACTCTATATTCCCCTCCTTTAGGGGAGTACTAAGAGTTGGAGCTACGACGATCTACCTATAGATGTTTTACCTCTTCATATTTGGCGTCTTTTCACATCATGGATGACCCTTACTCGCCTTGTTGTAATCCTTCTGTACCAAGGATAAAAAAATTCCTTACTCGTGAGGGTGACACTTAGTATAACTGGAACATACAGTCCCTTAAGCTGAACCATTGCTTGCTTTAGGGAAGCGTCTTCCTGAATGACCATTCTCTGAATTTCTCATGAATCTTCTTCTGTTGTCCATTCTATTATCGCTGGAACGAAATCCAAAATTCTCATGATGTCGACTATTTTCAATTCGCTCAGTCCCTAATTCATGTTTAGTTTATCTTTTTCACCAACCTATACTGATTTTTATTATTCTGGGGTCTAACATTTCCTTCTGGTAGTCGCGTTGGAGTCACAAACTTGTTTCTCGAAATGAGGATATGACTTTATGGCCTATACTCTTTTGTTGTCTCAAGGCCTGTCACCTCTCGTCTTTTCCTTCACTTGACTATAGACTCTGTAATACTGTCATCTTTTTGATCTATCGTTGTCATTCATGTATCACATCTTACTCATAATGCTTCATTAACTCTCTTCTTATTTCCCGCTAACATTTATGTCTATCACTTTATTCTGAAAACTCAAACAAGACATTCTTTTGCTTTTATCTCCCCTTGCTCCATCTACTGGCTCTTCGGGTTGCCTAACATTCTTTCTCTACTATGGACGGGAGTCACACTAAGATAATATTTATCCCTTCCAGGCTTCCAGTACCTATCTTTGTAGTACTCATACCTAGTTGTACTATTTTAGAGTGCACCATCTGGGCGTCTCACAAGGAGATCTATTAGCACATTTGCAATATCCTTCGGAAATGTCAGCTAACGCTAACTATCCATCAACTATTTTGGGTTACCCTAACCCCAGCTAGATCCTGATATCACGACCCAAACTGATGGGCCGCGACGGGCACCCGATACTTTACTCAACCGAGTAAAAACATAACATATCTTTCTTATTACATCATCATAGGTAAGTGGGCCAGAAGGGGCGTCATGAGATAAACAGAGTAAACGTGAGGGAATTACCCGATATAGAATGACCCAACCTGCTATAAAAACTTATACATGTGATATACTGGCCTATAAGGCCAACATGATCATTTATAAACTCAAAACATAGGCCGACAAGGCCATACAAGTATCCGTACACATGACATCTGTCTACAAGTCTCTAAGAATACATAATTGTCATAAAGGTCGGGACAGAGCCCCGCCATACCAATAAATACATGTCCTAATGATACTGACCAAATAGCAACTCCGGAGCAAATGGAGCGCACCAACATCTTCCGCTGAGCTGATAGCCTACTTGGGGGGCTCTCAACCTGTCTATCGGGACCTGCGGGCATGAAACGCAGAGTCCCCGGGCAAAAGGGACGTCAGTACAAATAATGTATCGAGTATGTAATGCATGAAGATCAATACATAAGAGACATAGATGAAACATGGAATAAAGAATTCCACCTATAAGTCTAAATAACTTTGTAAATTCTAAAACATTTATAATGTCATGCACGCGAGTATACCAACGTATACCAGCTGATCAGGTGGTGGTGTGTATATAACGTATACCAGCTGATCAGGTGGTGGTGCGTATATAATGCCGTAACCTTTTTTCATATCCCATATACATATATATACATACATATACGCGTATATAACGCCATCTGGTCATGAGTCAATGTACGTGTATAAATGAATGAAATTGTAACGACTCGGCCGGTCGTTTTGAGAGTTATAGCCCTGTTTCCTCCATTTCTACTTCTTTTTTTGTTCTTCAGCTATATTATGATATGTCGGGTTAGTTGGTTCGGGTCCGGAGTGGTTTCGGAGTGAATTGAGATACTTAGTCTCTTTATTAAAAGCCTAAGTTGGAAAAGTCAACTAGATGTTGACTTATATGTAAACGATCTCGGATTTGAATTTTGATGGTTCTGTTAGCTCCGTTAGGTGATTTTAGACTTAGGAGCGCATTCGGAATGTGATTTGGAGGTCCGTAGTGGAATTAGGCTTGAATTTTCAAAAATTGAAAATTTGGCGATTTTGGTCGGCAGTGGAAAATTTGATATCGAGGTCGGAATGGATTTTCCGGAAGTTGGAGTAGTTTTTTGGTATCATTTTTGACGTGTGTGTAAAATTTGAGGTCATTCGGACGTGGTTTGATAGGTTTCGGCGTCATTTGCGAAATATGGAAGTTTAGAAGTTCTTAGGCTTGAATTCGGGCGTAATTTGGTGTTTTGATGTTGATTTGAGTGATCCGAAGGTTTGACTAAGTTTGTATGAGGTTATATGATATGTTGGTATGTTTGGTTGTTGTCCTGAGGGCCTCAGTGCGATTCCGGGTGGTTAACGGAAGGTTTGGAGTTGGAGAAATGCAGCTGAAGTTGCTGCTACTGGTGTTTTTCCGCACCTGCGGAGTGGGAATCGCAGGTGCGAGGCAGCAGGAGAGAAGAAAGAGCCGCAGGTGCGGCTAAGGGAGACCTGGGCTCAGACCACAGGTGCGATGCAAATCCCGCATCTGCGGTGGTCGCAGAAGCAGTTTAGGAGAAGCAGATTCACAGATGGATTGCAGGTGCGGCTTGGGTCCCGCATCTGCGATGATCGCAGATACGGTCAAGAGATCGCAGGATCGGAGTCAGGCTTTTAATGAATTTCCACAGAAGCGGAGGCCGGTTCGTAGATGCGGTTCCGTAGGTGCAGTTTTAACTGGGCAGAAAACCCCAGCTCGAGGTTTTGTCTTCCATTTTTCAATTTTGGACTTGGGGAGCTCGAGAGAGAGGCGAGTTTTCGAAGGTTTTCAAGGAGGACGTTGGGGTAAGTGATTCTAACCCGTATTGGTCTAATTTCCGTGAATCTATGGCTTTGTTCATCATTTAATTAGGGATTGGAATTGGAAATTTGGGGATTTAGTGCTTGAGAATTGGAGAGTGAACTTTGGGGTTTTTGAGGGGCAATTGAGGTCGGATTTTGGTAAATTTGGTATGACTAGACTCGTGAGTGAATGGGCTTTTGGATTTTGTGACTTTTGTCAGATTTCGAGATGTGGGCTCGGGGGCCGGGGGGGATGTTTGAGTCGATTTCGGATTTTGGCTCTAATTTAGTAATTTTCTTGTGGAATTAATCCCTTTAGCCTTTATTCATTGTGTTTGTATTACTTGTGGCTAGCTTCGGGACGTTTGGAGGCCGATTTGAGAGGCAAAGGCATCGCGGAGTAGGATTTTTCTCACATTGAGGTAAGTAACCGTCTTAAATCTGGTTTTGAGGGTATGAAATCCCGAGAATTTGTATAATGTGAATACTTAGAGGTGACGCACATGCTAGGTGACAGGCGTGTGAGCGTGCACCGTAAGGGATTGTGACTTTGTCTGTCTCGTGAGACTGTAAAGTCGAATAGCCATTGTTATTACTTGTTTTCCTTGTCTTGAGCAATACACTGCCTTTCATGTTAAAAGCCATGCTTAGGCCATATGATATCAATGTTGGGACCCGCAACGGTCGAATACTTGTTGAATTGTCTGCTAATTGTTGTCTTGTACTCAGTCATAGTCTTACTTGTGTGTTATATCTCCACTCCCTCTCATTTCTAGTTCATACTTGTTGTATTCTTTGTTTGGGCTAATTATTATGATATTCTGTGAGCCCGAGGGGCTGGAGAGGTTAGTGACTGAGATAGGGCCTGAGTGCCGGGTTGAGAGCTATGTGAGATATATCGGATCGGGCTGCACGCCGCAACAATATTGGATCAGGTTGCACGCCGCAACAAGCCTTCGGGCCATATATCGGATCAGGCTCCACGCCGCAATAATATATGGATCGGGCTGCACGCCGCAGCAGTATTGGCTCGGGCTGCACGCCGCAGCAATATGGCCCTTGGGCTGTAGCTGCCCCTCCATAGTCTGTACACCCCCCAGTGAGCGCAGGTACCTTTGATTGTGGGTATTGAGGCTGAGAGCCGATTGATTGAGCTGTTGAGATAGATGAGTGATAGTAGCCCCTGTGAGGCTGCACTTGCTCTTATTTGTTGTTGTTGTGAAATTTTCTGGAGGGCTTATATTGTTGTACCTGAGCTCGAAATGTTTTGATTTAAAACACCGGATTGAAAGCATGCCTATTTTTCTTGCTGAAATTACTGAAATGAACTGCATTTGTGTAGCTCGTCACTACTTCTCAGTTCCTTATTTAGCTCTGTTACTTACTGAGTTGGAAGTACTCACGTTACTCCCTGCACCTTGTGTGAAGATCCAGGTGTGACCGGACATGGAGGTCATTGAGTTCGTGCGCAGTTGATCTTCTGGAGATTTACGAGGTAGCTGCCTGCGTTTGCAGACCTTGTGCTCCTTCTTTATTATCTTTCTTTCTCTGTATTGATATCTAAACGCAGACTATTGTAGACACTGTCTTTTAGATTGAGAGTCTAGTTGCTCATGACTTAGTGATTCCCCCGTTGTCGGGATATCTTTCGGCACTTATGTTTTATTTGGGTTTTACCCCGTATTTATGAGAAACTTCGGTTATTTTAAATGTCTAAATTCATTTCTGTTAACTTTTTAAAGCGTTTTGGAAAGGTCATCTTGCCTAGTACCACGATAGGCGCCATCACAACGGGTTAGGTTTTGGGTCGTGACAGAAATGCATGTGAAATACGTTAATAAGATCTTTCAGAACGTCATAAGACCATTATGCCTCTGATTAATATCATGAAATAAACTTTATCAACTTACGTATTTTCTGAGACCCATGAACAAACGATAGAATAATAAGACATATGGAATTCAAGAACATAGGCACCTCTAATACTTCTATGAATAAGGTCATTTATGAAAGTTGCGTGTTTTGCTCGTTTCATTTGTATCTTTTGGATCATGCCAAAAGAAAGAAGGGATAGCCTTAACATACCTGAGCCGATTCTCTTGACAATTCCTCTAACACACGTCAATTGTGACAACACGTAACGACGGATCGAAGTAGGGGAAAATCCGTATGATATTCTTGAGTAGGATTGCACCCTACTCCCTTACAATTGTAAAATCCCATTGCTATTACGCGGTATAATTTCATATGAAATTTTGCTTAAGACTGTTACCTTGCTGAATATGACCATCTTTAATTTGTGATTTTAGAGCAGCCTGACGTTACCATTACAATTTGAGCTAATCACGTTACCTTGCAAATTTTGTATGAATCTCTCTTAAAGAAATCTTTGTGAGCTCCATCTGTTACTTGAAGACAAGATATAAGTATCTCACTCTTTACTTTGTAGAGACAAGCACCCCATTTAGGTGAATGAGAGGTCTTTTATCATAATGGGTGTGGGCCCCACTTTTGTCGTGCCATCTTGCTTTGTGGGTTAAGACTCATTATCAAGAGTCCTTTGGGCTGCCACGTTGGAGTCTAATCAAAACGTATCCAAATACACTAATTAAATAATTATTCTCCCACTAAGATCACTAATTACTCAATTATCCACATAATTAAGAATTACCTCAAATTACTTAAAATACTACTCACTTTTAATATATTTTATACACCTTACTATCATGGTCATGTGGTACCTTGTACGGTACATACCGGGTATTTTAGCTTGGGCCGTATTTTATCCCAAATTGACAACCTTCAACGAAATTCATTTTCTTCGATTTTCTTACCCTCTCACCTTCACGAATTTACTCATCACTTGTTTGAAATAGCATAATACTTATAATCTTAAAATAATCTCATTCCCCAACTTATGTCGATTAACTTACGACAAAACTTTAACGTATGAAAATGCGGGATGTAACATCTCATTTTTCGAGCTTCCATTAATTTACTTATGGCATACTTTCACGTACGAAAACATGGGGTGTAACATTATCGCTCCGTATAATAGACACCCTTATCACTCCACCCAAACAATAGCCCAACACACATAATGTCACGACCCAAAATCGATAAAGGCTGTGATGGCGCCGGACACCACTGTCAGGCAAGCCAACAATAATTACTTAATTGGGTTCTCATTTTATTATTCTGAAATCATATTTTCTTCAATTAAATAGTAAAAGATGGAGTTTACAAAATAAATAATAATATCTTTAAAAATTCCAATAAAGTGCAACCCATAATCGCCCAAAACCCGGTGTCACAAGTGCATGAGCATCAACAAGGAATATAAAACAAAATACAACATCTGTCAGGAATACAAATTGGACAGGAAAATATAAATACTCTGAAGGAGACTCTGCTGGCTACGGACTCATAACGTGGAATGCAGCTCACCTAAGTCCTCGCTATAACCGCGTCTCTGCGCCCACAAGGCCACTATACTTATATGCACCTGCACAAAACAATGTGCAGCAAGTGTAGCATGAGTACGTAAATCAACGCGTACCCGGTAAGTATCCCGCCTAACCTCGAAGGAAAAGTAACGAGGGGTCGACTTCGACACTTACTAAGGGCCAACAATATGATAATATGAAATTCTAATTAAGCATGATATATATAACAATAAAACTCAGAGCAAGAAATAACTGTACAATTCATCACCATATTTAAGAACCCAAATCACTTTCTTCATTTAAAACATATACTCTTTCAAATAATGAATTTATACCAATTATAAAAGAGACTTCCAGTTCTATTATCACGCACAAAATTCCACCGAGGACGTTCGGCCCGATCCAACATAAATGTAAACTGTGCACTGTCGAGAATCGAACGGCACGAACCATAGATGCATCTATTACCCCGCTCGCGGATCATACATGCGATGTGGCCAAATATAAATTATCAATAAATCATAACTCTTTCTTGATTCTTTTCAAAATAAAGACAATTCAACTTGAATCTTTTAAATCCTTAAAATCCTCGACTTAGTTTCATTTGATAACCCCGCTCGCGGATCATACATGCGACGCGGTCAAATATAAATTATTAATAAGTCATAACTCTTTCTAGATTCTTTTCAAAATAAAGACAATTCAACTTGAAGCTTTTAAATCCTTAAAATCCTCGACTTAGTTTTATTTGATAACCCCGCTCGCGGATCATACTTGCGACGCGGTCAAATATAAATTATCAATAAATTATAACTCTTTCTTTGATTCTTTTCAAAATAAAGGCAATTCAACTTGAAGCTTTTAAATCCTTAAAATCCTCTACTTAGTTTTATTTGATACAATTAACAAATATAATCAAATAACTATGTCCGCAAAGCATGGTGTAAACCTAAAACTACCCAGACATAAACAGGGATAGTAGCTACGTACGGACTCTCGTCACTTCGTGCGTACGTAGCCCTCACAAGTAACAACACATATTAATTAACTCCACCTATGGGGTAAATTCCGTTTTACAAGGTTAGAAAAGAGACTTACTTTGCTCTGAAGTTCCTTCACCGGCTCCCAAGCCTTTTCAATGACTCGAACCGATGCTCAACGCTCCAAAACTAGTCAATAAATGTGCAAATCCATGAATATATACTCTAATACTCCTTATAATCCAATTTATAACAAATTCGAATTCCGTTCTAAAAGTCGATAAAAATGACCCTCGGTCCCACGTGCCCGAATTCCAATAATTTTCAAAGATAATCATTACCCATAGTACTACGAACTCCAATATATAATTTATTCTCAGGTTCATGCCCAAATTCGTGATCAAAATCCAAGAATACCAAGTTCTACGTTTTTCTTCAAAATCCCAAATTTCTACATATTTTCGTGCTTGAATCCATGTAAAAAACATGTATTTCACTCACAATGTGAAGAAATCACTTACCCCATTATAGTTGATGAAGATGGCTCTCCAAAAGTGCTCTAAAATCGGCTCTCATGGACGAAATGAAGTGAAAATGAGCCAAAACCCCATTTTATAAAACCTCGTTGTCCACCGATCTTCGCACCTGCGGTGCAATAGCCGCTTCTGCAGCTCCGCAGGTGCCGCTACTCTACTTCTTCTGCGGTCCTCCTCCAAACCCCTCAGCTCCGCATCCGCGATCCCAATCCACTTATGCGCCTTCGCTTCTGCGGCTCCACGTGTGCAGGTGCGGTCCCGCTTATGCAGAACTCGGCCGCATCTGCGGTCCCAGCCATCTCCAGCCTAAGCCGCTTCTACGACCCTCATGGCCGCTTCTACGGCTCTGCACCTGCGGCCCTAACCTCGCATTTGCGGTTACACCAGAAGACAACAGCCTCAGCACCTCCCTAAGGCCAAATTCAATCCGTTAACCATCCGTAATCCACCCGAGGCCCTCGGGACCTCAACCAATTATACCAACACGTACTAAAATACTATACGGATTTAGTCAATCCTTTAAATCACATCAAACAACGCTAAAAACACGAATCACCCTCCAATTCAAACTTAGTGAACTTTGAAACTTCAACTTCTACAATCGATGCTGAAACCTATTAAATCACATCCGATTGACCTCAAATTTTTCACACAAGTCCCATTCGACATTACGAACCTACTCCAACTTCCGGAATCAAAATCTGACCCCAATACCAAAAAGTCCACCTCCGGTCAAACTTCTCAAAAACCATCAAATTTCTAACTTTCGCCAAATGACCCCAAAATGACCTACGGACCTCCGAATCCACTTCCGGACGCGCTCCCAATACCAGAATCACCATACGGAGCTATTCCCAGCCTCGGAATCCCAAACGGACATCGATAACATTGAATTACACTTCAACCCAAATTTATGAATTTTTTTCAAAATGCCAACTTCCACAATAGGCGCTGAAACGTACCCGGTTCATCCAAAACCCGATCCGTACATACGCCCAAGTCCAAAATTGTCATACGAACCTATTGGAACCTTCAAATCCCGATTCCAGGTCGTCTACTCAAAAATCACACTTTAGTTAATTTCTCCAACATAAGGCTCCCGAAATTAGAATTTTCTTTCCAAATCAACTCCGAACTTCCTGAAATTAAATTCCGACCACGCGTACAAGTCATAATACCTTAAGTGAAGCTGCTCAGGGTCTCAAACTGCTGAATGACACGCTAGAGCTCAAAACGACCGGTCGGGTCGTTGCATTCTCTGCCACTTAAACATATGTTCGTCCGCGAACGTGCTACGAACTACTCTGGAGTTGTCTGAAATCGCTGTTTAACACCTCATGCACCTACCCGTGCTACCACAACCCAGTTGAGCACATTTGCTCGAGCATACCTGAAAATCCTCCCTTTTAGCTAGTCAAATAAGCCTTAGAGCCAAATTCCAACATCTGAAATTCTCTACTAGGTCTGTTCCAACATACGAACATCGTATCCATCACTACACAATGTACCAATACATGATTGTATACTCTCACTGAATTCACACCATGCACCGCATAATTTACATGACCATAATAACATCCCTAGATAATAACAGCCGAAAACCCACGAATCTGATGCTCACAACACACCTCATGACTCATATAAATCCTGTTCCAACTCCTGCAATATTTCCATGATAGAGAAGATGTGTAGAACTCGTAACCACTTACCGAATCACAATTTATGGAGTCTCTCCTCTCGACAAGAACCATTACCTTATTCTGGACTAAAGAGCAATATTAACTATTTAATATGCTTCATATAAATCTGATCGCACTGATCTCAGGTCCAATAATCTCGTCTCACCCAGTACAAGCTGCTCATGCAATAAGCCACCTCAGACACTGCCAAAAGTCTCATATGATGCCACAATGTGCCAACAATCTACAACCCCGAATGTGATACATAAGGAAACAAACTCTGGAAAGAACTACTCAACCCACGTAGCTAATTTAAACAACCAAAAAGATGTTATGAACCTTCCTCAGGAAATGAGAAGCAAAACACGCAATAATAGTTATGGGAAATTGTACTCAATAACACACTGTTGCGGCGTGCAACCCGAGCCACACATGATACCGTTGCAGCGTGCAACCCAATCCAACCATGATACCCGTGGCGGCGCGCCACCCGGTCCAAACAACGTACCCGTGGCGGCGTGCCACCCGATTCATACATAATAATCTATAAAGAAATACTTACCGAACTAAAATGTTCATACCTGCGAAATACCCGAATATCAACCACGAGCACGCTAAGTGCATAATACAAATCCTAGAGAGACAGATAGCGCCATACGCTACAAAACTCAAGCACGACTAAGGTGCAATGAATGACCTGCATCTTAAGAGCCATCCTACTCATATAACACCGCAAGCTGCACAGGACCACCACACATGTGAGAATAATCAAGTCGTCTCACAACCCACATGGCACAATAGGGTATTTCATGAGGTAGCTGGCGACAAAAATAAAACCCAACACCTAAATACTCCTCCATAAGGAATGCTATGCTAAATGAACTCACCTAGGTTGGTGTAGAGTACACCTCCACATTTTGACCCATCAATGGCCCTCAAACTGATTCTGATCATACCATGCTTGGGAAAATACCTTCTCAAGGATCCACAATGACCTTTCTCCCATGACACACAAGAACAGCCGTCAAATTCGGAACAAACTTCCACAATTCACAACCAACTGAGAAGAGCGCCTTTCAGGCCTAATCTCTCGCATTAGCGATAGTACCGAATCTCCATACTTGGTTTCAATCTTTAATCAATCAAGTGACTACATGTCACACTTATACAATCTTCTCATGGTATATACTCCCACGACCTTCCGCACCAGGTAAAAAGTCCGCACATCCATACCACCGGTCACACTAATGCTGTAAAGCAAATCAAGAAGTTGCAAATCATTACACAAAGACTCTTACACAGGACACCGATCTTAGGTGACGCTAAGGACAATATCAGCTTACTCTAAACATCTGAATTCTTCCCTGATCATCCGAGCTCGCGACATTCTTGTCAACACCGAACCGCAACCTTGATCCTCAGCTTCCAATTCCCCATGTCGTTCACTGCACCTAACATGCCAATACGTGAGAGCACCGAAATTTCATCATAACTCCTGAACCACCAATAGGGTACACACTTCATCATATAGAAACTTCTCACTTAACTCATTTCAGGAGAACCATTTCCCCACGTGACTAAATTCCAATAACCGCAGAAAATACAAACCTCGAGCGGTAGTTTAAACCACCACAATTCTTGCGGGCTCCATCTACACATAACAAGCCATAATACTCGCATGCCTCCGAAATAAGATCAATTACGGCGGCCATCAAACCTCGCATGTACCGCTACAAATCATAGGTATATTTAACACGCTGAGGGAACTGATCATTGCCATCACCATGCCAATTTAACCATTGTTAACCGAATCTGACTTCTTCAAATTTACTCTGGATCTTCCTTAGAAATAACAACAACTCCTTTATCAAAATAACGAACTCAATCCGTACTCATCCTGAGTGACCCCATTTCACGAGACCACATTGTCTCCAAAACCTACGAACCATCCCATGCCCTCCTTGTGCGCATATTCGTGTCTTCAACTGGTACACCCATTCTGAAAATCCCTCTATGAATCCGAAGTTACTTTCTCTCATTCATCCAATGACACACTGCAGACCAAAGATAATGTAGAACACTCCCAGCCACTTTTCATAATCTGCTGCAAAAACTCAATACTTAACCATACTATTGGCTCGAAATCCTTAGGCACCGCACTTTGAACCCACTAGAACCATTGTTGAGAGTCATCCACTCTGACTTGTTCCCAATTATGATCAAACTCCCTGCTGGCACCTGAACACCCTCTCAAAGAAGCACCCGGCTGAATCATGTTCCTTGTAACTCACCTCTACATGAAGCATAAACTCTAAGTCTTCCCAAATCCCTAACATGAATCGATAAGACCAATTGTATCACACATTCCTCAAATCCTTGGCTCAAATCACCACTGATGTTCTCTTCCTTTAGTCGTAATAACCCACCAACATGCCGATAACCAGAAACCTCACAAGTAGATAACTATGCAATTCAATCCTAGATGGTAGGGCTCTCCCACTTAGCTTGAAGCTACCATTGCATAACTCTAGAACCTACCAAGATTCCTTCTTCCTTACTGACATGACATTGCGCAATCGACCCGCCAAATTCCTCGAAATCTTCCTATTAATTATTTCATGAATGCCTCGAATCACTAGCCACATTTACATATTCGACCTCTTACCGGATAGCCAGTAAAATTCTTCGTAGAAGTTTCATCAACACCACGCACCAGTTAACCTGCTCACCAGAAATAACCCACCTGTGGAAATTCCATGCCGACATCTTCCAACAGCGCTGCACCGAGTACAATTACTATGAAATCCTTAAACCATCCTGATTCCGTGCTCATTCACCAACCGTACAAGCCTGTTCACTCCCCATTGACATCAACTAACATGCGACGATACATTCCAATCCAAAGTCATGTTGTATCCTTCTTCATATCATGCAACTCTTTTCCGTCGTATCCAACCCTTCTCCGTATAGCAGCTAATATTCAAAATTAAGTTCGTAGACTTAGTCACTGTCCACTATGAGTTTCAAATCACTCTAAATTTTTCCCAAGGTGTATAGTCATCCTACCACAAAACCCATCTGCTACTCTGCTACTCTCCCACTTTGGTCAAACCATCTCCTTTAAGCAACTACTCGACTCTGTTTGTCACACTTGGCCTTCTAGAAATTTAACCACCACAAGACACCTCCCACATGTTCTTCCTCATCCTTCGCTGCCCAGTTGTTACCTTAATTCAAAATCTACCTCTGTAGCACTTGAACCAATCGATCGTTACCAACTTTAACCTTTCCGAAGATCATCTTCCTTGAGCCTTCAACACCCGGACCACCAATTAAATTCTGAACCACCGCACACTGCGATCTCTGACAGCCGCTTCCCCAGCACTGTTTCAAACCACCCTGCCCGAAGGCAAATTGATGACGACCATAACACCGGCGAACTTAACAAATTCAATCCAGGGCGACAACACCATATCACAGATGAAAATCCCACCAAGATCGAAATACCAAGTCTCATCACCCCGTTAACCCAAACCTGAACATTCATAGTCCGATTGCCTTTTCTTATCCAGAAATTAAATACTGGATCTCTGAATCATGCATTGAGCGAACCTCCTTTCCAAGTCATTCACTGCTTCGATGCATAGACAATCATCCTACCATCACCCAAACACGGTGCGATAGCAAAGCACGAATCGTCATAACAATCCATGCCAAACCTCAAAACCTTAGGTAATACTGATACCGAGCTGCAATGACAGAACAGCCTTCCGCCAGGCGATGACAATAGCCCAATAAAAATACGCAGGGAGAAACATCCTGCACCACATATGTAGTACCATTAAAATTCCTCGATTCCCAATTTATAACAAGCGCTTCACGTCACATAAGACTGAATAGGAAGGGAATGAAGGCATAAGCCTTAAGGAATCAAACCGCACAATGAGGAATCCGCACGATGAGGAATCAAGAAGGGAAGTGCTCCTAACAGTCCTGTAGCCTCTCGAAGATAAGTACAGATGTCTCCGTACCGATCCGCAAAACTCTACTAGACTCGTTCATGACTCGTGAGACCTAATTAAACCTAGTACTCTGATACCATGTTTTCACAATACAAAAATGCATAAAGGCCGTGATGGTGCCGGACACCACTTTCAGGCAAGCCAACAATAATTACTTAATTGGGTTCTCATTTTATTATTTCTGAAATCATATTTCCTTCAATTAAATAGTAAAGGATGGAGTTTACAAAATAAATAATAATATCTTTAAAAATTCCAATACGGTGCAACCCATAATCGCCTAAATCCCGGTGTCACAAGTGCATGAGCATGAACTAGGAATATAAAATAAAATACAACATCTGTCCGAAATACAAATTGAACAGGAAAATATAAATACTCTAAAGGAGATTCTGCTGGCTACGGACTCGTAATATGGAATGCAGCTCACCTAAGTCCCCGCAATAACTGCGCCTCTGCGCCCACAAGGCCACTAGACATATATGCACCTGCACAAAAAAATATGCAGCAAGTGTAGCATAAGTACCTAAATCAACGCGTACACAGCAAGTATCCCGCCTAACCTCGAAGAAGTAGTGACGAGGGGTCGACTTCGACACTTAATAAGGGCCAACAATATGCTAATATGAAATTCTAATTAAGCATAATATATATAACAATAAAACTCAGAGCAAGAAATAACTGAACCATTCATTACCAAATTTAAGAACCCAAATCACTTCCTTCATTTAAAACAAATACTCTTTCAAATAATGAATTTATACCAATTATAAAAGGGACTTCCAGTTCTATTATCACGCACAAAATTCCACCGAGGACGTTCGGCCCAATCCAACATAAATGTAAATTGTGCACTGCCGTGGGTCGAACGACACGAACCATAGATGCAACTATTACCCCGCTCGCGGATCATACATGCGACGCGATCAAATATAAATTATCAATATATCATAACTCTTTCTTGATTCTTTTCAAAATAAAGACAATTCAACTTGAAGCTTTTAAATCCTTAAAATCCTCGACTTAGTTTCATTTGATAACCCCGCTTACGGATCATACTTGCGACGCGGTCAAATATAAATTATCAATAAATCATAACTCTTTCTTGATTCTTTTCAAAATAAAGACCATTCAACTTGAAGCTTTTAAATCCTTAAAATCCTTGCCTTAGTTTCATTTGTTACTATTAACAAATATAATCAAATAACGGTGTCCACAAAGCATGGTGTAAACCTAAAACTACTCAGACATAAATAAGGATAGTAGCTACGTATGGACTCTCGTCACTTCGTGCGTACGTAGCCCCCACAAATAACAACACATATTAATTAACTCTGCCTATGGTGTAAATTCCCTCTTACAAGATTAGAAAAGTGACTTACCTCACTCCGAAGTTCCTTCACCGGCTCCCAAGCCTTTCCAATGACTCGAACCGATGCTCAACACTCCAAAACTAGTCATGAAATGTTCAAATCCATGAACATATACTCTAATAATCCAATTTGTAAAAAATTCCAATTTCGTTCTAAAAGTCGATAAAAATCATCCTCGTGCCCACGTGCCCGAATTCCAAAAATTTTCGTAGATAATCATTACCCATAACACTACGAACTCCAATATATAATTTATGCTCAATTTCATGCCCAAATTCGTGATCAAAATCCAAGAATACAAATTTCTAGGTTTTTTTTCAAAATCCCAAATTTCTACAAACTTTCGTGCTTGAATCCATGTAAAAACTATGTATTTAACTCACAATGTGAATAAATCACTTACCCCATTATAGTTGATGAAGATGGCACTCCAAAAGTGCTCCAAAATCGGCTTCCATGGACGAAATGAAGTAAAAATGAGCCAAAACCCGGTTTTATAAAACCTCACTGCCCAGCGATCTTCGCACCTGCGGTGCAATAGCCGCTTCTGCGGCTTCGCGGGTGCTGCCACTCTACCGCTTCTGCGGTACTCCTCTAAACCCCTCAGCTCCGCATCCTCAGCCCCCATCCGCTTTGGCGCCTTCGCTTCTGCGGCTCCACGTGCACAGGTGCGGTCCCGTTTCTACGGAACTCGGCCGCATATGCGGTCCCAGCCATCTCCATCCTAAGCCTCTTCTGCGGCCCTCATGGCCGCTTCTGCGGCTCCGCACCTGCTGCCCTAACCTCGCAGGTGCGGTTACACTAGAAGACAGTAGCCTCAGCACCTCCATAAGGCCAAATTCAATCCGTCAGCCATCCAGAATAAACCCGAGGCCCCCGGAACCTAAACCAATTATACCAACACGTACTACAATACTATACGGACTTAGTCGAGCCTTTAAATCACATCAAACAATGCTAAAAATACGAATCACCCTTTATTTTGTAAACTCCATCTTTTACTATTTAATTGAAGGAAATATGATTTCAGAAATAATAAAATAAGAACCCAATTAAGTAATTATTGTTGACTTTCCTGATAGTGGTGTCCGGCGCCATCACGGCCTTTATGGATTTTGGGTAGTGACAACATCTGTCCGGAATACAAATTGGACAGGAAAATATAAATACTCTGAAGGAGACTCTGCTGGCTACGGACTCGTAACGTGGAATGCAGCTCACCTAAGTCCCCGCAATAACCGCACCTCTGCGCCCACAAGGCCACTAGACATATATGCACCTGCACAAAAAAATGTGCAGCAAGTGTAGCATGAGTACGTAAATCAACGTGTACCCGCTAAGTATCTCGCCTAACCTCGAAGTACTAACGAGGGGTCGACTTCGACACTTACTAAGGGCCAACAATATGATAATATAAAATTCTAATTAAGCATGATATATATAACAATAAAACTCAGAGCAAGAAATAACTGAACAATTCATCACCATATTTATGAACCCAAATTACTTCCTTCATTTAAAACAAATACTCTTTCAAATAATGAATTTATTGCAATTATAAAAGGGACTTCCAGTTCTATTATCACGCACAAAATTCCACCGAGGACGTTTGGCCCGATCTAACATAAATGTAAATTGTACACTGCGGAGAGTCAAACGGCACGAATCATAGATGCATCTATTACCCCGCTCGCGGATCATACATGCGACGCGGTCAAATATAAATTATCAATAAATCATAACTCTTTCTTGATTCTTTTCAAAATAAAGACAATTCAACTTGAAGCTTTTAAATCCTTAAAATCCTCGACTTAGTTTCATTTGATAACCCCGCTCGCGGATCATACTTGCGACGCGGTCAAATATAAATTATCAATAAATCATAACTCTTTCTTGATTCTTTTCAAAATAAAGACAATTCAACTTGAAGCTTTTAGTTCCTTAAAATCCTCGGTTTAATTTCATTTGATAACCCCGCTCGCGGATCATATTTGCGACACGGTCAAATATAAATTATCAATAAATCATAACTCTTTCTTGATTCTTTTCAAAATAAAGGGAATTCAACTTGAAGCTTTTAAATCCTTAAAATCCTCGACTTAGTTTCATTTGATACAATTAACAAATATTATCAAATAACGGTGTCCACAAAGCATGGTGTAAACCTAAAACTACCCGGACATAAACATGGATAGTAGCTACGTACGGACTCTCGTCACTTCTTGCGTATGTAGCCCCCACAAATAACAACACATATTAATTAACTCTGCCTATGGGGTAAATTCCCTCTTACAAGGTTAGAAAAGAGACTTACCTCGCTCCGAAGTTCCTTCACCGGCTCCCAAGCATTTCCAATGACTTGAACCGATGCTCAACACTCCAAAACTAGTCAAGAAATGTGCAAATCCATGAACATATACTCTAATAATCCTTATAATCCAATTTGTAAAAAATTCCAATTTCGTTCTAAAAGTCGATAAACATCATCCTCGTACCCACGTGCCTGAATTCCGAAAATTTTCGAAGATAATCATTACCCATAACACTACGAACTCCAATATATAATTTATGCTCAATTTTATGCCCAAATTCGTGATCAAAATCCAAGAATACCAATTTCTAGGTTTTTCTTCAAAATCCCAAATTTCTACAAATTTTCGTGCTCGAATCCATGTAAAAACCATGTATTTAACTCACAATGTGAAGAAATCACTTACCCCATTATAGTTGATGAAGATGGAACTCCAAAAGTACTCCATAATCGGCTCCCATGGACGAAATGAAGTGAAAATGAGCCAAAACCCCGTTTTATAAAACCTCACTGCCCAGCGATCTTCGCACATGCGGCGCAATAGCCACTTATGCGGCTCTGCAGGTGCGGCCACTCTACTGCTTCTGCGGTACTCCTTCAAACCTCTCAGCCCTGCATCCGCGTCTACCATCCGCTTCTGCGCCATCGCTTTTGCGGAACTCGGCTGCATCTGCTGTCCCAGCCATCTCCAGCCTAAGCCGCTTCAGCGACCCTCATGGCCGCTTCTACGGCTCCGCACCTGAGGCCCTAACCACGCAGGTGCGGTTACACCAGAAGCCAGCAGCCTCAGCACCTCCATAAGGACACATTCAATCAGTTAACCATCCGGAATCCACCCGAGGCCCCTAGGACCTCAACCAATTATACCAACACGTACTAAAATACTATACGGACTTAGTCGAGCCTTTAAATCACATCAAACAATGTTATAAACACGATTCACCCTCCAATTCAAACTTAGTGAACTTTGAAATTTCAACTTCTATAATCGATGCCGAAACCTACCAAATCACGTTCGATTGACCTCACATTGTGCACACAAGTCACATTCGACATTACGGACCTACTCCAACTTCCGAAATCGGAATCCGACTCCGATACCAAAGAGTCCACCTCTGGTCAAACTTCTCAAAAACGTTCAAATTTCTAACTTTCGCCAAATGACCCCAAAATGACCTACGGACCTCCGAATCCAGTTTCGGATGCGCTCCCAACACCAGAATCGCCATACGGAATTATTCCCAGCCTTGGCATCCCATAAGGACATCGATAACATTGAAATGCACTTCAACCCAAATTTACGAAATTCTTTCAAAATGCCAACTTCCACAATAGGCGTCGAAATGTACCCGGGTTATCCAAAACCCGATCCGAACATACGCCCAAGTCCAAAATCATCATACGAACCTCTTGGAACCTTCAAATCCCGATTCCGAGGTCGTCTACTCAAAAATCACACTTTAGTCAATTTCTCCAACTTAAGGCTCCCGAAATTAAATTCCGACCACGCGTACAAGTCATAATACCTGAAGTGAAGCTGCTCAGGGTCTTAAACCACTGAATGACGCACTAGAGCTCAAAACGACCGGTCGGGTCGTTACACATAACCACAATGAAATGCCACCCTTATACCCACATAATATCAATAATGAAATGCCACCCTTATACCCACATAATATCAACAATGAAATGCCACCCTTATATCCTCATAATAACAACTCAAATCACACAACAATTACACGGAATGTTATCACGATAACTCAACACAATCAATGCCTATCACAATTTGCCCAACAACCACAACCAATTCCAATGATATAGTAAACACAATAAATTTCTCAAAAATAGCCCAAGGCTCCACACAACGTATATAAAACCTCAAAACAGTCAACAAAGATAGAAAATACTCAGTATAGGGCAACGCCTTCATTAATCCAAATTCTTGATAATTATATTAACGCCTCAGTTTAAGCTTAGTTCATTAATTATTTGCAGATGGAAAATTCATAATATAATTATTTCCGGGAAATATCAAATCAACAAACTCACAGAATTTACATAAATATTCAAGTAACAATCACATCAAATTATCATATAAAAACAAATTCAACCAACAAGGATTTAGGCATGGCAAATAGATGATTTAATAAATGCCAACAATTATCCAATTTACTACACAATAATGCCTAAGACTTTAACCCAATAAAATTAGCACATATAAGCCCGAATATGTACTCGTCACCTCGCGTACACGGCTTTTTACATTTCACAAATGGCACATAAGACTCGATGCCTAAGGGGTAATTTCCTCCACTCAAGGTTAGGCAAGATACTTACTTTTTTGAAGTTAGGCCGAAATTCCAAAATTGCCTTCTTGCTTGAATTGACATCCGGACATCTCAAATTTATCCAAATTAATTCAATTCAGTCAATACTAATTATAGGAATTAATTCCATATGAAAATACTAATTTTCTAACAAAATCCGAAATTTAACTCAAAAATTGCCCGTGGTTCCCATGTCTCGGAATCTGACGAAACTCACAAAATCCGACAACTCATTCAATTATGAGTCCACCCATACCAATTTTATCAAATTTCGATAACAACTCGACCTCCAAGTCTAAAAATTTTGTTCTTGAAAAGTTTTGCAAAATTCTTGATTTCTACCATTTAAATCCAAAATAAATGATGACTATAACCATAGATTTATGAAATATAATCAATTTTGTATATAGGACACTTACCCAAGTCGAAGTCATGAAGAAATTCTCAAAATCGCCCAAGAACCGTGCTCCAAAAATCCAAAACGAAATGAAGGAAATGGCCATTTTTAGTCCTTAAGTTTCTGCCCATCCGTCACTAAAAGTCCATTTTCCGTCACTGAAAGTTCATTTTTCATCACTAAAAGTCCACACCAGAACTTGTTTGCACTAGCAGTTATTCTTTTCACTAAAAAGTCTTTAACTCCATCATACGAACTCGGAATTCAACGATTCTTGTTCCTATGAGTCAAAATAATATACGAACCTAGTCGTTCAATCAAAACTCAATTCGGAGCTCATTTGCTCAATGCGATACCAATTTCACTCATTAAACAATTAACTCATGTTTCGCGCTAAAACCCAATCGTGACTTGATGAAATTAGACCAAACTTTCCAGATCACTCCTATAATTCATTATCAAAATATCGAAAGTCTCGAAACAAAATTTTGATCTCTAGAACTAAAAATGGACCTTTGGATCATTACATGCTTATGCTGAAAATATCAAACTCTTCTAAAACTCTTCCCCGACAGCCTTTAGCATATCAACCATAACTTCTTGTACTCAACTCCAACTACCAAACAGTTTAAATTTCTGCAAACTAGATACAAAGGGCTTCAACTTTAATGTTTTGCTCATCACCCAACTCCTTATATATTGCGAGATATAAGCTCCCAAAATCAGCCGTGTGCAACAGATATTTCTGGCGATGCACACTGCTGTAGCCAAAATCTACAGTACCAGCTTGAGTCAATCGATCATAACCTTTTGTACAAATGTCCGAATGATAAATGGGTTATCATTATGTAAACTAGAATCAAAGGGATACAACTTTCATGTTTTGATAATTTCCATATTCCTTATATATTTCGAGATATAAGCTTCTAAAGTCAGCTCTGCGCATCAGAAATTTCGCACATTGCTGTCAAAAATAACCAGCGGTTAAAGATGATCTGAAACCACTCTGAAACTCACCCGAAGCCCTCGGGACCTCAAACTAATACACCAACAAATCCTAAAATATCATACGAACTTAGTTGAAACCTCAAATCACATAAAACAATGCTAAAACTATGAATCATACCCCAATTCAAGCTTAAGGAACTTAAGAATTTCCAACTTCTACATTCGATGTAGAAACCTACCAAATCAATTCCGATTGACCTCAAATTTTGCACACAAGTCATAAATGACATTATGGATCTATGAAAATTTTCATAACTGAATTCCGACTCTGATATCAAAAAGTCAACTACCCGGTCAAACTTCCCCAAAATTCAACTTTTGTCATTTCAAGCAAATTTTTACTATGAAATTCCAAATAATTTTCCGGACACGCTCCTAGGTCCAAAATCATCATACGGAGTTATTGGAATCATCAAAACTCCATTTTGGGGTCGTTTACACATAATTCACCATCCGGTCAATTATTTCAACTTGAGCTTCCAAAACAAGAATTGTTCTTTCAATTAAATCCTGAATCATCCTGTCACAACCCAATTCCATCTTAGGCTGTGATGGCGCCCAACACCATTGTTAGGCAAGCCAACACTGATCAAACTAATGGTTTCCCATTTAAATAAAATACTAACTGGATAGCATTTCCTCATTTGTTAAAGAAATTTAGAAATTTGCCAATGTGACATAATTAAATAGAAGCAAACGAGTACAAGTCGTAATCATGTAAGCATAACCAAAATCATAAGTCTACTAGTGTGTGTGCCAAGACCTGGTGTCACAAGTATGTGGGCAATCTAGTAGAATATACAAAAGAACACTAGCCTACTGTCTAAAATGACATAGACAGAAACAAAATAAAACATAAGGGAGACTCCAGCTGCTGCAGAACGGCTCGGAAGATAGCTCACCGTGAAGTCTCGAGATAGGGATCAAATCTGCGCACTAGACTGGTAACCAGATGCACCTGCCTCAGATCCTGTACAGTTAAGTACATAAGTGTAGCGTGAGTACATAAAAAATATGTACCCAGTAAGTATCTAGCCTAACCTTGAAGAAATAGTGACAAGGGGTCGACTGCGATACTTACTAGGGCCAATAACATAATAATATAAAATTCTAATTAAGCATGATATACAACAATAAGACTCAGAACAAGAAATAACTGAGCAAGTCTTCAGAAATATTTAAGAGCTTGAATCACTTCCTTCCTTTAAAACATATGATCACACAAACAATGAATTTATACCGATTATGAAAGGAACTTCCAGTTTTATTATCACACACGAATACCACCGAGGACGTTCGGCCCGATCCAACATAAATGTAAATTGTGCACTGCCGAGGGTCGAACGGCGCGAACTATAGATGCATCTATTACCCCGATCGCGAATCATACATGCGACGCGGTCAAATATAAATTTATCAATAAATCATAACTCTTCCTTGATCCTTTTCAAAATAAAGACAATTTGACTTGGAGCTTTTAAATCCATAAAAATCCTCAACTCAGTTCCATTTGATACAGTTAACAATTATGGTCAATTAACGGTGTCCATAAGCATGGTGTTAAACTAAAACTACCCGGACATAAACATGAATAGTAGCTACGTACGGACTCTCGTCACTTCGTGCGTACGTAGCCCCTCACAAATAACAACACATATTAATTAAGTTCACCTATGGGGTAAGTTCCCTCTTAGAAGGTTAGAAAAGAGACTTACCTAGTCTCAAAGCTTACTTTCCAATTCAAAAATGCGCTCAAACCTCCAAATTTGATGCCAAACGACTCGGAACTAGCCAAACATAATATAAATCGATCATTCTATTGCTCAAAAGTTCATATCTCCACTATTAAAGTGATTACCCAACCAAAATTGCAAGATTCCTAAAATTCACCCCCGGGCCCACATGCTCGGATTCCGGAAATGTTTAAAAAAGGTTGTTACCCATAACCTCAGGAACATGAATATATGATTTTTACTGAATTCCGTAACAAATTTCGTGGTTAAATCTCATTTTTATCAAAAACCTAGGTTTTCACCTAAACCCATGATTTTCACTAATTTACATGTTATAATCTACCCATAAACTATGTATTTAACTCACATTAAGTAAAAATTACTTACCTCAGAAAGCTAGGTCAAAATCATCCCCTTGAAATCTCTCAAATCGCCCAAGAGTGAGAGAAATATGTGATAAAAATGGCCTAAGTCCGTATTAAATGAGCCCTCACTACCCAGCGACATTCGCACATGCGATGCTTTGGGCCGCACTTGTGGTCCCGCACCTGCAGCGAATGCCTCGCAGGTGCGCCTTTCCCACACCAAGTCAGGCTCCGCATCTGCGAACAAGAAGGGCCACTTTTGCGAGCCTAGCCGCACCTGCGACCATGTCTCTCGCACCTGCGCTCACGCAGGTGCACCAAATCTTCCGCATCTACGGATTTTGGGATGCCCTCCATTTATTGCTTTTGCGGCTCATGGCTCACACCTGTGAACCCGCACTTGCGATTGACCAAGTGTAGGTGCGATTATGACAGATTTGGGAGCTTCAGCTGTTGCTCCAAGCTCCCAACTTGGTCCGAGCCTCGTCCGATTGACACTCGGGGACCTCGGGGCCCCGTCCGAACATACCAACAAGTTTAGAATCATAAAATGGATTGGCTCGAACTCCCGGAATGCCCGAAACAACATTAAAACTAAGAATCACACCCCAAAACCAATTGAATCAAACTTATGAACATCAAGTTCTACTATTCACTCAAAATGCGCCGAAACGTACTTAGACAACTCGGATTGACACCAAACTTTGCGTGCAGGTCTTAAATTACATTACGGGCCTATTCCCGGTCTCAGAATTCCATTTGGACCTCGATATCGCCAAAATCCACTCCAAATCAAATTTAAAGAACTTCTAAAACCTTCAAGAATCAACTTTCACTATTAGGTGCCAAAATGCTCCCGGCTCATCCAAAACCCAATCCGAACATACGCCCAAGTCCGAAATCACCATACGAACCTATTGGAACCGTCAAATCCCGATTTTGAGGTCATTTACCCAAAATGTTGACCGAAGTCAAACTTGGCCTTTCAAGCCAACCTTAAGGAACCAAGTGTTCCGATTTCAACCCAAACTCTTCTATATCCGGAACCAACCATCCCCGCAACTCATAAATTAGTAAAAGAAAGTACGGAAAGTCTTATTGTTACACCCTATATTGTTTTTATACGTAAAACTGAGTCGTGAGCAAACTAATGTAGGACCCAAAAATGAGATCATCTTTGAAAATATATAAAGAAAGTTAATCATGTTACCTCGGAATTTACAAATATTGAATATCATAAATAACAAGTACAAAGAGGGTTGGAAGGTTTAGAAACTAAAGGAATTGAAGAAAATAATATTTTGTCGAAAGCCGATAAATTGGGAATGTTATAGCATGTACTTTTGGGATGAGACCAGGGTGTTTTACATGATAACGAGGTTATGTTACGCGTTATGTTATTCGTATGATAGTCATTTGTTATGTTTTGAATTCAAGCGAGTGGTGGAACAAAAGTCGATAAAAGTCATCACAAGTTACGTTCATAAGTTTTACTGAAACTTTGGGTCAAATGTAACTGTGATTTTCTCCCAATATACTTATAGTTATGGGATGTTCCACCCATAAAATTAAATCTCAATGAGTCTACTTTCTAACTCATTAAACTGTTTGTCAATACGATATCAGAGTAGGGAGATATGGCCATTTTTGCGAGACTGCATAGACTGTCACCTACTTGTTTAAACAAGAATCCAAAACTGGGCCAGTTCGGGTCGCTCAAAGAGGACTTTTTAAAGGCCTATCCCCTTCATATATTAGGATGATAATAGGGCAAAATAACCAGACTTAATCTCTGCAAAAATCCTCCCAAAAATTTCCCACAAACCCCAATTAATTTCCTTTCCCTTTCAAGTTCTAATTGGAGGTAAAGCCTAGAGTTTGAAGAACCAAGATAGGAGCTGAGTTATCCCACAAATAAGATAAGTTTACTGGTATATTTCATCCATTATTTACAGTTGTAGATGAATGGTAAGTTGTTCTATATTTGTAAGAACTCACAGGACGGTGATCGGAAACCGTGAGTTCGAGTTATTAACTTGTAGCGGACTGTTTTATGGATTGTTTTGTGAACTGTTTGGTGTTGCTGTTGGGCTGCATGATTTACTACTGTTTTGTGGAGTTTTGGAGGAGGAAGTGTGTGGAGAAACACCACATAAATGCAGGATGTTGGGCTGGTCGTTCGTCGTAACATTTTCGGGGTTGTTGACACTACTACGGTGGTCATTTTGTGTATGAAGAGATTGAGGTGTGTTGGGCTGTTTTGTAGTATTGTGTGGTGTACAGAAGTTTGGAAAATAATGTATATATGTTTTTATTGTTGTTTTTGGTGTTGTTGGTGTTATCTTGAATTTGGAGGAAGTAAGGATTATAGGGGAGATGCTGCCCATTTTAATACAAAATAAGCATGTCGTTCATTGTGCGATAGTTGTACCTTTCATAACTTAATGATAGTATTATTATCGTTGTTGTAGATTAAGGTGAGTAGAGGTGAGTTCAACTTGGTGATTGGAAAGAGTGTGATAAGGTATGTTAAGGCTAAGCCTTCCTTCATTTTGGCATGATCTCGTAGCTACATGTGTTGGTAATGAGACGTAAAGAGAAGTTCGTATTCATAAATTTATTCACATTATTCTAGTCTCATAAGTTACAATATTATTCCTTATCGAGACTCTATATTCAATTTAGTATTGTCTTCTTCCAGTCAAGAGAGCAGCAAGCCTATATATACAGTATTACAGTATTTTCATTACCATCGAGCTATAATCGATGGGCAGGTCCCTATTGGGCAACCTCTGATCAGATGAAAAGTTATATACCGAGCCTACTATGGTCGAGCGCCTATGAGCGAGCCCAGCATAGTCTAGATACATAGCCTAGTATGGCCGAGCGCCTATGAGCGAGCCTACTATGGCAGAGCAGTTATATATACCGAGCCTTATAAGGCCAGACAATTATTTTACTTACTATATTGAAGGAGTTGAGTCAGTATCAACAGGTAAGTATATCTCCAGATCATCTTTGACTCCCAATTACTTTCAGTTATTATATTATCAGTTTAATTTTAACTTTTAGTTATGTTATTGCCTTATATACTCGGTACATTATTTTGTACTGACGTCCCTTTTCTGTGGACGCTGCATTTCATGCGTGCATGTTTAGATAGACAGACGGGTAGACCTCCTCAGTAGGTGTTTCCAGAGTTTAGCCTGATCGGTAAGCTCCACGTCCTTCAGAGTTATCGGGTCTAGGTTTTCATGTACATCTTTTGTATATATATATATATATGTTATGGGTAGGTCGGGGCCCTATTCCGATCATAATATATCCATCAGTAGAGGCTTGTAGACATATCCTGTCAGTTAGTGCTCTATGTTGGGCTTGTAGGCTTGGTATGTATATTTTGGTGGTTTATCAGTTGTAGTAGTTATGACGGCCTTGTCGGCCCAACTTTATATTGATGTTTAGTCAGCACTAGTTTCCGTTCAGTTTTATATTTTGCTTCACAAATTGTCTTGCAAGATGGCCCCATGGCCAAATTATGACATTATTTGTTTAGAGTCCCTTAGTCGCAATTTGGTACACCAGGTTAGTTGAGGCACCGGGTGCCAGTCTCGCTCCCAGGTCGGGGCATGACAAACTTGGTATCAGAGCAGTTCTGTCCTAGGGAGTCTACAAGCCGTGTCTAGTAGGATCTTGTTTATAGATGTGTTGTGCACCACATTATATAAGCAGGGAGCTACAGGGCATTTAGGAGTTGGTTACCCTTCTTTTAAATCTAAATCGTGCTGTAGAACTGAGTTATAGGAAATTTGAGTTAAATTTACGTGTTGGTGTTTTCATACACAGATGACGGTGACTAGGAAGACTACGGCTAGCCAGAGGGGAGATACAACAACAGTTGAGGGGACCAGCAGGGTACCCCCAATAGATGGGTCCCAGTCTGAGGCCCAAGGCGAGACCCCTACTCAGCCATTACCGGCTCCTCCACGACCTGAGGAGATTCCTAGGGATACCGCACATCCAGTTCCCCCTCCACTTTCACTAGATCAGGACTTGAGGAGTGCGGTGTATTTGTTGACACAATTGGTAGCTACCCAGCAACAAGCTAGGGCATCAGCTAGTGGAGGATCTTCTGAGTGGTCTGGGAGTTCAAGGGTCCGAGATTTTATTGCTTTGAGTCCCCCAGAGTTTACGGGGTCAGATAAGAGGGAGGACCCACATGATTTCATAGATCAGCTTCACAGGATCTTTCGGGTTATGCATGCCACAGAGAAAGAAGCAGTTGAGCTAGCAGCTTTTCGACTCCGAGATATAGCCATCCTTTGGTACGAGGGATGGGAGAGGTCCAGGGCACGTGATGTACCTCCAGCTAGTTGGGAGAATTTTTCAGATGCTTTCCTTGACCAATACTTACCGCAGGAGATCCGACAGGCTCGGGTCGATCAGTTTCTAACCCTTAAGCAGGGCAATATGAGTGTTCGAAAGTATAGTATCCATTTTGACTCATTAGCCAGATATGCACCATCCATAGTTGCTACTATGCATGACAGGATCCACAGGTTTATAGCAGGGTTAGCCCCAGAGTTGACCGAGGCATGTGCCATCGCTGCATTGCATGATAATATGGATATCTCCCGGATTCAGGCATTCGCTCAGAATATAGAAAGGGGTAGGCATCGACAGCAGGGTACAGAGAGGACTGAGCAAGGGCAGCGTAAGAGGATGAGATTTCCTAGGTCTCAGGAGCAGTCTCAGGGTAGTTATAGGCCCCAGTACTTCGGACGGCCACCTAGGCCTCTGCCACCTCAGTTACAGGGTTACAAGTATGACCGCTATACTCAGTCAGGACCAGGTGAGAGCTCACGGGTGTCGGTTTTGCAACGACAACGAGGTTCAAGGCAGACATGGTC